>NW_010972436.1:22747611-22782611 GCF_000737465.1 Haliaeetus leucocephalus | reverse complement strand
AACAAGTATTGAACTCTTCGTGCTAGTCTCACCCCACTTCACTCAGCTTGGTCTGAGCATGTCATACTTCCACCATGTATTTGTATTTTTACTAAGTTTTACTGAGTTTTTGAGAAATATGCTAACCCCCCCCCCCCAACCCAAAACTTGAAAGAAACTTTTTTCCCAGATGACTGTAACAAATGAATTCTTAAGACATTTGCAATAATTAGAAAGAAATCTTACTTAAGATAAATCTATGGGAAGCGATTTGCCACATAAAAATTGCCAATTTGGGGACAAGACTTGAAGGAATTTTGCAATAGCTTTGTTTCAATTTTAATATAAAATGTATATAAATATTTATATACAATATATAAAAATATAAAAATTTATATAAAAAATGGATATAAATAAAAGTCTAAGTAAAATTTTTTAATACTCATGTCCTAAAATGAGAACTGACCTGAATACGAGAGCGAGCCAGATACACGTTGGACTTCCATTCAGTTTTCATTTTGCGGTACTGAGAGGACTTGGAATGGACGAACTGCTTACTGTAAGGCGCATTCAGTTCTCCCGTAACTGTGCTCTGAAATGACTTCGATGTGCTGGTGCTATTCAAGGTGTGAGGCCTGTAGGAATTGGGCATATAACAGGAAAGAATACAAGACAAACTGAAGATTTCTCCGAAAGCAGCCACAAACCCCATTAAAAATTCTTTTAGACGTACAGACACTTAAAGCCAGCTAGCATAGACAACAAAGCAATTCCTTTGATTTGGGCATGCACATACACAGCCAAAGACGACAGGGTTTGTAAGCAGCAGACGAAAGCACAAATAACCCTAAGCAGCCTATAAACCCTGGGCTGTACTATGTGAAATTAAAACAAAATACCTTAACACAAACCTCTTGACATGGGTACTCATTTTAGGCTCAGCACGGGCACAGCCCGTGGGGTTGATAGCAAGAGGGAGTTCCATTAAGGGGTTTCGGCCATAGCGGAAAGTGTAGTTCTCGCAGGCCTCAACCCCTGGCAGCTGCAAAAAAACAGACAGAAAGAAAAAAAAATCCAAGTAATTATATGTTAATCGTGTGTAATGAAATACTTGCTTTTCCACACTGCTTCCTGTTCCCCTTCTCATGTGTATATCCAACAATCTGGGGTGATCCAGCAAGAACTGGGATGGTGAAGACTCACCGATTCAGCAATCCTGGCCACTGCAGAGACTGTCAAACCAAAGAGGTCTTCACCTTTCAAATAGCCGGGAAACAGCTGGAGCATTTCAGATTCTTTTCTAACAGAAGCAACGGGCTCCAAGATTTTATCCCACACACCTACACAACCATATGGGAAAGAATTACAGTGATCAAAAAAATAAAAGTCTATCGTACTGGTTTTAAAACGAATGCCTGAGGATATCAGGAACCAGAAACCAATACTGAAAATTCATTTTGTCATTGGTTACATGCACAAACAGGTCAGTGTTTAAAAAGTGAAGCGGAGAATCATTTGGTGAGTTGCTGTTTTCTCCTCCACAAATCCCAAACAAGCACGACATTTCTACTGCACCCTCGATTCTCGGGAATGAACCTTTTAGTATTCGCAGCATGGAAACTTTCAGTCCTCTGACAACAATCACATAGACACATTCTCCTGAGAAAACCTGCACAAAGTAGAATTTTCTGCACATAAACTATATATTCTATTTCTGTTGATTGACTATAGTCAGCTCTCAGTTGTATGTGAGCAATTCCCCCGGCAGTGCTTTGACTGGACAGGGCGAGGCTGAGTGTTATCGGCACCCGCAGCACAAAGGGGTTAAGACCCAGAGCATTACAGGCCACGTGTGCATCTCCGTGCCATGTTCCCAAGACCTGCTCATACGTTTATGGTCTAATGTATTCTTTTTCACCCTGCCAGAGACAAAGTTACCTGCCCTGAGAACAACATGGTCAACTCAACTGTCTTTACTGCTTACTAAGTTCAGCACAGCTGATTTGAAGATAACTGAGTAATGGTATCGTATTTAAACAAAGTCACTTTTCATGAAAGGAAACCTACGCTGACATTCCTACTATTTTAATTCATTTTCAATACTCAGTCTTGGGTCTCCCCTGTGAGTGAGCTTGTAACAAGTCGTCTTATTTGCAGCTTATGCAGCTTCTTCAGAGGTGTCCTCACTCGTCATAGCATGGTATTAAAAACGGACCCTGCAAGCTCACTATAAGCATTACATGAGAACAGTGTCTGCAGCATTTATTTGGAACATTTATCATACCACAAGTATCAGTAGTAACGGAACAAATAGCAAACCCACAAAAGTCATGATCTTAGTTCACAAAACTTACCTTTTGGTGTTGTGTCAGTAAGGACCAGATCTTCGTGGCCTTGCTCCACAACCTTGATGACAAATAACGGAAGCCCGTCCTTCTCCTCAATCGAACAGAGATAGCGACAGCGTCTGTTTGCGTATCTCATGCTCCAGTACAACCGGCTGGCCTCGTAACCCACGGGGAAGAGTGCTTTTGAGGAGTGGAAGGCCTGCATCTGCTGTGGCAGCAGCTGACCAACGGCATGGAAAATCAGGCTTCCCACACGGAAAGTGTGATCACGTTCTCCTCGCTGAACGATGCTAGCGATCTGCCGCACTTCGTCACGCTGAACGTAGACCCTCCTGAAGACTGCAAAGTAACTAAGTTCTTGCTCATGAGTTCCCTTTGGTTTGTGCATGGGGCAAAGCATGGTCTTGTCTTTAAAAAACATGCATTGTGCTTTAATGGCACAGGTAAAGTGATAAATATTGGTGCATCTTAACCTGTGACAACCGCTGGTGGCACCCATTTTGTGACAAAACATGCATTTCATTTGCAAGCCTCTTCGCAGTGCTAGTTCCACGTTTATTAAGGCACCAGCTTGTGTCTCGTAGACTTCTGTAGACCAAAGAGCACAGTTCAAATGGACCCAAAGGTCTAAATCCAGGTTGAGAAGCCTTGCTGGTCCATCAGTTAACCCATCACCTTCCTCGTGACAGAAACAACATTTCCTATAGTCTTTAGGCACAGGATCTGGTTTAAGGGTTGTGCCCAGTTTTTTAAGAAATTCATCTATTTCTTCTTCACAAGGAGGTTTGAATGATCCTTTAGGAATCACAATCTGAATGCTCCACTTTTTCCATTTCATTCCTTTCCATTTCTTACTTGGAGGCCGACAGTCATCAAGACTACTGTGTATTGCTTTTAGCCTAGGTTTTAGTTTCACCGTTACCTTAAGCTCGTCTGGTTTTGCCTCCACCTTGGCTGCTTCAAATGCAGGGGGGAACATGATGGGGGGTGATGATGGTGGAGAAACTTTTTCCTGCAACTGAGGCAGACAGTGGACATCCAAAGTGGAGATGTTGTTGCTGTACTGATGGAATGCTTTAGGTGGCCTCTCTTTCATCGGTGACTGTGGCAAAGATGGAACTGATTCCTGGTAAATCAATAGAAAGCTCTTAAGAAAAAAAAATCCCAAACTGTTAACCATTAAATGCTGTTGAAAACACTGTCAGGTTGGTATGGAAGAGGCTACTCAGAATGCCTAAAATCATGATGCAGTAACAGAGAAAGATAGAAATTACCCTGACCCGTGTTATGACAGCTTGTGCCACGATACGGAGCACAAAAGTTCTTCCAGTCAACCTAAAACGTGATGCCCATTAATACAGAAGGGGAAGCACCAATAATCCTTTGTCCAGGTTTTGAATGAAAAACTACTCAATTGCCCTAGACAAGCTAACTGACAGATTTAGTTCTTAGGTGGTTTTAGAAAGTGGTGTTACAATGCAAAATAACCTTAAAATATGGTTCATGGAATTAATTTGAAGAGTAAGAATCTTGTTATTTGGTAGAAGGGGAAGATTTGGAATTAATGCCACATATTTTTCCTGGAAACACATGAGGAAGAAATTCCTGCAGGGCTCTACATTAGACACACCTTGCAGACTTAACGATTCAGTCAAAGAAGCAGAGATTTGTTTAAAAAAAAACAAACAAACCGAGAGAAAACAAGAACAACAAAGGAAGTTTAGATTAAAAAGTGCTTAGTGTGGTTTGTATGATTAATCTGGAAAGAGTAAATGAAAGGATCAAGAGGCTGAACATGACATTTAATTAACTTAATTATGTACATGCTGATGCACTTGTGCAGAAATGTTACCCTGTTTAAAATACAAGTGAAAATGAGCTACATGGGACACTAAAAGGATGTGGATGTACACACATTTATCTTCTCCTCTGGGTTTGTTGTTTGGCTTTTTTTTTTTAATTTCTTCTGAAAAAGGTAAGTAGGATGCATTTGAAGGAAGGCTGCAAATTGTACAGTAAATACAGGATTCTGAGAAAGCATTAATTAGGTAATGCTTGAAGCACATGGCCTGTTCTGTCCACCAGTTCAGGGAAAAAAAGTTACATTTGAACTAGAAAAAGTAGGAACCAAGCTAGTTAAACAAAGTACTAAAAAAATTTTATCTATGAGAAAATAAACTTAGCAGGATCATTTAGTCTTGAATGAAGACTATTCCACTTTTAATGATTAAACAAACAGAGAGAAATTTAAGTCATCTTCCTTTGAAACTGAATGAACCTGGACGTACCAAGAAATAATGCCCTGTGTGGAAGTGCTGCGTTTCTCTAAGGCGTCCCACACCCCTCACAGTGTCGGCAGGTACAGAACTACAGTATACTACTCGGGACCACCCAAGAAAATCCCTGGCCTAATTCCACTTTCAGTTGAACAGATTTCTTAAAATGTCTTTCTCCAGTAATAAGAACCTCTTTTTCCTCGTCACTGTCAGTTAGCAGGCTCTTTACTAGTGTTTTGGTACTTAATGCTTTAAAATGGCAGCTTTACCCAAATCAAGTTACGGAATAGGACTGTATTTTTCCAGTTACCTTGAACAAATAAAAGTGGTTTTGTAAACTCGTTGTTCAGTTATTATTTGCACAGTTGTAATTTTTCTTTTTTTACTGTATAAGCCAAATCAAAATGCAGACTGTAGTCCTTAAAGATGTACCTATGGTTTTGTACAATGCCCAGAGAACTTAAATGACTACTTTTTTGAGACTGCCATCTTCAGAGTCTGTGAGGACAGCAAAAGGCAGCTAGTGTTCTGCCATGCATCTCTGTCAGACAAAGTTCTGCAAATATGAATTTTACTTCATGCTGCTGGTTCAGAATCTCAACGTCTGAATATAGAGCAATTCATTTATAGACCTCCAAAATGAAGTGCAAACTTCCCCCTCACCCCTTTTCTGTTCTTCAAAAAATAGCTGCAATAATTTCTGCTCACTAGGGTCTAGCAGCATTTCATACTTACTTTGTTCTCTGAGTTTTTTGCTTGCATGGCTGCCGAATAAAGAACAAAGCAGTTGTTGCTACAGAATACAATGTCCTTCATTTTATCAGAGCTTTCTTGGGAATCCTGGGAATCAAACACAGAAGATGATCAGAAGTGTATTTTAATACCATTCTTCACATAGTAAGTATAATGAAACAAGTCTTCCAATCTGGCTAGAAACTCTTTATTTGTAGAACATTTGTGAAATAATGAGCAATACTGTGATATAAATACTTGATTATTTGACATCTAACGTTACCACCACCTACAACCTTGTTCTTCAGCATTTCTTGCCTTTAACAGAAGTTTAACAACCAAAATAAAGCATTCTATACCATGCACCCATCTGCTCCATACAGGCATACTTGCAAAGTAAAATCCTTTTTCTTTTATCTTTCGATGGCAAGGAACGTCTCATTTCAGCCTAATGAAATCATACTGTTTTATCTACTGATCCATCTGCAAAACATTACTGGGAATTCAGTGCTTTTCTGACTACACAAACCCATCACTTTCGTATATAAATTTTGACTATATAACTTTGTTGCATAATTGTCTCAAGCTCATTGAAAGAGCAACGGTACTTTTTGAATGAATGACAGTTCCCAATGTAAATAAAAGAGGCTGAGACTGAAATCTGATTCCTGCTCAAAAATGGTACAAGTATTCTTGCTCTTCTAATACTTCCTACCTTACAAATAAGCTCTTTTTCAATTAGGATCCCTGAAGCGGTCATGGAAGGAGGCTAGTAGCAGAATTTAGGAAGCTGCCATATATAGGACCAATTTTATGAAATTTACTGAAATTCATTTTATATGAGTAACAACTTTGACATTTCTTGTTTCTACTACAAATGTGCTTGAATGTCCCCTCCTGCATGAGGACACACATAGAAGGGAGACTACACAGAAAGCTGGAAGTGGTATCAGTCAGCATGACAAGCAGTAGTCTTTGTTGCCTTCGTTTGCTCATTCACTGTTACGTGCAAAAAACTACACTTCCACTGCAGTACCTGTTTAAGGAAAGGCAGGTCTTTGAAGGACTTCCGCACACCACTACCAAGGACCACAACTTTGCAATGAGAGCACCATCGAGGTCTCAATGCTGAGCCTTCTGCAATATTCTGACTGTGATCCTTATAGCCAGCTACACCTAGAAAACAGGGAAGTCTGTTAGAAGGTGTATCAGATTAAACCAAATTTATGAGAAGTCACAGTATTCTTCAGTGGTCTAGCGAAGTAGCATCCTCCTGCATAGGGCATGGAAGGCAAGCTTTAAACTACGTCCTGATGGGGAAATTGTTTAAACTAGACCAAAACCAACTGTGCGAACAAGGCAAAAATACATTCTTGTATAAGAAATGAATAACTAAACCAACATAGAAATACATGCTTAAACAACCATGTCAAGTTTTCCAGCACAGGAACAATCTTTCTGAATGATGGATTTAAAATCAGATTGGACAAAAAACCCCTAATAATGTTGGGAACTACTGGAAGAAATACCTCACTGACAGTGACATAGATAACATAATGGAAATCAGAGATGGACCAGACCAATTGAGTTATGGTTAACATCAGGAGCAGGTCCACACGTACTGATCACGTAAGAAGAGAAAAGTATTATTTAGAACAAGAATCAATTATTTAATTATAGAGCATGAATTTATGAGGCTGAAATGCATTAATACTGACTCACTTAAAATTTTCATACAGAAAACTTAGAAGGATTAATGCCCACTCACCATTGCTGTTTGCAGGAAATGGCACACTAGGTTGCTTCAGTCCGTAAGACCCTACGATCCTGGCAGGTCCCATGGCTACTGCCTGAGGACCCTGAAGTAGTAAGTGTTGCCTGTACTCCATAGATGGGTTCACTCTGTGACTGTTGGCAGTTGCCATGGAGGATGGTATGTCTGGAGCGTTACTAACCTCGTAACTGTTGGGAATTCTGACGTGGAGCAGGTTGGAGAATGCCGCTACAACGCTACTAATGTTCTAAAAACAGTAATAAAAACATAGCTCTGTTTTCATCAGACAGGCAGTTAAGATAGCAATAATATAAATTATTAGAAGATTGCAACAGCTGCTGTATTGTACTATGCTATAACCCCTTCAGATTCACTACATATATATATTAACAAAATATATTAACTGCTGTTTTACTTTATATATGTAATACAAACTTATTTATTTTACCTCAGCAGCTGTGGGATGTAAAGTAATTGCTACAGATATAAGGCCAGATTTAGGACCATTCTGGGATGGCCCAAGCTGAGAGGCAAACAAGCCAGAACCAGGTAATGCTCCTGAACCCGGTTCTGATTTTATGTAATTCCTTTTGGCTTCTGAACCTGAAAATAAAATGAAATACACCAGGTTAATCCTAGACACATGTGAACACACACCCAAAAAAAGCCTAGTTTCAACTTTTTGCTATGCTGCAGTCTCACCTTTTCCAGTACTGCTAGGTAGGATGGGAATGATGGGAGATGGTACAGGTTCTGGGCTCTCCTCCTTTACAACCGACAAGTCTGGATACCTACTAATTTCCATTCCCACCACACTTTCAGGAGAGGAAGAAGGAACAAAGCTGTCAGGAGTGTCCCTGTCCTCACAGTGATCTTGAACCCTGGAACAAAACCCAGAAAAGCTGTTTTGGAAACAGTCTAAAAAAACCTTTGCTAAGTCAAAATTATAAATCATGACAGGGAGCTACAATGAACTTGCTTCTTGCTACTAGTCATGGAACTCAATTACGTGGTAGGCCATTACTTCTGGCCTCTCATACTCCATTGCACACAGTGGTTTCTTGGGGAAGATACATAAAAAAAACCCAGAGGCACTAACAAAGCCTAGGCTCCACCACAGAACTCTCTGCTCCCCATGGCTCCAACTACCTGTGTAAAAAATTAGTATTTAATATTTAAACTTTCTGGTTTAAGTGTATTCACCGGTCCATCCCTCCTTGTCCATGCACAGGCTTCAGTGCTTCAAAGACATCCAACTTTTGGTAAGGCAAGTGAAAGAGAGGCAAAAGGGAAGATCTTTGTAGGGAGACTCACATTCTAGCAAGCATTTCTCATACGGTAACAGAAATTGAGTAGAGCTGGGGAGTTTTCAGGCTGACTCTTGCAGCGTGCTGCTGTCTAGTACAGCAGTCATGTACTGCCATTGTGCAACGCTACCATGCTGCTCCAGGAAAAACATCGATTTGTGTAGTTTTCTTCCACTTTTAAGAGAGCAAGGTAATGAATTCTTAACAATTTAACAGAATCTAGAGTCTAGCAGTGGCAGAAGTCACCTATTTCACTATGCTGCTCTCTGCACGTGGAATGCTAAGAGTTAACCAGGACATACTATCCCATTACATTCTCCCCACTTGGTGGCTGCGCACAATGGATTTCGTTTCTTCACACCTTCACAGTCTCATCTCCTACTAAAAGATCACAGAATCTGCTCCAAATACATTTTTGAAGATGTCAAGGAAAAACCTACCTTAACTCCTCCTGATTGTTGTGAGGTGGTGTTGGAAGCGAAGCAGGAACATCCACAGTTTTAGGGCCCTGAGCCATTGCTCTTGCTAATAAATCATCTTGTGGTCTGAAAGGCAACTGGAACTGCTTTGGTCCCAGAGCTTTGGTAACTAAAACCAGAAACGCACAGCACAATGAGACATCTGTACAGCTCTTCCATTGATATACATTCTATGTATCGGGGTATTGGTGGCTCCCTGATATAACCAAGGCATTACAGCAGATGGTAACACCACTCTCACCCACTTGTAGTTCGAAAATTTTTGACTGTTCATGATTAATCTCTGTATTTAAAAAAAACCTGCAAATTTTGAGCAAAAAATGCTCAAAAGGCTTTTGAGTATGCCTTCTGCCAATATGAGAGGATTTTTGTTTTACTTAAAAAAGTAAAATCAACAACTTTGTAACAACAAAGGAAAAGGGGTTGGAAAAAAGGGGTTTAATCACTGAACAGTCCTTATGAAGAGACAGCATAAAGTTTTACTTAATGGAAAGCAATTTTAATTGACCAAATTACAAGCAGCAGAAAACACATGCTGACTACATACAAAGCCTGCTGAGGATACACTTTGGGTAGACTGCTTTTGAGCTCACTCAACTACCTGGTTAGTCACTTGTACTGGACATAAAAAAAAAATTATTTTAAGGTTTTCTTTTTCATTTCTTAAGAGTGCTTCTAGCTCTCAACATGCTTTCAAAAGCGAATAGGGAAAAAGCCATCATCTGACGTTATGCTGGTGTAAAATAAAGCTGGATAATAATGATTACAACCTTAAAGAGTCTAGGCATACTGTTGCTATAGTCGTCTCTTCTAAAAACTGAAAATCATCCCAGTTATCTATTTTGTAATTTGCTACAAACTTAACTCATTTACTATGGAAACAATACATGTTAGTCTTACCATCATGACCTCCTAACATACCAGCCTTGCCAGCAAGTTCCTCAGTGGTTGCGAAGCCATTTACCAACTTCTGGCACGCCACTGGAGGTGGTGTGGGAGGAAGAGAGGCTGGGGGTGTCGGAGGATTGCTCAGATTGTTCTGCTGCATGAGATTAAAGAACTGTAAATCAGCCAAGGAACACGGGGTGAAAACTTCCCTTGTTGTAGTACTAGATAATGTAACCCACTCACATATTTTTACACCCGGAGGTAGCACTGATAAGCAGCAATAGTTAATTCTCAAGTATCTGACCAAATACATTCAAGTATCTACTATAAAAGACAAAATGCTTTGCTTTTTTTGTATCAATGGTATCAGAGAAATAGTTTACATGAGGAGTATACATTACTGAAACAAGGTATAGCTAAATTATTTACAGAAAAGCACAAAGGACATTTTTAGGAATGGTTTAGGAGCCCCTAAAAGTTCCTACAGTTTAAGCAAATGTCTGAACTTAAGATTGAGAGAGTTATTCCACAGTGACTCTCCATCACCATAAACAAGCCAGCTTACCCGATTTTCACTAAAAGGGAGGCTACCTCACATTTAGCACAGGATGAGCTTTCACTGAACCAGTTACCGTGGAGAAGCAGACACTCTTCAAGTTCACACTCCAGGCTACTTCTCGCTAGCTTACTTAACGGCCCGTATTTTAAACGAAAATTAAGTGAGAACTTCAGTATCTGTTCTTGTTGCAGTCATGCCTACAAAGCTAATACTTATTATTATTCACTTTTGACCACAGCAACTATTTCTGCTAGATCACATTCTCAGCTTACATGCCGTGTAAGGCTGGAGTAAACACCACTGTTTTTTAATAAGTTACTAAAGTTTTTATATCAGGGTAGCCAAGCAGCAAATTTGATTCTGTCTGCTTGCTATCTTGCTGCTCTCCCAATATTGCCACTCTGATCTCAGAGACTGAGTTTTAAATTCTGTGGGTTATTAGCTCGTCAACAAACAGTCTATTTTGTTCAGGGTCCTCAGGTTCTTAGTCAGGGCTTAGTGGACAAATGAGAAAAGTCTACTTCCCATTTAATTCACATTAAGAAATGCTTTAATGCTTTCAATGACTTTGCAAAATACTGAGAATTCAGCCTTTTCTGCTCCATAAAACTGTAATTACAATTTTCACTATTTAGCTTCCATTTGTAAAAGGAATACCTGTAGTTTTTAATTAGTTTACAACACAGTTTCCAGAACTGATTTCCCCTTTCAGCCAGTAAAACAATGGTGACTGTTTCACTACTGCACTGTCCATCTAGTCTAGCAACAGAAAATTATTTTCTTCTGCTTGCATAAAAGGCAGGCACTCTAACCAACTACTAGTAATAAAGTTGTGAACTTCTTTTCCCACAGAGAGCACGCAATGGAAATACGAATTAAAACTGTACCTTGTAAATGAGCTGGGAGTAGTAATCTGAAGCCCCATCAAGAGTAGCACTACCAAAACTTCCTACAAGTCGATTTCCACCATTTAGCTGGCCACTGCCATAGGGAAGAAAGTGTGCAAAGCTCACTCCAATTATTGGTTCCATCAAAGGCAGCAGAGAAAGCTGCTATATTAAAAGAAAAAAAAGTTAGAAATTAATTTAACTATAAAATAGAAGCATTGCAAATCTCCAAATATCAGCAGAGTGGTTTCCAATTTTAAAAAATAATCAGAATTTACCCTCTATCAGAAAACTGTATCAAACACAGGCCTCTTTTTGTTAAGGAAAGTAGTCCCCTGTCCATTGGAACCGCAGCTCCGGCTCCCTGCCAATTCAGCCACAGAGGCTGCCAGAGCTGACAGGAACTCCACAGCTTTGAGACTACCAAATGCCTGCCATGTCAGTAGATCTTCCAAATTGAAATAAACCCAAAACTTTACATTTCCTGGTTTTGTGAAAGTTTTCATTTTCTCCACCCTGTACTCCCAATTCAACTTAATGATAAACTTCATTTTCATCATCAGAAGTCCACTCTTTCAAGCATCCTCTTGATGCCTTACCCAGCATCTGTATACCTACCTGTTTTAACTGGATGAATGTATCAGCGTTAGGGTAAATAGCTTGCTTTTCTTCTTCCTCTTTTTTTCTTTTCTTGGACCGAGGAGCTGCCTTCTCTCCTGTCCTCTGAGTTCGCTTATTTCTCTGTTTCTTGGTTTCAGGTCCTACATCTGTTTTCTGAAGCTGGCTGTTACCACACCCAAGTGCACCTTGCATCTGGTTTCCTGCAGTTTGCTGGTAGAAAAAGTGAAGCAGAATTTTTGACATTTTAATATACAGCTCATTCAACTTTACTGCACGATAGTCTAAAAGAACACACACAGTATAATAAATCTCATTGATAACAAACTGTATTTTACAGTTTACTTTGCTGTCTCACTGGCAAGTGTAACTGCTGTACTATCCCTGCACACAGAATTATGACTTAGTGTTAACACCACTGACATCTGAAAACATCATTAAAAACTCACAGACCAGAAACATTTCCTTCTGAATACCCCCTAAAATAAAGTTACATGTGCATGCAACCTTAGAGATCTTCACAAGGGCATAATGAAAGGCAGACTCGGTTACGGAAAAAAGGCTTGTAAATTAATATTATACAAATGTATTTTGAGGTTAGAAACAAAAACAGTACTGTGAGACACTTCTGGATTATACCATTTGCTTACATACTTTCAGTACGAATTTGCAAAGCCATTCTTCACATGAAAGGATAGTTGTGTAAAAGCAATCAGAATGGGACTTGGTAACACAACAGATAGTGGCAAGCCAAAAGAAAATCCCATTTCTTTCTATCAATTATTATTTTAAAGAGCTCTACATGACCCCTACCACCAGTACTCTCACCACCATTCCTGTCACATATGTTTTAACTGTGGATCTTTAACACTTACCTAAGTTACCTGCTGCTCACAATTACCTTTATTTTTATCAGTCTTTATTAATTTTGTAAGTGTTTAAATTTTGTTTCAAGGATGTATTTAGAGTTTAGGCAGTCATAAAACAAAACTGAGTAGAGATTAAAGATTACAATAAAATGACCAACAAATATAAGTGTAAAGTGTATTCTACCTCCACAGAAAGCAATTTTCTTTAGTTCTGTTTTTAAGAACTTTATAAATTATTAAATCATATAATGCCATTAATATAAAGAATTAATGCTCCCTTCCATTAAAGTAGAATTAATTAGAGAGATATTTTGTAACACAGAAATCCAGCAATTCTAGGAGATTTAACAACTTCACAGTTTTGATAAAAAACCTACAGCATAGTCCCTACTAAAATTAGAGACAATATATGCTTTTCAGAGGCAAAAAATGAGCATGGACTTGGTACATTCACAGAAGACTCCAAATGGTGCAGATGAAGGGGTGTGAAGCCCAGCCCTATGCCTCCGCAAAGGCGCACAGGTCATCCTATACATGACTAACAGGGAGTCACAGAAGAAAGCAGCGTACAGACATACCGTACACTGTAAATACTAGTACGTAATTAAGAATCATACTGTAAAATCTTGCCTTAATGTTGGTAAATATTAGGAAGTGGCATTTTTTAAGATGATTATCTACAGAAGAACTAGTTTTTGCATTTTAATAATTTCTGAATACACTGATCTACGAAGTCATACTAAAATTTGTTTTTGTAACACGGATAATTTACTTATGGAGAAAAGGAAGGAAGGGGGGTAAAAAATTCCTTAAAGCTTTTATTCCACCCTTGTGCAGGTAGGTTATCTCCCCACCTTTTCACAAATGCCCGCAGTAAAGGCACAAACTAGCCTTTGACTGTTGATGACCACTGTATAATGAAACCAGTAACAGGCTCACCATTCCTTCAGCTGGATTCTGCTTCTCTGTTAACTTCTTATCCCCAGAAGCCTCCTCTTCTGTTCGGATGCTGTTCTCTGTTTTCTGATTTAGATGAGATGAGGACTTCTTATTTTTAAGCAGGTGTTTCAGCAATTCGTTCCCTGACTCCCCTTTCGCTGCTGGAACACTAGATGGTTGTGCTGGACTCTGAGCTGAAGAGGCAGGCTGTGATGTGACCTTATCTTCTTCCACCTTAATATTGCTTGGATTTTCTGGTTTAGGCTCAGCTTGACCTGAGCATTGATCAGTTTCTGCCCTTTCTAGTTTAACTTCTTGAATGCTGGTAGGCGTATCTGTTTTAGCCTTTTCAGCCTCTGTATTGACACTTGGCTGTTTCTGTGGCAGATTGCTGTTGGGGAGCTTACATTCCAGCTCTGGAGAGGTCTGGCTTTCTCCTGCATTTGATGTTGATGGGCCCGTTAACTCCACTGACTCTTGCTCATCCTGATGACGTGAAAGTTCATTGGGGGTGTTAACTGTGGGGGTGGAGGTAGAATCAGAAATGGTTGGAGTTGATGGTGCAGTTATATCTGAATGTGGAGTTGACGGAGCTTTTATTGACTCGGCATCATCGTCCTTTTTCTTTTTTCGTGTCCTTTTCTTTTTTCCTTTCTCTTCTGGGATTATGTCAGAATACAGCTGTATGAGAGATTGGCTTGATCCAGGGAAGTTTGTTGCCTGGGGCACACTAGTGTCGGAACCACGTGGGGCACCACTGCTGAGTACTGTAGATGAAGGTACAGCAGAAGCAAATGGAGGCCTGACTTGGTTCTGCGTAAAGGTAGTCCCAGGGAGATTCCCATGAGTTTGTTTTACATTATGGAAATTAGGGGCTCCACCCGGAACAGCAGATGCATCAGGTCCAAAAGCTGTAGGTCCCACTGGCCTTCGCTCACTGCTTTGCATAAAATTTGTCGCAGGAGGCGAGGTCACAGAACCTTGTTGCAGAATTTGCCCCATTTGTTGCTGTTGATGCTGTGGAGACTGCTGAAGAGGTCGTGGAGTTTGTATGAAATCACAAGGTAGATCAGAATTAAAGAAAGGTATCTGAGATAAGGATGTTTTGTTATTTAGTTCAGACCCTATCATACTGTGCTGTTCTAGTTCCATTCTCTGCTGTAAAGCCCTCTGTCGATCTACCTCCTGCATAAGCTGAATGCGTTGCCGTTCCTGTTGCTCTCGTAAACGCTCCTTTCTTTCCCGCTCTTGAAAACTTTCACTAAAAGGGTTATTGTCCTCAAATTCCACCCTTGGTGGCGGCCCTGACTGTGCAGCTGCATTTGGACCAGGCACAGGAGCTGGTGTAGCAGGAGTAATTGGCAATGGTGTCATTGGAGGCTGCATCCTTGCTGGATTCATGGAAATATGGCTTGCAGGGGCATTTGCAGATTGCCATCCAGATAAATTTGGCATTCTGGTTGGGTTGGATTGCCCGGGGATTACCACTGTGTGTGGCTGATGCTGGAGCTGTTGTGCCACCATGGGGAAGTTTTGCTGATTCATTGCTGGTGTTGTTCCTCCTGGAACCATTGGTGGTTGAGCCTGGACGCCTGGCATGATAGCATGGGGTGCCATTCCACACTGCTGCTGCTGCTGCTGCTGCTGCTTGATTCGATATTCCTCAATTAGTTCTGCATGCTCTTTCTGCTGCTTTCGAATCTAAGAATTAAAAAAGTCATTATTCATCTCTGACAGGTATTGACTATGTGAGTAGTATAAAACATGTAACTCACCATAATAATTTCAATAGACAATGAACCTCAGGCAAAAATAGCTTTTCTGCACAATCTTATTTTGTCTCCCTTTTTAAGGCTAAATAGCCATTATTTCATTAGAAATACTATCAATCCCAAAACGGTAGAAAAAATAACAGTGCCTCAAAGTCCTAATTACATACCAAGACTGCACTGTGCTAGAAAATATACAAACCTTAACCAAAAG
This sequence comes from Haliaeetus leucocephalus, assembly GCF_000737465.1. Classification (NCBI taxonomy): domain Eukaryota; kingdom Metazoa; phylum Chordata; class Aves; order Accipitriformes; family Accipitridae; genus Haliaeetus; species Haliaeetus leucocephalus. Next base: position 22,766,973 of record NW_010972436.1, on the reverse strand, counting down.
TGATCCTTGTCCTACAGATCTAAGCATCCATGTGCAGGATAACAATAGTTGTGAACACCGGAAAAAGGAAACAATGAGATGGACGATCCTCACACATCAGCAAAAATTTTTAAGAGATTTAATTGAAAAGTTTGCAGGAAAACAGCAAGGTAGATTCCCATTTATTCACAGACAGATCCTCAAACATCACACAGCAGACGAAAATGGTAACCGCTGCTTGAAAATTTTAAATTTTAGGATGAAAATAAACTCAACTTGGACACTAAAAGTTAAGCCTAATAGTTTATTTTTAAGGCAAGCAGGAGAAGCCAATGGAAGGGTATGACAGTGTCAACCAGACAAGAAAGAGCATTTCAGAAACACAACAGATAACTAACTACACTGCTCTCTAAAAAAAAGAAAAGGACTTGTAATCCACCAATTAATAATACGTACATTATTGGAAATCTCTCTCTCACTTCTATACATTAGATTATGACTTCCACAACTTCCATTTGCTGTTTGTACTGATAGAAAAGGTCTGTAACATAATTAAAAATGTTTGATAGCACTCTCCTTTATCTGGGGCAAGGGACAAGCCAGAAAGCTCAGCATAACAGAGATATGACAGGACACACTCCAGAATGCAGGACAGATGCACCCAGAAGGCTATTTACACAGTAATCTCAAGTCCAGTATGATTTATGAGCTCTGGCTTGGCACTGACACCGCCAGCTAAACAGTGCCACTGCATAAAGCCACCAACTGCACTGCACAGTCCAGTGCTCCAGGACTTCTCCGTGGGTATACAGCACCAAACCTGTGTTGGCTCTGTATGCCCATACAATGAGGCATCCAAACCACTATGCCCTCCCAGGATCTGCAGTGGCAGATCAGCCATGTGACTGTACTTGGAATTAGTTGAGATCTCAAAAGGACCAGTACTGACTACACCCAGCTGGACCTCAGCCGACCTGCACAGATCGACCTGGTGATTTTAACAGCGTAGGGGAGATCAAGGCAGAGCTTATTAGCACAGGCACAGTGCCACACCAAAGCAGTTAAACTGCCCTGGCCACAGAGACAATATGGTAGTGTCTGCGTGGCTCTGTGCCTGAGCTAATAACCCTGTCAGACATAAGCTCGTGTTGCACAAAGTCAGCTCCAGTTTCTCTGCGCCTGTCTCCAGGACCAGCAGTTCACAGGGATTTGAGAGCTCTTTATATATACATATACAGACTTTGCCCTTTTCAAAAACTGACAGAAACTTGATTACAGAAAAATTACTTGATCCGATTTGAAAGAGTGGTAAATTGCTTCAAATAGAAGGTCCTTAAAAATATACTTTAATAAAACCTTATTTAAGCTCCTACTAGGTATGTAACGAAATGCTGTTTAGATGTGGATGACTGGTATAAATCAGTGGTTGAAGGAGACTGGAGGGCATTTACTAGCGGTATATGAAACTTAAGTTTAAAAATGAAAAATAAAGGAACCTACTAATGGTGGTGCACTAAATGAACCTGCCAGTAATGTCATGATTAGCAGCCGTTTCTTCAACATAACTTCACTGTAAGACTAGACTGACGTATGTATGATAAAGATCGGTTAATTCTTTTTTTTCTCATTTATTCTACTTGTGATTCATTGTGGAAGGGAAAAAAAGAAAAAGGAAGAAATTACGTAGACGTAATTTATTTGTTCCATCCTTCTTCCACATAGTGAAAAGACAAGCCAACTAATATTCCATCCAGTGCATACTGTGTCTTGAAGCAACACAGGAGCAAGAACTAAAGGGTCAGGTATCACTCAGGCCTTCATTCCAAGCGGCCTGCTGCCAATTTTTTCCCTCATATTAATAAAGGATAATTCTAAAGTATTTTTATGTTCAGCAGGTCTAGCTGATCCTGACAATCATGCCAGATGATTTATAAACACTGCCTTGAGGAACATAGCATTCAATATCATTGGCAAAAGCATAGATTTATCAAAGCTACCACAGGTTTAACTTTAATCTCATTTACTATAATCACAGTTACAGGATGTAGCAAGTGAAATTCCAACTGAATATAAAGAAAGAAAAACAAAACCCAGTAAAAGTGGTTATACATTGGAACAGGGGCCCAGAGAGGCTGGGAAATCTCTACCCTTTGAGACTTACAAAACTTGACTGATAAGGCGCTGAGCAACCTGATTTAACCGTGAAGCTAGTTCTACTTTGAGCAGTAGACTAGATGATCTCCAGATATCCCTTTGACCTGTATTATTCCATGATGCAATAACAGATAACACACACTGACGATCAGTGTCTAGGAACTAGACAGATCATAAAACTAGACTAACGCTAAAGATGATAATGAAAAGAGATTTTTAAACAGTAACGTTTAACTGGCATATAACCAAGAGGTTTTGATTACGTAAGGACACCTGAAAAAGACTGAGTTATGAGCTTCATTCAAGCCTGAAACAAAGCCCTACATGCTAAGACGTCCCTCTGAATCCTTCATTTATGCTTTTCATGGTGCCAGAAACTCCGTTGCAAGTCATTTTGCCAAGCAATTTCCCCTCTTCCCAAAGTACTAAACCAGCTTTTTGTCATAACGTTTGCCATAGCGTATTCTTCTACAACACCACTGTCACCAGCAATCCAGAGTAATGCTGTTACACAGACAAAATAAGATAGGGAGTGGCTCCCTTTAAATAAGCTCCACTATATTTAAACATTTTAACTCGCCTTTAGAAGATTTAAAGGAAGGAGTCATACCAGTATGACAGCTTAGTATTAAGGCGATCAGTTTGGGTTCCAGATGATTACCTGTTCTAGCTGTTTTTGGACCATACTTTGCTGCTCAGTAACATGTTTAAGCTGTTCTGCGTCTTCTTCTGGGAACTCACGGCCAGCTTTCTTGGCTGTACGCTGTTTTGCTGAGAGTGCCTTTTTTGATTTTCTGTGCGCTCCAATTTGCTCCTCAAGGTACTTCTGCTGCATTTGAAGAAGTTGTTGTGTTTCTTGCAGCCATTCCTCATATTGCTTTCTTTGTGAATCATCTAGAGAAAAGGGAAATTAAGTATGATATGATCTCATCCTGGGGGTGAGCTCCCATCCTACTCTTTAGAGATTAAGTTTAACTATCAGGTTCCCCCCTTATTTTAAGAAACCATTGGTCAAGTTCAGCCAAATCTGACAGAGGACTTGTTATCTCAAGAGATACTAAGCTCTTGGAGTGATTTGAGTAAAGGAGACAGAGATCCAAATTACTGCATTTATTGAGAGAAAGCAGTTTTAACATAGTCCCTGAATTTCAAGAGACACCAGCCTGCTGTCTAACCAGTAAATGTGCACTTGCTAGCCAGTGAGCAAGCATAGCTTGCAGCTAAGAACCTGGTGGTACCCTGCTCTGCCACAGAAGAGGGGACATGGACAACCTCTGGAAGTACTCAGGGAGAGAGAAAGAGATTAGGGAGTAAAGATACAAATTTACAGGAAACACGGCCTCATTAATTTGGGTGTTTGCAGAAGTTTTGTACATATAAGATCTATTTTTAGTACTACTTCTAAGAAAAAAATTAAAGTGATAAACATCCATCAAATATTCATGAAATGAAACATATTGTAAAATAGTCTTTGTAAAAATAACTTTCTGTCAGCCCTCTGCACAGGGCCTTCAGCACCAGTGCCTTTTCCTCCCCACAAACCAACGCACTCTCATTTAGACTGTAACTGAGACATTACTCTTTTTACAAATGAGAAATGCTCATTTGCTATGAGCAGTCCATTGCTCTCAGATGTTTTTCTTGAGGCAAAACAATCATGTCTGCTAACACTTGATCTGCACTAAGCCCAGAAGGCAAGAGAGACGGTTTGGTGATGGTATCATTTGTCTCCTGATCGCATTGTGGCATTGAGCTGGATAACCAGGAATACAGCATGCATCTTCCTTGTAAAGAAAGTTTGTTTAATAAAGATACCTACACAACAGTATGTTTTCAATATAACCATGTCCTCCTTGTGCTCCAGTCCCTACCACCTTCTACTTTTAACAGTCACAGCGGTAGCAACAGCGATCGACTCTAACGGCTCAACTAAATCAATTCACAGAGCTAGCTACAGTCTCAAGGGGTGCCATTCTTTCAACAATAAATTCTGCAAAACTAATCACATAACCTGAAGGGACAATTGAGTGGAAACAATGGAGAGTAACTGCAGAGGGGAGCAACGTGAAAGTGCAAATGAAAGTACGGAAATATTAACAAGTTCCAGGTAGAGTAACTACTACCGAAACAAGAAACAGATTTTCTCAAGTGGCAGAACCACCACCACCCCAACCACAGTGAGGCCACCACTGAGTCCTATGTCAAATCTCACCAGAAATTCATACAGATAATATTGCAAAAGCTCCTTACTGCATACTCAGTGCTGCTACTCCAGTTTCTGGAAAAGGTGAAGGTGTTTACTTCTGTTTCTTATTCATAAATATCAAGTAAAGTTTTTGCAGTGACAGAAACACTTTTTTACATGGGGTCTTCCTCTCCCAACATATGCTTAGTTTTAATTTCTGCTAATAAATCTTTCTTATCACAGAGACTAGGATTTACAATTGATCTAGGGCAACCAGAAACAAGGAACACAAAATACAGGTGCTATGTATTTCTGCTTTCAACAATTGTTGTTCCCAGCCAGGCTTGCTTAACTAATGCCTGAAAAGCTTTTATTGCTATTTGGTAAAATGACAATGATGATGCACAAAACTTTCTGCTTCTGAAATAACGCCCCCCCATCAATACAGACTGCTGTTCTCACTGAGCTCAGAATACTACAACACAACCAAACACCAGGTTTCTGACATAGCAGTCTGTCAGTTAATAGATTACTATCCTCACACAAATCCAAATAATGCTAATTTTCTGTTTGTTACGCTTCCCTCTTTCCTTATGGTGTTTCTCTGAAGATAGCTTCCAGAAAAAGTTAATAGCATTTACTGTGCACTCCTTTATTAGTTGGTATCATAATGATAAAATGACTCAATTTTAAAAGGATGAATTTTTGAGACACAGGATCCATTTATGGATATTTTGTTTTAAATAAAACAGAACTGTAGAAAGAAACATCAACATACAATAAATTATTAAATCTGTACTTACTGACAAAACCAGGACCAAAATTGGGAGGATTAGGTCTAGAAATCTGAGGTGCCAAACTTCCATCCTAGAAATTTCAGTAAAACGTACAGACAAGGATATTAAATCATGATTCAATTAAAAAACCAAAAACTAGTTATCATTATTAAACACTTCTGTTTAAACCCCATATCAAGTTGTATTACCTGTGTAATTGCCTGCTGCATATGATTTTGGCCTTCACTGGTCTGAGCCCCTGGCACTGGCTGACCCATAAAGGGAAACCTATTGATACATAAAACAAAAGTGAAAATATAACTTTTAAAACTGGTGCGTATTTTAGGGGAGAGACAACCTTTTGTACTACACTGAACTTACACAAAGCATCCAAATATTTTACATACATTTGTTTGAACTTCTGTATCAAACTTTTTCAACATCAGGAGAATATTAATTCTCGTTTGATGCTACAACACTTTGCCCTCAGTTGAAACTATTGCATCTTACACATTTCAGAGAGATGAAGTAAACATGGTGTACTGTGCTAAAACAGTGAAGATGCACACACACACAAAAATTACTGCAGTTGTGTTTTATTATGTTATGATTAAAAAAAAAAAAAGATTTAATGGATTTAGATAGCATGGTCACTAGCAAATTCAACTAGAATTGGGTACATGTATGCTTCTGGTAAGCCACATATTATGATGTAACACTGCAGTATGTGCTAGGAAGGAGAAAACACACGAAGTGCCACATAAATAGAAAAGGTGCAGATCCTTCCTGGCCCATAGACTCTCCACCTATTGTAAAGGCAGTCATGGTGAAGTCTACACAGTTCATAGCCCCTTCTGTCCTCAGAACAGATTTAGAGAGAGGATTAAATTTCCATTGCTTGGGCTAAATCTTAATTATACTTAGCATTAAATTATATGCTGCAACATGAAGCTTAACCATTACATGGCCATCAACAGTTTTCAAACACAATGCACGGGAGAGATGTCATTACATAATTAGTAAGTGGGAAAACAAGAAAACATCAACAGTGAAGCCATGTTGACCAATGACATTACAACTGGAACACAAGTCTGATGCATTTTAATACTTTTTATAGTTTCTACTGCCACACTAGTTTTATTCTTAGGAGATAATCTTGTATTAGCATGGACTATGAACTACATGACAAAAAGATCTTTTTCCACTTCTGAATGTTTTCATTTCCTGTGCACAGTTTCCCCTAACTCTATCATTTCCTTTTACATTTTGTAGCCCTAAATAATGGTATCGAGTGTTGCCTACCTGTTCATAACCATTGGTGGCATCCCCATGTTACTTTGCGCCATGACTTTATTGATCCCCTTAAGAGCTACCATTTTTGCTTTCATTATGGGATCAGTAATTGCATCAAAGTCTATAAAAGAAGAACAGTAAAAGTGAATTACATAGCTGAACATTACAAGTTATTAACTGGAACTGACCTGTTTAGATCTAGTTCATGCATAAATCATCAGTAAAACAACATAATTGCATTACTATTTCACATTACTTGTCCTCTCCACTTTGAAATTCATGGTTAATACGTAGTTTCATATATCCTCTAAGGAAAGTTACTCCAGCAGCAGCTGTCCTTGTTTTCAGCCACAACATACAAAGAAAAGCAGGTCAGTCTGAGAAGGGCTCTAGACCAAATTTGGCCTATGACCCAACAGATTAATAAATTCTATTCATAGGTTTAAGAATCAGGAAGAAGAGTTGTTTCTGTGAGTTCAATTGGCAAAACCGACACACCACCTCTAAGGTACTAAGAAAACAGTTTAGTTACTCTGTAATTACCAGTAGCACTACAGGCAGAAAAGCACAGGCCCCGTAGAGCATCTGAAAAGCATAGTGAACTCTGCTTTTTGGCTGTCTCTCCCACTAGGTGCTTCACACAGAGCAGGATAAATGGGAGTACGGAACGGCTGAGGTTGGAAGGGACCTCTGGAGGTCACCGTAGCCACCTTGGGTGGCTACAGCACGTTCTAGCCACACTACAAATATGGAAGTGTGACTTAGGGGGTAGGTTAAGTTTGTCTTTTGAACAAAACAGCCTTGATGGCCAGTGTAGTTACAACCAATATTTCTTAAAATTTCATATTTCATTAATAACAATTAAAGGATAATCATGGTCTTTATCTGAATGCTCAAACTGCTATGTTATATTGAACAGGAAATAACAGTTTATCTGAAATGCTTTTAGTATGTGCAGAATTATTTGTGATGTTTCTGAGCCTTGCCTAGACTGTGAGTTAGTAGTACAGCTTTCGATGACCCCCTTCCTTGAGACACACTAAACACTGCAAAAAAACGTATAAAGAGAATACGCAACAGAGCTGGTGTCAGAAAAATTAGCAGTAATGCATAGTTACCCTGATTCTGGTAATGTCAACAGGAGCCTTGCCATGGAGTTCAGAATTCTACCTACATGCTCCATTTCTAGACTCCCGTTGTACCTACTAGGCAGGTTGTTTTTTGTTCAAGCTCCACGTATCTACCCTGCTTCTTTCAGTGCTATAGATTATTTAGCTATTTATTGTTGTAGTTTTAAAAAACTAACCAGAATGCAGACAAATAAATCACCCACATACCAATATTAGGGAAAAATGGCTCTGAACGTTGGCGAATCATGGCTTGCATCTGTCGTTGCTGCTGCTGCTCCTGTCTTTCCTGATCCAAAAGGTCCTGCAGAAGAAGTGGCTGTTCCTCTAGCAGAAGTGGTCTCTCTCGATTTTGTTGTTGAGCTAATGGTTGAGGGAGCATTATCTGTTGGGGACCAGATATGCCACTAGGACCAGGACGGTTTGTTACAGCCACAGTTTGATTAGATGTCTGTCCTGTCCCAAAGTTATGATTAGATGACTGACCCTGAATAAATCCTGGATTTGGTGACCCTTGAGAAAAATTATGGTTCATTCGTGGAACCATGGTCAAATTTGAATTTAAAGTGTTTTCCAAGATCTGTCCACCAGGTGTCATTAGCGTTTGTGGAATACCTGATGCATGGTTCATTTGTGTTGTTGGCAAAGATTGAGATGGAGATCCTAGAGTCTTTGCTTCAGCATTATCTGAGCTTTCATTAGCTAGCAAACTTGAGAGGACTGGTGTGGACCCAGAAATACTGCAGGAACTTACGGCTCCTTGAACAGGCAGTGGAGCAGATCCCTGAGCATCTGGACTAGGCACAGTTGATTCTTGACTAGGAACAGCAGTAGTTTTGTCAGGGTTGGCAGGCTGCGCAGGAGTCTTTTCTCCATCCTTTAACTCCACTTCAGCAGCCTGTTGAGTACTTGTGGATTCAGCATTTCCATCACTTTTTTCGTTCTCATTCTTCCTTTCCTCCTGAGTGTTTGGGGAAAGTACTTCTGTTTTAATTTCATTTTCTGTAGCAGACTTCTTCTGTGGAGACTGGGTCTCAGGAGGGGAAACAGTTCTATCACCTTGTTCTTTCTGGTTTGGTTCTTCTGTCTTGCCCTGGATATCTAGTTTGTCATCAATGGGGACACTAAGATCTAGTTCTTCATTAAACATTCCTTTCTTATCCCCCACATCAAGGCCTGGGTCTGTGTATGCAATGATATCAAATTCGCCGGATCTTAGAAGATCATCAAGGTGAGGATCATTCGTTTCCAAATTATCTAAAGTGTCCAGTTCATCTCCTTTCCCATCTTCTGTGTCTAGATTCAAATTTTCCAGATCCTCATCATCTAAATCCTTGACTTCAACCCCATCAAGGTCTTTCACATCCAAATCTTTTACAGCAGGATCATCAGGATCAAGCTTTTCTTCTAGACCATCACTTGGCTGTAAATTTGCAGATTCATCACTTGGTGCAGATGTAGACAAAGATGGTCCTGGGAATGCATCAGCAACTGGTGGATGACTTAGAGAACGTATTACAAGTGCAGGTGGGTTGTCAGGATTGATTTGATCCTGCTGGGATTGTGACATATGCTCCAAACTTGTAGGCATCTGCAACTGGTTAGGTATACCTTGAGAATTGTGTCTCAGTGGTTCTGCCTGTCTTGGGGCTGGAAACTCCTGCCTGGGTATAAACCCTGCATGTCGTTGATGTTGTGCTCCTGCATCCATAACATTTGCAGCAGAAGGGTTAAAAGGCAGCCTTGGTCTCCCATCAGGAGCTCTGTGACGTAACTCGATAAATGCCTGACCCAATATATTGTGCTGCTGAACTGGAATTCCCTGTGGAGGAAAATGTTGAGAGATCCCAGATGTATTATTTATTTGCGGATTGTTCACTGGACGAGGCATATCAATAGACAGAGATCTTCTCAGCTGTGGGGGAACTCCAGGACGTTGCATTGGCTGCTGAGGACTGAGGAAACGTTCCTGACCTGATGGTGGACCATGGCCACCTCCTGGAAACCCGTATCTGAAATAGAAGTATGAAAGACTAAATAATCTTTCTTCTCAGGACTGCCTAGTCTGGCATATTTGACTAAATAACTATTCACCAAAATGCTTTACATGATGCATTCATCAAGATATTTAAATAAATATTTTGGCTAATTATGCTTACATTTAAATGAGCTTTATGACTACAATAAAATAATTGCTTTAATTATGTTTAATAAACAACCTGGTTTCAATTCCAATAATAATTGATAGAAAACTGACAGTAAGAACCATCTTAGTAAATAAACTGCATGTTAATGCAACTCAATGTAAAAAATAATAGTGTGGATTTAGAAATTACTGAAATAAATCCAAAATATTGAAAATAATAATTCCTGAGATGACAATCTATGCCAATACTGGAATTCATTCATTCCTACAGCATTCACTGTAAAAATGGCAAAACAGAAGTTGTTGTTTGATTACATATTCATTATAAACGAAAACAAGAATATTACACTTACTCATTATTACGACATCAAAAGTCAGACCTTTTACTTCTTTTTAAAAAAAGAAATGCCCCAAAACCATGGGCAACAAGATCTTTCAGATCCCATAACTTTCACAAGGATTGCAGTTTCTCCATTTTTATTTCTGATTAATTCCCAATAAAAGACAGTATAAAACAGTGTTAGTGTAGAATACACATTCTGATGGTACAGATGCTTTCAGGAAAACTCACTGTACATACTGACTTCAGGAAGATTACCAGCTACTGTAGACAACACAGATGATTTTTCATATAAAAAAACCCACAACACCCTTTATCTAACAATTTCTGTAAATGTAGAACCAGCCCTGTAGTACGCTGGTTTTAAGAGATCAAAGAGCTTACCTAAGACCATGAGGTCTCATTCCCATGGCATTCATATCCCCTGGAAATTGGGGTCTATTGAATTGCCCATCAGCAGGAAATGGTCCACGTTGGTCTTTTGGGTATATGGTGAACCTCGGCCCGCCTGGAGGGACAACAGAGGACCTAATATTCCCAGGATACGGAGGAGGAGGGCGGTTAAAAATTTGATTTAAGTTGTCTTGCTGCCAATGCTGAAGAGGAGTTGCATGGGTAGGAGCTGCTGCATCCTGCAAGGCTTTTTCCTGACGAACAGCATTCTTCTTTTGCTGCTGTTGCTGTAGAATAATTTCACGTAATTTCTGGCGCTGTTTAAAGAAAAAAGAAATCGTTGTGCTTGACAATTTTGAAGTGTTACACTCCGCTACGTTAAGCCTTTCTGAGAAAAGAAATTCTTCAATCGCTACAGAAAAATATTATAAACTACCACAATCACACCTCAGAAATTAGAAGAGGGATCAAATGGTGCAAGGTGCTGGTAACACCACTTAATCTCCAGACCTCTTGTTAAAGCGTATAGTGTGAACCCATTTTACCAATTAACATACAAGCAACTCTCTTTTCCTTTTTCTATTCCAATAATGGCAGGCCCTTTTACCACATGAAAAAGTACATTCTGAGGGAGAAAGGTCACTAGAGGTCCACTGAAGAAAATTCAGCAAGAGGTTTAAACCAAAGCTGCAGAATTTACTCTTGACTTTGTACAATAAATACTACCAATTTTCCTGCTAAATCCACTTCCCATCGCTCCTTCCAAACAAAAGACTATGCAGCTTTCCACAAGTTGAATGTAATTCTATGTCTCAGCAAGAGCTGTTAGCCAAACATTCATCGACAACAACCTAGAGTGAATGTGCCTCAAGAAGAGCAGTGACCAATGGTAGGATTCACTTCAACATGTCAGACAACTGAAGAGTTAAGATGTCTAGTCTGAGATCTTTGCCTATACTTCCTTTTTCAGTCAGTGAACAAGTCACTGACAATCAGTTCTACAGAATTAATTGTCATTTCTAGGTGTTTTTTTCCCCTCACACTGTGGATAAAAGGGCTATTACAGACCAATTGTCTACATCTTCAGTGGCTTCAAAGATGGCCTTTGCTTCATTTTTGGATCTTGTCCAAACTCCTTAAAAATTACTGATGTTTCTATATTCTATATATTGAGGTTCTACCCAGGAGGACCAAATTAACATACTAAGTGAATGAAGGTAATTCTACATTATATAGCTATGTTTAATGGCAACAAACGTCAAATATTAACAAGAATGGCGGTAATTCTTCTACTTACAAAATTTTAATACCATCGGTATTAAACATTATTCTCACCTGTCTTAACTTCTCAGTATCTGCTTGAGACATATTCATGGTATTCTGTGTATCTGTTACTCCTGTAGTGGGTGCTGGGCCAGGAACTTGTGAAACTTTGGGAAACTGTTGTCCTTGAGAACTCATCGGAGAATTTCCAGATGCACTGAAGTTGCCCTCAGATCCAGGCCGTGGCTGTTCAGCAGCATCATGGGCCAGTTGGCCAGTTCCAAAAGATTCTGGCTGAGGTCTTGGAGTCATCGGTGGCTGATCATATGGGTCACGTGCTGGAGCAGCTGGACCATGGCTAAATGAATCCGTTATTGCAGGTCCTGCAGGTCTGGGAGTTTGAGAACATGGATCTGATGGCCTGACAAAAGTGCCCTGCAACCTGTTCTGTGGCGTCTGCAGGAAAGGATCTCTATTTGGTATTAGTCCCGGTCTTGCCATTGCAGGTCTGTTAAAACTCTCTGGAATCCCTGGCCTTGGAGTTGCTGGTTGCTGAGAATAAGGATCACTGAGAACTGGCCTTGGTGTTCCAGGAGGTTGGGCGTATGGATCAGAATGTCTCTGATTTGCTGGGGACTGAGCAAATAAATCTGCTGGCTGAGCAGGTCTTGGTGTTGGTGGTTGCTGCATATATGGATCAACTGTGGTGGGCCGAGGAGTTCCTGGAGGTTGGGCGTAAGGATCAGCAACTGGCCGAGGAGTACCTGGAGGCTGGGAGTAAGGGTCCTGAGAAGCTGGCCTTGGAATGGGTCCAGACTGAGGGAAAGAATCACTCTGTTGTCGCACTATCCGGGGTGGATGGGCAAAAGTCTCCTTTATTGCAGGATGGGGAGTAAGGGGAGGCTGGCTGTATGGATCATTCGGCTGATTATGGGAAAAGTTATCCACTGGCCTTGGTGTCAGAGCGGGCCTTTCATATGGGTCAACAGCAACACGCCTTGGTGTAGCTGGCATTGAAGCGTAAGGATCTTGTGGAGACTGGGGTGGGCGCATAGGAGTTTTAAAAGGTCCAGGGCTACCATCAACAGGAGTAGGAGTAGGAGTCAATGGTGGCCGTGCATATGCATCAGCAGAAGTTACTCTCTGTCTCTGAAACGTATCAGTTCTGGGAGCCGGCTTAGTAAACGGATCGCTGCTTCCAGCTGTTAAAGGAACCTTCCCTGACTGTTCCATAACTATAGGTGATCTTGGGACCCCCAGTGGTTTGGAGAACTGCTCTGATGCCATGACAGGCCTGGGTGTGTCTGGTGGCTTTGCATAGGGATCACTGCTACCTGGAGATGAAGAACATGAATCCCTGACTGGTGAAGGCCTGCTTCCTGATGGTTCAGTTACCTGAATGGGCCTAGATACGGATGACTGTGGTGCACAGGTATCTAATGGTGCAATGGTATTTCTTCTGACAAAGTTCTGGTTAATGGGTGCTGGTCTAGGTGTTCCCACCATTTTAGCATATGGATCCATTGGAGAAGGAGGTCTTGTGTTTGTGGAACCTGGAGAAAACATCTGTTGTGACGATGTCTGAGGAGTCTGAGACTGAGAGAGTGAATCATGTACTGGGATTCGGGTTGGAGTAGGGGGTGGGGCTTGTGGTTTTAGGAACACATCATCTGAGGATGCTGACGTAGGCGTAGCAGGTAGCTGCTGCTTTGTAAATAGATCCTTATGGAATGTCTGTTGTGCAGGAGACATACTTCCATTGCCAGCCTGTGGCGTTAAGGGGCTCTGGATCCCACTGCTAGGTGTGTCTGAGCCAGACTGGTTCAGAAGCTGTTGTGAACCAAACTGCTGCTGCTGCTGTTGCTGCTGCTGTTGCTGCTGCTCATTTTTCACTTGTTCAAGCTTCTGCGTGGCTTCTATTTTGGCTTGCTGCTTACTTTTTTGCCGCATTTGCTGTTTTAAAATTATGAGGAAAAAGGTTACACTTGTATGTCCGGGGTATGCAAAATCTTTCTGATGACTGAATATATAATTAAAACTTTAGGACACATCAAAGATCAATTATAAATAATTATAAATTGCAAATTTTAAATGCAATGGGAGCAGAGGGTCTAGCTATTTGTAAAGTTCAATTACCTTGACATGCACCTTGACTGCCTGGGAAGAAGCATTTCCCAGGTTGCCTAAAGAGCAGCACTGCTTTCCAACCTTATACTCTGAAGACGAAACGTTAATGACAGATGCAGCACTGCTGTGAGGCAAATGGGCTCTGAGAGACAACCAGCCCAATTTGAAGTGGTAGTCTGCAGGACAAGGTTACTGCAATATAGGGCATATAAAAACAAACTACTACACCAGCCAGCCATACAGAGAAAGAATAAGCTATTTCCATAATAGGTATGATTTAAGAGTCAAAGTTTTAAAACAAAGTTTTCTAACATTTACAAGCAGCTTCTCTTCTGATAGCATCTGTTTTCTTCCTACGCAGAATGGCTGACTTTATACTCTTCTACAAAGAAAGATTAAAACTGATTTTATTACAACAGATTACAACAATGCAGTAAGAAGCTGGAAGAAAAATAACAAAACACCCTAAATGCAACACACCTGTCTGAATTTCCACTCCTGCTCATGTTCCGATTCCCTCTGTTTTAATGGATCTTTAAAGAGGTCGGAGTCGATGCGTGAGCTAGGATCAATGCTATCCTGCTGCTGCTGCCTTTTCATGGAGTCATTTGACATCTGTACTTTATTGATGCGCAAAGCAGCTCTATTATCTCTGGCTTTTTGCTGGGAAAAGATAAAAAAATGTAGTTAGCCTTATTTTCTTCTGCTAAGCGTGAACACTGCATCTGTTATTCCTACAAAATCTATCACCAAATTGTTTGTACAGCCTGTTTTAATCACAGGTGTGCTTGTGAAAATTAAATTATGCACTTTAAAAGGAATTCCAGACTGCAAATACTTCACCTGTGTAGAAATTCTGCATTTAATATACATGGAAAGAACTAAGGAGTTATTAGCAGCAGAGGTTTTCTATAGATTAGGAGTGTCTGTTCAGGTACTGCACTGTGCCAGGAAAGCATGAATCCCACCAGTTTACCTTTCAGATCACACATTGGTGTGGTCTGCAATCTGAAGACATGAGCACAGCAGTTGATGCTTGGATCAATAAAGGCCACTAATGTGGAGAACTTCAATGACAAGAAAAATGCAGTCTACTCCATTAAATAGCCTCTATAGATCTCAGTCTGTGTTAAGTTAGCAGTATAAACATAGGATATGGCTGTATGGATCAGGAAAAATTGGATGGAAGAAAAGCAATTCCTCTTCAATGAGGCATTTTACAGCCATACTGACACTTTTAAGCATCTAACGGAAGTTTCAAAGAGTCTGTTTTACCACCTATCTGGGATGCGATTGCTTTTCTGAATCAAACCCTCACATCTTCTTTTTCACAATTTTATTTGCAGTTGTCAAGTAGGGGTTGCCTAGCAGAAAAGGCTTTAATCCTTCCCCTCCAACAATGAAACAGTGACATGGATGAGAGCACCAGTGTCACATCAGCAGAAAAATTAGTGTCATTTTCCCCTGTAAGTGATGGGATTGTACATACTAAGGAAAGTAAAAAGCCTACAGTGAAAATTTACTAAACCTTTACTCATCCCCACAGAGTGTAAGTCCCTCAGGGGAGGTACCACAGCAGCTTTTTGCATGCACAATGCCAGGAACATTAGCAACAGCTGAATGGCAAGAGTACACAGCCTGTAACTTTTGTGAGGAAATAACTGCTTCTTGCTATGTAAATACTCATGTGTGCGCACTTGCATGCACCCTCCTCCCAAACATGAGGGAAATAATTTTTGCAGCTGCTTTTTGGATATCCATCAGGAGAACAGGACTGCATTTGTGAAGAACCATGAAAAAGAAAAAAAATCAGTAATAGAAACAATTGTGACGTGATAAAAGCCTGAATAAAAATCCACCCATGTAAGTGGATAGTATCTTATAAATACTACGCAGAAGGAATCACGAAGATTAAATACAGCATGGACAAGATGACATAGAGGTCCAAAGGTGCTGAACTTACAGGCCTGAATAAAAAGCAGAATAATGATGATGCCTCAGTGATACAAAGAAGACAATAGAGAATTATTCTTTCAAGTGGAAAGGGTTTTGGAAAGATCAAGAACTCCACTTCCCACATTGAGTTTCAGGTAAAGATTTATCTTCTAAAAATTGTCAGGAGAGATAAGGGGATTTTTTAATTTGAACAGTAGGAGATGATGTTGGTACTGTTAAGCTCTGAGTCACCAACATGCATGGGAATCAAATTTGCTTACTAATGGGACTATATTAAAAAAGTGCAGGTGGGGGGAGACTGAAAACATAACCCTGCGAAATCCACAGACATCTACAAAGTGAGAATGATCATCCAATTGCTGTTGTGAAGAAACAAAGAAAAGATGAGAACCAAGAGAGAATGCAGATGTGACAGGAAATTAAAGAAAAGCACATTTGCTAACAATGGCTGGGAAGGTCAAAAAGGATGAATAATATAGGTTCTGAGATTTGGATATGGACAGGCTTCAATAAGAGGTTTCAACAAAGTGTAAGGGTCACCCTTTGAATGGCAGAAGTTCTAGAGAATGGAATGAATGACCACATTAACTTCAGACAGCTACTACAAATATGTGTATTCACTTGACTCAGATGTGAAGAAAGTGAATGCTTTTAGAGAGAAAAATGGAGTCCTTCATGCTCCCCACAACATGGAAGATACAGAAGAGTTTCCACCACAAAGCATTAGGCAAAGCAATAGCAAAGAGTAAGTAGTGAAGGGGAACAGTAAGGCAAGAACACACAAGTAGAAAAAAATGAGGGAAGTAGGGATGTGAGCCCTGACACCTCTGGAATGGTTACTTCAACAGGTGAAAGTCTTCAGCAACTCTAATGGGGCAAAAAATAAAAGACTAGTGAGAGGGGAAGATGACAGAAAGTCACACAATGATTTGTTATTATCCTTCTGAAGAAACTGGTGAGATCCTGTGCAGAAAGAGAAAGAGCAAATAACACTTGAGGCCATGAATCAGATGTAGCAAAAAGGCAGTGGGAACCAAAAATGTTCTCGTCTCAGCTGATGTCTTTAGATTGCACAATACTAATATAGTTTATTCCAAGACTGAAAAGCAAAGAATACAGGTAGAAGTATTCAGAGTTGGAAGTTAAATTACAAAGGCATTCTTGAAGTGAACTTTCACTAACCCTAAAACTTCATTTATTTTAAAAAAACAAATGAAAACCTTGTAAGTGAAATATACGTTTGCTGAAGTATGCTAACGCAGGTGGTAATTGTTCTTACCACATATGGAGCCCTCTCCTGTGAGCTTGCTTTCCTCCACAGTTTAGCAATCTGCTTCACTCTTGTAGCCCAGTCTGCAATCAAAAAATGTGTTAATATGCAAGGCTTTGGTAAGTCTATGTTACATTCTTTCAAATCAACATGCATAAATTACTACAAAATATTTAACTCTATTCAGTAAATCACTCACCTGGGAATTCTTCCTTCAGGTTAGGGAAGTTGATATTTGTATAGAGAACAGGTGCTACTGTTGCCATTTCACCCAAAGCTTCTTCTTTTTCCCACTTAAGAGTGCTTCTTTGAGCATTGGACATTGTATCGCCTTCACCTTCCAAAGGTGGAGCAGATGGTGCCCATGAGCTGTTTGGATCATTTACCATTGGATTGAATGCTGGGTTCTTATCCCTGACAAATCAGAAAAGGGTTTTATTTTATAGATAGATTGCTCTCAATATTAAAAAAAAAAGCAAAATAATTCAGTTTGCTATTTCAGTAGTGAATGGGCTGCAAGAATATCTAAGTTTTTGTAGTGGCTGTCAAGAACTACGTAGTTAAATACTAATAATGTCATAGTATTAATAACACCACCACCCCCCAAGTGATAAATGCTAAACAACAGATAATTTTTTATTTCCCATCTTGACTTACCTGGTATCAGTATAAGGTTGCTGTGTAATGGGAGAGAAAGTGCCCAGTCCACCTCCAGCAGTCAAAGCTGTATGAGGGAGGTGAGGGTTAGGGCCAATCAGACCATTCATAAGGGGCACTCTTGGAAATGCATTCTCTCCTGGAAAGAAGAAGTTTAAATTACTGTCTGAAAGGGTGACTACTTTTTAAAGTAGAGTGGGAAGTTTTCAGTGAAAAAATGATGTCTGATGCAATGAAAAAGCAATCGCTTTAAAATTTTATAGTACTGACCTTACATTCTTGGAAAAGATTTTAAATCAGTTTACACTGTTTCCCTACAAGTTTAAGGGATTCTTTCCTACTGTATCACATCCCTGCACAGATTTTTTTTTCTTGTCTGAAAATCAGTTTTTTCAAAATGGATTTCCAAAATTTTTGCAGTAGCCCATGCTATGGTACTGCACTTTATATTGCGGTATATTCTTAAAGGCTAATGGTCTGTCACATTTGCTACACCCAAATCCAAGCAGCAAGCATGGAGAAGGTTGTTTTCAGTCCTTGCAGAATTATCATTAGCCACCTGAATTAAACATCTCCTCTTCTGAGACTTCTGAGCAGTGCACCGAAGTGAGCCTCATTATCTACTAACTCCCTAATTTGTAACCAATGAAACAAACAAATCTAGTCAAATGAGCATCAGCATTTTCTAATTAAATGTCCAGCTTAGCAGTATGAAGGCAGAAAATTTTATTTATTTGATTACAATATTACAAATGTGGCACAGGCAGATTCATTGCAGCAGATGGTATTTGCAGATGTTCCTACACAGAATTAACACTGGCCTTTGAATCCCTGCCATTTAAGTGCTATTATAACTGTTATCCCAGTATTTTCTTAAAAGCATAGAAGTAGCTCAGGAATTAGATGCATCTCCAGAATGACACTGTATCATTCTCTTATGCTTTAGGAGACTGCCTTCTGACCCATCGATCACATACACTATGCAGCAAGTACAGTTTGGATGAAAGTAACTCAATATTTAAGAGAACGTGCTTTATTATAGCTGCTAAATAGGTAGTATAGAGTAACTGTGAAGACCTGGCAAACAAACAGGATGGAGAGTCAGGCCTCTGGTTTGCACTGTAGGATCACATGTCTTTATGGGAAGAGAGCATTAATTTTATTTAAAATTGCTGAAACTCAATGCAAGCTTCCCCATTACTGAAGCATTTATTTCACAGAAACATGTGGATCGTTACACTGTAACTGAACCAAATTATACATCTAAAACTTTGTAATTGTGGCAGTTCCCACACAGAGAAGTTAAACAATCTTACAGAGCTCAAATGCTGAAGTTATCTCCATGTACTCAAGTGACTGTGAAACAGGCAATGATATCTGTATTATCTCTTGCTTTATATCACCTCATTATTTGCTTTAAACTCTCTCTTTTCTAAGACTTTTTTAAGTCTTTCCTTTTTATGGAAATCCATCCAACTAGGAAACCAATCATTTTTCTTCTGATTAATTCACTGGTGAAATCAATTTGCATACCACTTCTTGTAGTACCAGTATAACAGAATGGGCACTCTTTACATGAGCTCAGGGAAAATCCACTAAAGGTGATGCCTGATGTGAAAAGAGTGCATTTCATTATGCTCATACATACTGCTAAAAAAAAAAAAAAAAAAAAAAAAAAAAAAAAAAAAGCTTCCTC
>NW_010972436.1:22743093-22747601 GCF_000737465.1 Haliaeetus leucocephalus | reverse complement strand
AAAAAAACTCCAAAAAAAAAAAAAAAAAAAAAAAAAGAAAGAAAAAAGCTCTACTGGTAACAACAATAAAATCAATCTGCCCCTTGCTTTCAATATAAGAGCAAGAATATGCTGTATCAACTTATGCTAACTTTAGTAGTAACAAAGAAAATAAATTATAATCTCCCAGATACATTTCAAAATTACTTAGCCTTCTCTCTATTATTTGGGTAGGACTAGCTAATATGTTAAACTGAATTCTTAAAGGAAATTAAGACTCAGTAAATCACTGTTATACAGACTCTTTCCTTACCCTTGAGGAGGTACTCAAAAGCACTTAAAGAGTAAAGTCAGAAGAGAACACATGCTTTATCACAGACAAATTTCAAAACTATGAAAGTGTCAGCTAAAATAAAAGCTCCGATATGTCAGAAAAATCTAAAGTAATTGTCCTTTTCTAGTAGCAATATTTACATGCATGTTAATCACATACCCCCTTCGGAACAGTTTTAGAATATTATTTCATAAATTAACAATAGCAGAAAGGAAGGTGTGTCCTACTATCACACCAGTATTTAAAAGATGCACAACTCTCCTGACTAGGCTGCTGTTTTTAAAAGTAACAAAGGAACACACCTTGACTGTGCAAAGACATGAGCTGTGGTGGAGGTGGAGGCTGTGGCAAAGGAGCTGGCTGCGTGGTTGCTGGACTTAATACAGCTGTGAACAAATCTTCAACATCCTTTCCTCCTAGCTCTGCAAAAACACTGTGCATGAGTTGGCTGGCATTGTTTACAAACTATATTTTATAAAAGACAACAAAGATTAGAACACATACCTGGGATTTTGTACAGTTTGCCAAGAATAGCACCTGGACAAAGTAAAGACAACACAGAAAGAGTAATCATCAAAAGATGCAATAAAATTAATTCTGCAGGCAAGTCCAAATAGGTATGTTACAATATATAGATAAATAATTTGAGAAAAAAGAGATAATTTCTACTTGTTTTCTAGAAGACCAAGATCAAGGACAAAAAAATTACCGTCTGTGACCATTTTGTCTAGTTCTGGACTGAGGATTCCATCCAACTGTTCTTCACTCAATGGCCGTGAACTCTGGTTGACATTCGGCTGAGGCAGAGAAGAAGGATCATCAGAGATGGGACCAATATCCAATCCAGCTGAAGGAAGAAAGAATATTAAGTGAAGACATAAATAGTAAAATTTATTGGTATAGAATAAAGGGCATAAAACTCCCCCCCCCCCCACAGCGGCGCTCCCAACTACACCAAGATTTTCTAAGATTTGAAATGTAAGGCAAAATAAGACATTCATTACAAAAAGTAAACAAAACCACCCACTATTTACCTCCTGTTTACTGTATTGTTTGAGGAACGTTAATTGAAAAGAATGCAACTGGAAGAATAGGAAATAAGACTACTGAGTTTAGGTACAGCATGTTTTTGAGTGTATAGTTTTCAGTAAATAGTTCCACTATAACTATTTTTCACATTTTAAAAACAATCACACCAGTAGTCAATACGGTTCATCCTCATGTACCTTAAGGTTCACCCCAAATGTTCTTACAATATTACATTAAATATCTACTGAAGTGCTGTTCAAGTGTAGTCAAAGTCAAACAAGTTATAGCAGTTCCTGTTTCAAAAACAAGTACTGAATATTCTGGATTACATCAAAGTGATTTCTTGGTACTGAGAGAACATAATTTACTACATGAATTTCCTAACATCCTTTACAAGTCAATAAATCTCTCGGATGAGAAAGATCTTAGAAAAAAAGAACTACACACTTCAGTATTGAAAATATACTTCTGTATTAGATACCAAATAAAAACAAATTTAAAATAACTAAACATGCCGTTCTACTTATTGTCAACCTGTGTTTTACATAAAGTGATGAATCGTCATCCAGTGGAAACAAAAAGATTGATGCTGTCTGTTTTATTCATGCTTTAATATATTCACATTGTTAAAATGCTTTTAATTTACAAAAGATACCGCTATGATAAAAACTACACACTACTACTAGAAGTAATATTAAAATTAACAGTGGCAGCAAGAAAACGCATGGTTTTGTATCATGAAACACAAAAACTCAGGAAGGTTTTTAAAAGCTATAAGCAAAACTTTATGCAGTACTCTTAAATGTGAAGTGCAGAGTTTATATAGGTCGTGTTAGACTCAAACACCACAGAAACAGTGGAAAATGAAAGCATGAATTAGTGACACAGTAAAGGAGTACTAGTTTCTACACATGCAATTCTTTCAGCTAAAACCACTAGGAAAGAGGACTACTTCTAACCATGGATCATCCATTGTTTAGTTTCTTACCAAATGGGGAGGGTGAGTTCTCAACCTGGAAAGTGCATAAATCAAGACCTACAGGACCCAAACCAGATAAAATGGATGATTATAACACAAAAACAAAAAAAAGTAAAGAAAAAGCTGCATGCTGAAAAAAGCTACGCAGGTATGATAGACAACGGCAGCTACATTTTATTCTCTCTTAAGCAGCAAAGCAAAGAGCCAAGTAAAACAAAATGTTGAAAAGGTTGGGGATTTTTTTTGGTAGAAGACAACAAAATCATCTCAAGCCAAGGTATTCTTAAGATATGAAAATTGTATCTGAAATCACCTAGAGCATGACCTATAGATATAATACAACAAAGACATCTATAATAAAGAGAAAAAAAAAAAAAACCAAAAACCAAAGAAACCTTATAAACATACATACCCGAATGATCTCCAGACTTTACCAAATCATCAGAAAGTATTCCAAGAATATCATCATCAGTATTTAAGACCTCAGAAAGATCAGCTAAAGGATCGTCGGTGCTACCTGTGTAAGATGCAATAAATAAAATCAACCAGTTGTGGCATTTAAACATGACTCTGGTGATGTACTATAGTTTGAGCTATAAACTCAAACACAGATTTACCAGCTAGAAGGGCCTTCTACAGTGTCTTACGTACTGCAAGTCACTCTGGGGTGAGAGGCTGTGCTGATGAGTCACGCCCTCCCATTCAGTACTGTGGCCACCTTTACATGCTTACGTTGTTTAGTATCTTCTCCAATACAGTAAAAGTGATAATGTAATCAGTCATGTGGAAGAAAGACCAGATGATTTTAGGGGAAAAAACCCTAAGATCTAGTGAGAACTTGCAACCTCTAAGACACAAAAGGCCTATGAATGTAAACGTCAACAAACACGTTTATAAAGGACACAGCTCACAGCAAATCAACAGGGAATATTTAAAAAAAAAAATGGTGAGAAAGTGATCAGTTACTTCTCTTACCACCACTATCTTTTCTTAAGACTATGGAGCAACCAGTTACTACACCCTGATAGGGAAGTAAGAGTAAGAAGCAGTAGTAACTTAAATGGAAATTGGAGATGCTATTTTTAAGATGAGAAGAAATCCTGAAGAAGTGACAACAGCCAGAGGTAGAAATTTCATGTTTGTTGTCTAGGAAAAACTGGCCTAGTCCAAGCAATAAATTATTTAATAGTAAATAATAAATTCTGGATATGATTATCTACTTGACATCCAGTCCATTAGAGAGAAACAACTCCAAACGGCCCATCTGGTTTTATTAACTAGTTTTTTAGGTCTATTACAGATGTGCCACATTTGAAGAAAATTGTTTGAGAAATAAACAGAAGTTGAGAAAAATATTTTTCAGAAAAACTGCAAACTATCATGACTACACGAGCAATCATTGCAAGACCAATGAATCATGAAAAGATGGTAAAATATACAAATACACATATAATTAAACAGAGAAAATGGATCGATACAAACCATACCATGTACAATGTGGAAAACAAATATGGGCAGGTTAAAGAGGGACCAGAAAGTCAAAGAGCAAATGTATTTCACAGATACATAGGTTATCTTTCCCACTGTTACAACCCAACTGCCCCAGGAAAGTATTTCTAGCTTAATTCAGAGGCCTGATGCCAAGGATTTACTTATATCATGAGGCTACTTTCCAAGCTGCTAAATTTTACAGCAACTTAAATGTTCCTTCTGCTGTTTTTCAGAGACAGCCCTTTTCCCTTCTACCATTATTGAAAGTCAAATGAAAATGATTCTTCTTCACTTTACTATTTTTATTCTTCATTTTTATCTTTTGTAATGCAGACAAGATGATACCATCCTAATTAAATCATGTTTTATGTCTGCCACTCAACTAGGCGGATTGATGTACCAGCGCAGACCAGTATGTTTACACTTACATAAATAATATGGCTCCTATTGATATCAGGAGAAGTATTTAAAAATGCCTCAAAACCACAACACTTCATGGGCATAGTTATTTTGTGTACCTGATAAAAAGTACTATGAAATGTAAGCTTTTAAACACAACCTAGTTGTAGGGTTTCGGGTTTTTTTTGGTTTTGTTTGGCTGTTTTACGGTTTGGGTTTGGTGGGGTTTTTTTTTTTGGGGGGGGGGGGGGGGGGGGGGGGGGGGGTTTTGTTTTTGTTTTTGGTGTTTTGGGCCGT
>NW_010972436.1:22663084-22743083 GCF_000737465.1 Haliaeetus leucocephalus | reverse complement strand
GGGTAGGATCCTTGTTTTTCTTCTGGCAATTTGGTCCGATACCAATTATGCAAGTAACTAACTAACACCAAGCACTGCAAGGTGATGTTAATGACTTCAGCTGGCTGGTAGGCAAAGGATTGACTTTAGCTGTTCTTTAACATTCCCCCATTCCTACTGGAAGGCAGGTTAAGTATCAGGGAGAAAAAAGCCCTTATGAAGGAAGCAACCGGACTGTATTAGCAGCCTTAAATACTTCTGTAGTATTTTATGTTATGGTGTTTTTCTCCAGAGCCCTCAGTAATGTGCTTGGGAACAGTCCCTAAAAATTCGACTTCCAATTTGGATATAAATATATTGAATAAGTAGCTAGAAAGAGCTCAGGTGGAAAGATACAACTGAAGAGTTTACCACCCATAGATACAACTGGCCATGAATAAATTCAGGCTTCAAATTAGAGGGCTCCTAACTATTAAGGCAATCAGATTCTGTAATGACCTTCTGATGAGATTAGTAGGTTCAAAAAGAGCTACCTGCTTTCAAAATGGAGCTTGTTAAGTCTATAAAAAGGCAGAGTGTTGGTGATAGCAGAGGACTAGACTCTATGATCCATAAGCCTCATATAAGACATCTAATCTAAAGCATATTTTTATATTTTTCTTCTATTTTTTCCCCTCATTTTAATTCCAAGTGTGCTAAATATTATCTTGGGAACAACTGAATCACTTTAGTCAGCTGCTTCAGATCAGAATCAATAGCTGGTTGACATCTGCTGCCAAACAAATAGCTCAATACTGCTCATTAATTTGGCTCTTTCAGAATGGAGATGAAAATTAAGACAAAGCAAAATGGAAAATAATTTGCTTGTAATGCTGCATCTCTAAGAGAGCACAGTTCTACTGCTATCTTATGATCCTGATTCCTCCAATGTATTTACTTTTATTTATGAAGTTCTAAAAGAATAAAAATGCCTCTCCCAAGGCTGCAGCCACCCTAAGATGTTTAATCACACAATAACATATCTAGTCATAAAATGTCCCAGCAGTATTTGAATCAGTTGCACAGAGAATCAGATGATTCCTCTCCTTTTGTCTAGGAAGAATTTCTTTAGCATTATCTGGAGACCCTACTTAAACAGATGACTTTTTCAGCATCCCTAAAAAAATACACTGAACTTAGCTATTTCAAACTAAAGGAAAGATCACATTGCCAGAGCCTTCAGAGAACACACCTCACCAAGTGGCCTCTTTTTCATCAGACACACCCAGGTCAAGAAACTCAAGAGAGATGTAGACAGTCCTCAGACCACTCAGAATGCAACAGATCGCAATCACCACGTTCAACTTTACCCATGAACAGCCAGGGAGACCCTGGAGATCTGGTCCTCTGTGTTCCCAGTGAGCAAGCCTTTGCACTCTGCTCTGGCACTGTCTTGGAAATAATTTTAAGTTGGTCCCATGCAGGATACACTGTGCAGTTTTAAAACCATGGGAAAGGTGAGTCTTGTAACTGAAAACAAAAAGTGCAACCTCTTTGCCAGACAGAAATCAGGACTGGAAGCCTCAAGCTCACTTCAGTCACAGTTACTAGAAATCAATAGTGAACAAAGGACTCCAAGAACCCTCTTCTGGCCGACTCTGCCAATCCCTATCACTACTGCAATCCTGTCTTGCAAAAGCTTCAGCTACCTTTAATCAAGCTCTAAGAATATACAGTCACAGACCATGTCACTGAAATGCACTATCAGTTCATGAGCAGACTGAACACATCACTGTTCAACTCCCTAGCAGTCCTACGCACATGTTGAAAAGCAAAGCAGATAGGATAACTTCTTTAGATGCTTGAGAGCTCTTTGGAAGATGAGCAAGTATATCTAACCCTTAATCCTGGGATTAAACAAGTGGAGTTTCAAAGAGAAGAACATTTTCCTTGTGGAAAAGACCTATCCACTTAAGCAAGGACTCTCACAGGAGTCAGCAATCCTTGCGAGAGCACTGTAGGAAAGTAACACAGCTGGTTAACAACACAGTCCTGCAGCCTCCCAGTGCAGTGAATAAAGCAGTTCACGTTCCTGCTCCGAAGACAGGTCTGTATTGAAATGACAAAAATATCACAGGTGCTCCAGGACACTGTTCTCACCTCCAGCTCTGCTGCAATACCAGCCAGAAGGGAAGATGTGACTGTTGCTAGCTCAGCAGTTAGCCAATTTGCCAGGGTCTCCATCACTCAAAATGAACCTGTCTCTCACACACATGTGGATGCTGTTGTGGAAATAACTGTCTCCCACAAAGTCACAGTGAAAGAGTTAAGAAAAACTGCACTGGAACTGATCAATAGTGGCAGATGACTTCACCCACTGGTGCTCCAACTACAACAAACAGCTCTGTCTGGACACAGTTTTGGCTGGAAATCTGAACAGTTGAGAGACAATTGTTGAGAACATTCCTATGGCCAGAAAGCACTCTCCTTTGAGTCTCTCGTATAAAATGGGAAAGACAACAGGTTATCCACTAAAACCGTTGCTAGTCATTTGTTTATTAATAGCCACCTCATTATGATTTATTTCTAAATAAAGAGAAGAGGAAATGACAAAGTTTTACAACTTTGCTTATTCATAAAGAACAGGTTTTTTAAACATTCCCGTCAAACTTTGGAAAAATAGAACATTATTTTAACATCAAGTTCATGAATTTCTAAAACGTTTTACTACCATAATACATGAACATTAGTGACTTTAATCTTGCAGTTGGATAGGCCAGCAAACACTTCTGAATCTGTATTTCTCTGTCTTCAAAAGAATGTTGGGGTGAAAAAAAGTCCATGTGAGCGTATCTTCTTGTAGTGTTGGAACCAATGAAATACAGACCTTGAAACACTCCATTTGTTTCCCCTTCAGGGGATGTTAACTTTTGCATTCTCTATTACTCAAAATTTCAACTGTATAAGAATCAATGTTTAATTATAATGTAGCCTTTTGCTTTTCATTTAGCAGATTTTCACTAAGTAACAATCACAAATAAATGACTTTTCTTCAAATGACTCTCTGGACATGGGAAACTGTATCAATGTGTGTAAACACTTCTAAATGGAAAAACTTGTGAGGACAAGCTGAAACATAAGCCAAAAATTAACTAATATACACAAGAAACAGTAACAGTTTTTTAAAAAATACAGAATGGTAAGACGCCTCTAGCTAACAGCATACACTACAAGACACAGAGAAAAAAATAATTTGGAGGAGACAGTAAGGTTTTCACTTTTAATTGCTCCTTTGTGTGAAGCTGCCCTTTCAGCAGCACTTTACAACCCTCTGGCTATCTGCAAAACTCTCAGCAGTAACTTCAGTAAGGTTTTGCAATAGCAAAAGCAAAAGATTGCCTAGGGGCTACAGACTGTACCTGGGAAGGGCACTCATGTTCAGAAAGGACATGGTGAACCAAAAATTCCGAGGAGACTGGCAACCTAAAATAATCTAAAACATTAAAGAAAATAAAAGTTGGATGATATTCATCCAACTAATATTCACTAGACTACTAAAATATCTTTTAATTAAGACTATTTTTGTCATCTTCTATAATGGATCTGTGTGCTTATTGTTACACAGAATTAATTTTCATTAATTTTATAGACATAGATGTTACAGTCAAGGAGTTTCAGATTTGCATTAAGTGCCAACTGTTGTGCCATCCACTGCTCTTTCTGAAACAGCTGGAGCCCTGAAGCTCAATATCCCTGATTATCAATGTAACTTAACCTCACAAGGACAGTTAATATACAGAATGTTGAAAATACATCACATAAACATTGTGAGAAAAGTGGAAAAGAGAGTGGAAAAACCCCAGTTGCAACCACAAAATCAAACTACTGAATTATCACTAACTTTAGCTTTGTATACCTTGAGGTCCCAGTTTTGCCTGAGCTGGAGTGGAGGTTGAGCTAAGAAGGGGGTCAGACGAAGGATCCAGGAAACTGGTGGTCAGATTTGTTTTACATGAGAGTGGAAGTGATTCTTCAGGCAAATTATCTAGGCTCATCTTATTTTGTCTACTGGTATCTAGTAGGTCTTTCCCAAAGAAAGCTTCCTGCAAAGACGACAAAATGATTCAATGTAGGAAGAACACTGTATCTACTGAAAAAGTTTGTTAAATGCCAAAGTTAAAATTAAAAGCCAAAGATTACTAGAAATACAAAAACACAGTCTCAAGTCTCACATGCCTTCCAGTATGGCACTATCTCTTGCAAGCTATGAGGCATGGATACAGTGGATGCAACTTAGCTGAGGCAGCTACATTATTACTATTTTATGGTTAAATTTACACCTTAAATTATACAGAAAACCTATAGTCATCTTATGTATATGTGGCACAGACAGTGTACCAATACAGTGTTATTATACATCACAAGTTTTTCAGTATTTAAAATATTTCTCCTCACACAAAAAGGACAGCTGAACAAGGGGAACACTACTGGGCAACTTGATCAAGGCCACAAAAGAATTTTATGGAAAACATGCAAGCGCACTGTGGTCCAAATTCTGGACTGACCATACACCGTGTTTCAGTTAGCACAAAATCATCCTAACATCAAACTGCAGTAACAAAACACCTGAAGATGTTTAACTTGCATTAGTTATCTTTTAAAATATTATGTAGCTTAAGCCTGAGTACTCAGCAATTTGATAACAACCTATCAAATTTTCAAGCCAATTTTTATTCATTATATAAGAACTTTTTCTGTTTTCATGTAGTCTTTAAAATCTTGATTTAGGACACAGCTGCTAAAAATAAAGATAGATTTTTCAGTATCAATTATTCCAAGATGAGCAAAAGAAGAATCTAAGAATATTGCATGTTTTACAGGAGTAAAACATGCATTAAGAAAAAAAATATTTATCCTCATTAATCCAAAGGAAATGTTGCTTATCTTCTTCCTAACTCCATTCCCCACTTACGAAATACAAGTTATTTTTAGACAGATTGTTCTGCTTTTCTGTCAATTCTTTGCTTTCAATCCCAATATAGTCTATGTCATGAAGTTTGCTGAACATCTACAAGATAATAAGGCTTTCATGAAAAGGGTGGCTGAGCAGAAGACCAAACCAAATACTGTTCTCAGTGAGAGACATATATAAACGAGTCAGTTTATAAACTGGTTGAAGGTAGCCAAGTTGCTCAATCACCATTAGTATCCTGGGTATTATCCATGACTGCTACCTCTTACCTGCTAGGGACATAACAGAATTAATGGCAGGGAAAGAACAGTGATTATTGTGGTAGGGAGCTGCAGGGCATATAAAACCACAAAACTGTAGGAAAACAAGTTTCCCCTATCAAATCGTGTTCGATAATCCTCTGAAAAGAAAAACCAGTATCTTGAAGAAATGTCTTTATCAGGCTAAGATGTCCTACAGAGTTGAGTGCTGTAAATGTCATGTGTCAGTTCAGAGAGAAAAGAAAGGCTTCTTTCCCTGCACCCCCAACCCTATCAGAACAAGCAGAGATCTATACATTGAGAAATAACACCAGAGGACTGGAGATTTAACATAATATAGCTTTCTGTGCAAACTTATGAACATTCTTTACAGAAAACCCGTTTCATTTGAATGATAAATTGGGAATCGGAAAAGAAACCTTAGTGGTTTAAATGAACCCTGAATCAACACACAAAGATCAGGTTTTTAAATGGATTTACACAAGAAGTCTACCAATAGCTTTACCTGCAAGTAGACAGGAAAGGTTTCTTCAAGTTTATTTTTCTTTTTTCTGTAACGCTTTTTTATTTTCTCAGTACTTTCAGAAGCTGGGGTAGACTCCTCAACTGGAGTGTCTGGCAGCTGTTCTGTCCAACCTAAAAAGTAATATTCAGGCATAAATAAATAAAATACTCAGTATCTTGCTCTAAAGGTACAGTGGCAGCATACCTAACACATATTGCTACCTATCTGGATGCATGGGTTTATTGAGTATCACTCTAGATGTATTCTAAAGGTGGCTTTTATCTAGCCAGCTGTGAACTGCCACCTGAGCATCTGGGCTCTGGCAGTAAGAAATACTGTATGTGATACTAGTCACATCGCTACCTTGTTGTACCTCACTGGCTGAAGACAGACCTTTAATTTTTTTATCTCCAAGCCACCTAAAAATCTGGTAATTTGAGAGAAATTATAGGTGTTACACAACCAGGTATTTGAAAGATAATTCCACTGAAGTAGTATCTCCAAAATCATGGAGAGTTACACTTTAATCACCTTTCGTTTTATACACTACTTCTTCTCAAATTAAAAAACTTCTTTTTTAAATCCGAGAAAAGACTGTCATATAAATAATAAACAGGCCAGAAAAAGAAATCGATAAAGAAGCCCTTCAAGAAAAATTACACATTTATTCAGGTATCATATTCCAAAGTGGCACTGTTTTTTCTAATAAACACAAAAGCACACAGTGCTCATCAGTCATTCAGTACTTTATTTCAACCAACCAGGGAAAACACCGCAGGTAAAAGCAGAACTTTCTAAGTCCTGCTACATCTGTCTTGCCAAAGCTAATTACATGAAGTTAATGACCCTGGGAAGTTATTTAAGAAACTATATTATTGTGGTAGTAAAATCAGCTATGCTTTGTACTGCAGTAATCTCTTGTACCATATTCAGAGGACAGTGAGTAGAATGAGGCTCACCAATGCTGTGACCTCTGCATTGTTTGAGAGTGAGCTTTTGCAGAGAAAGAGGGTGGAACATGGCAAGAGTAGCAAAACACTTGGTAAAGCTGATGAGTACTGGCAGCTGAGAAGCAGGCTCTCAGCAAGCTACAATGATTTAAAACATATAAAGATTTTCTGAGTTATTTTTTTCTTAACAAGCAATTGTGCCCGAGCAGACAAAAAGAAGCTCAAACTTTTAATTGAAGAATGCTTGTTTAAGAATACCACTTTTTAACAATATGCATTGTACTGTTACTCCGAATGGGGAATTGACTTTTTAGCCTTTTTTTTTTTTTTTTTTTTAACTTAAAGGAGCTGATCCCTACAGACATGAAAAACTTTAAAGCAAAATTTTCAACACTACCTGACACAATGTAGTATACTACACTGAATGAATATTTACAAAGTAGAAAAACACAGCTATAACACTAATATTAAAGAGAAAGCAAGCACTGTATTTGAATAGCTAGAATACTGGGTTGCACTGGTAAAAGAAACATTTGTTGGCTTCATAAAGTAGTTCTACAAATACAAGCAAGGGCAACATTTAACTTAGTTTTTAATACTGGCTGGATGCTGTGGTAAAGATCCAGTCTCCACCATGTTGTACAAATATATAGTAAGAGACTGATCTGGCTCTAGAAAGGTTAAGAACACAATAGCTAAACAGACAGGAGAGAAACAGCAGAAATCAAAGGCCAGAGTCTTTTAACTGAGATGGTATCAGCCAACCTTTAGAAGCAGCTGCCTCTTTCTACTGACTTTATAGGAAACAGGCTCTGACTTAAACATATTCCCCATCTCACCTTAATGACACCTCAGTATTTTCTAGATTAGGTAGTGTGAACAAATCCAGATGGATGAAATAATTTAGTCTAATCACACACAGCAAGCAAGAGAACAAGGCCCATAAACAAAATCTGACTTCTTGTTAGGTGCCCAATCTACCAAGTACTACAGTGTCAGATGCATTAAAATGGCTTTGCTATGAGAAGAGAGACCAGAGTAGGATTCTTCAGCCCTGGAAAAGACAACAACTGATGGGGGAATATGACACACGTCAAGAAAATCTTTCTGTATTACAAATTAATATGGAATGATTTTTTTGAAAATAATTTTTCATAACAAAGTGCAAGTGTAGCTTATGAAACTCTCAGATATCCAGTTTAAAATAAGAAGAAATTATTTCTTCATGCAACAATAGCATATCGTTGAACCCACTAACATAGGGTTTTCCAGAACATAAACAGATACTTAAAAATATCAGACACATTTGTGGAACGTGGAACGCTGGCGAGTATTAAAACTGATGGTCCAGAAGACAGCTCTGGATCAGGACTGCATCTGGAGGAAGGTGTACCAGAAAGAGGATTGCTCTAAACTTACTTCATTTTTTACACTTTTTTCTGTCTTCTGCTGGTCAAAGCTAAGCTAAACAGAGCTCTGACACAATACAGCAGTCCCTACAAACCTCGCTATTTATCTCTCACAATAGCCTGCAATTCATTGTTTCAGTTTCTTTGTAAACCATGGGCTCTGCTGAAATTCTAAGTATGTAGGAATGAGTATTTTCAGTTGAATTAATAAAGTGATCATGACAAACACAAAGATCTTTTTCCTTTGTAGCACATCTCTAGAAAGAACTGTATGTTAATGAGTTGCATTATTTTTATTGCATTAAGCATGAACAAAAAATTAAAAACAAGTTTCTGCACTTACCTTCATCTCTGCCAGGCAACTGCTCAGAAACAGATCCAGAAGAATCTTTCCTGGAGAGCGATCTTTTAGTCTTTCCCTGCCCTGTACGACTTCTCTGACGTACCATAAATCCACCAATACCTAACAAGGAAGCAAAAATTCAGTATATTGATTAAAACCATGTTTCAAAGCAAGAATGAGAGCCAAAATTATTCTGCAGGTAAAGGGGACTACTGCATATGTGGAGGTCTAAGAATGAATCTGAGATACTTAAGGAGTTTTCATTCAGAGTTTTACGAAACATTTCGGAATTCTAATGTCTCAGTGGGTATATACTTAAGTATCAAAAAGGATCAGAATTTTAGGACTGTAAAACATCCACAAGAAGTTCAAATCACCAAACCTGGCAACTTTCAGATGTTGGGTTTCCCCTCCTTTGGCAAGCTGATGAATTGCTAGAATTAGAAGTCAATCTACCAAATGAAACCTATTAAAGAACCTTAAAGGACCACAAAAAAACTCTACAAATTGCTCTAGAGAGCCCACCTGACAGTACTAGAGAAGGACATATCACAAAAATAAAAATATAATTAATCAACACCATACTGCCTGAAACTCCAGAATCCTTCACTAAAGATTGACTGCAGTGCTCCTGATCCTTTACAGTTGGTGTGTATGTATGTACATGCATCAGATTCAGGTTTGTTTCATTTTTCAGGGCAATTGTTGGCTGCAGAAAACGAATAGATGGGTGCTCAACTGATGATCCAAAACCACACCAAGCAAACAAAACTCTCTTCTCTTGAGGAGCCAGCAGTAGAACTAAATGGCTTGTTGAGGTACATTACTTATGGAGAAAAAGGAAATCTCTGTTTAGTGATGTGGGTTTGTACCACCATCCCCCCAGGGTGGGCCCATGACGGAAGGCAATATACACATGGGCACGACCTGCTGAGACAGGGCTCTTATTCAGCAGTGTGGGAAACGATGAGGGGAGGGTAAAAGGTGGTAGAGATTTGTTTAGCTACTGAGAGAGAAGCAAGAGAAAGTGGACCATGGTGTAACTCCTGCTTCCTTTCCTTCCTTCACTGTATTCCTTGCCTTCACCTCCTCAATCATTTCACTGCCTTTGTTCTCCTCCCCTACTATCTTCATAATCAGAGGATATGGCCTGTTACAGCAAGCAGGATGGGTGTGACTGGTGAAAAGAGTATTTGCGACTGCAAAGACTACAACATCTTATCCACAGTAGTGGGAGGCTGCATAATGAAACACAAACCCAACACATTAACACAGATTCTGAGACATACCAAGGTATGTGATACAGGGGCTCTTCGAAAAGCCAGGCAGTGTCTCAGTGGAGCTTATATCTTGGGTTCAGTTTTAGCCCTAATAAATCAGAGCTACTTCCTATGGAGTCACTTAGGTACCTCTAAGCTTTTTCTGCCTGGAGACAGCTCAAGTGTTTCTGCACCCAGGACACAGTTAATCCACAGTCAAGATAATTAAGAGTGGACTGCACTAATAAATTAAAATAAATTAATTAATCCAATAACTGAATTCATTAAAATTCACTTCCAGAAGTCACCTGCAAATATTTACTAAATTATGCTTACGAAGTATTTCAGAAAATAAGATGCCTGCAAAAAGTTCTCTGAAGTGCAGATATTGCCTGATATATATACATACACACACACAAAAAACGTGGCCTTCATCAATTATGTAAATACAGTATATTTTCCTATCAAATTAAGAATCAATACAAGGTGTAGATTTGAACTACTAACCAATAATTGACAGCATACTAAGAAATGGGTGTACTGCTGAGCAGCAACCTTTGGAAATGTATTTCAATAAAAGGACTAAAAATTTTGAATTGAACAGGGGAAAAAAAAAAAAATCTAAAATCAACAATTAGTAGTAGAATACTTCAGAATCCCATACTGTTTTCTAATTATTTTAGATTATACAGGAAAAAAAGTGTTAAAGAAGGGACACACAATTATATAAATTATTGTATCCTACCAGGTCTATATGGTTTTCGCTTCCTTTTTTTAATCCCATCAGCTCCTTCTGCCACTTTGGTATCATCATCCACAGCTTCCCGTTCTGGGCTGGAATCTGATTTTCCATCACAATCCATAAGATCACCTTCTGCAGAAAAGATGCAATGGTAACTTTAACTGGAAAAGGGGAAGAAGGTATTTTTCCAAAATTTCTACATCTGACTCATTTATGAGAAACTGATTGAGAATGACAGATTTTTCAAAAGGATGACAGATACTCGTGCTCTCTAAACACTTTTGGGAAATCCACCCTATCTGTACACAAAAACCCAGTATAGACATACATTTCCTGAGAGATGATGTTTACGCAAAACCAGAGAATAAATGCTATAGTTACTATATGTGAATCTGAGAAATTTTTTTGGTGCCCCTTTCAGAAGCCTGTGCTATCGCATTTTCTAAGTGTCTGAGCAATTTCTAGCCATGCATCAAGGAATATGGATACAATTTATCATGCAAGATATACTTTGTTTTGTTTACTGTCCTCCTAAGTTTTGTTTGGTGGGGCTTTTTTTTATTGAGAAGACAGACTGAAAACCTGCAGCCTGCACTTGGAAGGTAATGTTTAATGACTCTTTGTTTAGAGGGTTCTTGACTTGAAGCTGCACGACTGACTGAAAGCAAACTTATCTATGAAGAGGAATTTGACTTATATAATAGAAAATTCAGCCCAAAGGAATTACTCAGCCTTGAAGATGAAGACTGTAATTCTGAGTTAGAGTTTATATTCTGTGGGAAAGCAGGGTAGAAACAGATGTAAAATATGACACCATTAAAAAGCCTTTGGTGTTGAAGAGAGAGGGAGTTAATTCTGTTTCTGATATCCCCCAAACATCAATACAATAATGACCTTACATCTTCATTTTATTGTGAAGCTTTTGAAACATTAAATATACTCTCGCCCCTGAAAAGATACTGGAATTCCGACTCCCTGCTTTGGATTTAGGTGTATAATTCTATATGGTCTAAAACTGCATGCAGTTTTAAGAAGGAGAAATACTGTTAGACAGAGCTGGACTCTTTCATACCACTTCTGCTGTGGTAGAACTACAACCCTTGCTCTTTCACAGGCTGGGTCATGGACCAGACTTCCCCATCAATGATGACTTTTCTGAGTTCTGCAAACAAAGCTGCTGGCTTGACAAAGGCAGTCCCCACTGACTATCACAGTCAATTCCCCCCTCCCCGTAAGTGCACGGGTGAGCCCTCTTTACAACATGTCCACTTCTGGCAGAAGAGAAACCTGCTTGAGTGCTAATGAGTCCTGCTACACAAAGCAGTATGCCTAACGGTAAACCCCATGGCGGTCCTTCCCATTTACCTACAAAGCATAGCTCTATAAATAGTAGCAGAAGAGCCACATTAAGCCTACCAAAGCAACCTGAACTTTCAAGCGGACTTTAAAATCTGCAACACCTGATGAAATGCCCTCTCTGATGAAAGCCTATAGATGATGAGATGGTAACAAAATTACTACGAGCTCAGTTTTCTCAGATACAGTCTCTTTTTTCACCTGGAACTTTAGAGTCAAAGTAAGGGTTATTCCTGTTTGGCTGCAATTACTATACTATGTTGCTCCAATCAAAGCTGTGGCACAGCTTTATTCATCCTGATGCTCATACAAAAATTTCAGACGTTCAGAGAACAGGCACTGATCCACTCAACAGAACACATGTAGAGCTTCCAGGAAATCCAGCCAACGTACCATGTACATGCTGTGCTGTACTATCACATATATGAATGTGCGCTAACTCTCAAAAAGGCAATGAAAGGCGATTAGAAATGAAATTAAAGACTGTGGAAGCTTTGGCTCTCCCTTTCATACTCTGCTGTTACATTTATGTATCTTGTTATCTAATTGAAAAGGGATACCTATAAAAAGCCAACAAGCAGATAATGAAGTTAGACAAAGTTATATAGAAAACAGGCACACATTTGTGAAAGTAAAGATGATTAACCACTGAAAAAGAACAACAAGGGAAGTGGTTAATTCTCTATCTTGATGCCTTCAAACCAAAATCAAGAGCTTTTTTGCTTTCAGCAACCCATCTGATGGACTATATGATATGAGATGAAATTTAAGAGTCAGTGTAACGCTAGGATAATGTACTAAACCCTGTGAATACTGAAGGAAATGAAAGAAAAATAACTAGTTAACTGTTTTAAAGGTTATAAACAAATAAAGGGAAGCGATTATAAAAAAAATACACTTCTAGTCAACAGCAGACAGTAAGAATGTGCTAGTCAAACAGCAGGAACAATACTTGTATCAACAAGTTAACAGTGAAACTGCCCTGATGGTTAAACTACCCAGTTATCTCAAGTACACTCTGTATCTAAAAAAAGCTTCTTACAACATTTAATCTGATTAACAACGAGGCAACACAGAAAGCACTTTAGATTGTGGTGAGGTGGGGTGCTTATATTCCTCTCTAACAGACACTCTCTTAACACGACTAACATAATGACTTTCACATCTGCCATTTAAGTAAGCTCTTCCCCAGGCCACAGATTAACACCTATTCTACCAACACACTTATCAGGATGTACAGCCAGACCATGGCAAAGAGAACAGGAGAATGGTATTGCACCATGCTGGCTGCTGTTTCTAGTACTGAAGACTGGGGATTTGAAGAGTGGGGCTCGCTGCTGCCACATGCTTTTCCCTCTCTCATCTCCCACCTTCAGTCTCCTCTGGCTGGGGCTGCTGTGCTTGGTCAGCTGTGAGGGAAGCAGATGAGACAAGTGCTGGTGGCCCTGGGACACATGGATCTTTGCTCCATGCCTAGACTTGCGGTGGAAGGAGCTCTCCCAAGGGCTTCTCCCATTGACTGAAATGTCATCCCCATACACAGGGATGTGTTTGGGTAGGCAAGTGTTAGCCCAGATCCCTTCACGTCTCATCAGCCGTGGAGGCCACAAAACCAGTTAAATCTTCCCCTCCCTCCATACTACACGGTTACCCCATCCTGGAACCTGAAATCCTTTGGTACGACAATACATGCAGCATCACCTACTTGAACTAGAGCAACACCCAGAACTCACTTCCAAACTCAAATTCTGTCTTAAATTCTACTTTGGAGATGAGGAGAAACAAAACATTCATTTTGTCTACAGAAATACAAGGAAATTATTTTTCTCCTTGGACTGTCAGGTCAGCCCACCTGAAAGAAACACTTTCAGCAAAGAGCTTTTTACTTCACTTTCCCCTTTAAGTACCAGCTTTACAGTGATCCAGATGTTGCTTTGCTGAGCCAATGTTACCACTTTCAAAGAGTGTTTGCACTAAATTTGAGAGCCTTAAATTATACTCGTACTCAGTTGAGTGCACAGTATTTCACACAGGTAACCCAAGGACTAGGCAAAAAGGCATCTCGTATTTCCAATGTTGCCAGCCTTAGAAAGGTGAGTTTCCTATAGGATGGATGACCCATGAACGGAACTAACAACAAGAAAAATCCCTGAAATGGACAACAAAGAGCTATGACCATTGTTCAAGTAATTTCCATAAAGCATTCTGTACAGAACATATGAGTATCAGTATAATAAAAATTCCCAGGGATATTTGCAATACACAGATGTACTGCAACACTCCAAGATACAAGACATGCCAAAAGTAGACTGCTACCTCTACTGTCATCCATCTCCCCATCTCTTGAGTGTTCTGACTGGGCATCTGGGGGTGTCTGAAGCACAGCCACACTGTTCTGATTTATTATCTTCAGTTTAAGCTTTGGTTTGGTCCGTTTTCTTCTCGGTACTGTAACAGTTAGGCTCTGTAACTGAGACAGGCCGGATTCTGTCAAGCAGACTCCATCCTGGGTGTATGTCTTCGGTGGGTCTATAAAAGTTAAATGAATCATAACAACAATATAAAACTCTGTAATTTACAAGTCTTAGATTTTTAGGAATAGCACTTTTAAGAGTTAATAATCCACATGTATGGAGCTGATTCACGAGTGAGGAAATTGGTATAAATAAAACAGAGATATCCGATACTGTCGTACGCATTACAGTTACAATTTTATAATTAAGAGTCTGATGTCAAATCCAGCAACAATCCATTATATTGCTACAAAACAACTTACATCAAGGACTCATTAGAAAGAATGATTTCATTATGCAAACTGGTGCTTTGCAGGGTATTTCTGTATCCCTGGTACTCACAGAAAACTGTACAAGTCTTACTTTGGGTCCCTGCTGCTTATCGGCAAAGGCCCTCATCCAGCCCTCAGCACTGTACCTTCATTTATTAATGACCTTAAGTCTCCCAGAACTCTTGGTAACTCAGGCAAGTAATTAGCCCTATTTTATAGGCAGACAAAAACTGAGTTGTATCAAGTGAGCTGCTCAAGATCAAATTGAAAATTGTGGGTAGAACCCAAGTCTCCCAAGACCTGCAAGACTGCTTCCTCCTCAAGCTGTTACATGACAATTGAGTCTACCAATGAACTCTAACATTCCTTAATTCACCATGTAGAAACGCGCTGTCACCTGTGCTGGTGCCCTGTAAGTGGAGCTTTGGGAACTTTCAGGGAATTACCAAATAATGAAGAGGCTGCAATGATGTTTCTGCTCTTTGGAGCCAATTTAATAATGATTTGATCACACAGTTTTTGAAAACATATAAACATCATAATGTTTGTTCCGTTTAACCACAAATATTTTCTTATGTAACATCTCACACCTCAAAACACAGCTGGTTCTGAACACAGTTCTTCTCAGATGACTGTTTTCTTACATTGAACTAAAATAAGTGTTTGCTTTAAAAAAATCGCATAGTCTTTTTCAGATTGAAGATCTGAGGGGACAACCTTCTCTCAGAACTACATTTGTGTGGTATCAAATGGAAAAAAAATTTGGACACGATGGAAGCTGTCCTGACATAATGGAAGCTGTTAGGTACTATCATTATAAAAAGTGACTTGTGAGTGGGCTTGTCAAGATTATAGATTCCTAGCACAAACCAGACAAATACAAAGAAGTTGTACCTTCCTACAGCTTG
This sequence comes from Haliaeetus leucocephalus, assembly GCF_000737465.1. Lineage (NCBI taxonomy): Eukaryota > Metazoa > Chordata > Aves > Accipitriformes > Accipitridae > Haliaeetus > Haliaeetus leucocephalus. The sequence continues at coordinate 22,727,636 of NW_010972436.1, read as the reverse complement.
AGCCTGTAAACATTTGTGTACATGCTTGACTCAGCCCCACTATGTTATCGCCGCTAATATTAAGACAAGCAACTAAGTCTGCAGGATCAAAGCATAATTTAAAGTAATTATTATAGTGCAGGTATGGCAGGCAAAAGAGAAGAAAGGAGAGAGAATGAGGAAAAAAAATGAAAAGCATGCTGCGGTAACTGAAGGATAGTTAATGCTGTGTGTTATAAAAATCACAGAAAAAGGAATTTTTGTCTCATGTAAAAATATACCCTTAAAATATGCTAAATGATCAAAGATTAAGCATTTACATTCTTTACCTAGTTCTTTTGATTTTGAAATAATCTGAGCTCCAACTGATGAATCACAACAGTCCAAAGAAGGCACTGAAAAATATAAGGAAAATAATTTCAACTTTTAAAAATGGTGACTTGATTTAGACTGAAACTATCAGTTAATTTTCCTTCAAACAGTTCTGTTAAACTCCCTGATTTATACTGTTGGCAACATTCACTAGCACCTTTAAAATAAGGTGCTTCTCAGCGTCACAGAAGATGTGACTACAAAACAAGCCTGATACAAAATGAAGTTCTCCAACTTCCTAGAGCCAAGAATGGCACTGGAACAGCACCGAACTTGATGGTAAATGATCTCTTTCTAACGGACCAAGGGCAAATAGAATACACTGAATCTACTGGATTGGAAAGTAACCTCTACACTAGTCACGACATCCAGGTTTTTCTGACCTAAACGTGAAAAATGGGAGGGCTTTGTGAATTGGGTATCGACCACTGTTGTATTTCCCCAAGGAGGGGCAGGCACACTTCGACAGCTTCACACACAAGATTCTAGCTGTGTCTATGCTGTCAGGTGCCTTATACAACACATATGAGAAGGCTGATATATCTGAGAACAGATGATACATGATTTGTTGAAGTTAGATAGGGTAATTCTTATTCAAGATAAGAATATCATAAATGGAACAGCAGAAAGTTGATTTTAAAACTACAGCTTGTGCGCTTCAGGGAAGCGCTGGAACACTGTGACTGAACAAATAATGATCAAAACGTCCTAAAACACTAGGCTACTGCTGTGGGCAGAAATGCTCTTCCCATCTGCCTTAATTACAATAACTGTAATCACGCTTCACTAACCTGTGATGTGCAGACTAGATTTTTAATATTAGTAGTGACTTTACAGAGATGATGTAGACAGAGTAAGTACAGTGAAAATTAGAAGCTTCTATCTTGCCAACACTGAGAACTAGAATCAGAAAAACTGTTAGTCTGGCACGGTTAGCACTACCATATAGGTAAGTTTATCTACAGTTTATTCTTTTATTTTTGCCTAGAAATCTTATCCACACTGAATTTAAGACTCAGACAAACATCTGGAGTATTTACTTTGCCCCTGCCACACAAGATGAGACTGCTGAGGCCAAACACCAGTGGGAGGTTCAGTGTTTCTCAGACATGTCAGACCACTGCATGTGTGCTGCCGCTAACCATCTCACACACAATATGGGAGTCGGGTGCAAGACTAGGAAAAACACACAAGCTTCCAAGTAACACTTAAATTCTTTGCTAAATACAATAATGAATATGAAATCCACAGGATGCTTTCTAAGCCTATAAAAAAAATTCAGGAAAGTGAAAGTCTGTCTTCAAAAACTATAGTAATTTAAAAGTTCTATGTAAAGTGTAACTAAAGTATATGATATAACCGACAGAAAACCAATATTCCATGCAATTAGTAAATGAAAGCAGCTAATGAGAATTACTGAAAAACTGATGCACAAGAATGGAAAGAAAAGACAAGGAAGAAAATAAACTGAAAATGAGATTTTGAAAGAGACACTGAGCTGGAGTGAAATGAAAAAATATGGGACAAGCTGTAGGATGAAAGATATTCAAAAGCACTGAATTGAAACAGAAAAAAGGCAGATTGTAAGAAATACTCAAAGTGGAATAAGACCTCATCTGTTCATTTAATTGGTTATAATTTACAAGATGCTTTAAGACAGAGATAGCAATTATTGAATTGGAATCTAAGGTAAACAAAACATCCAGAAAGACAGCTGTGAATGGGAATTTGAAATCCTTATATAAAAATCAAACAGGGAGCGTTCTTCCGGTCTAGGTCAGATTATGAACAATTTTAGCTTTGCAGACTGAATAGAGTTGAACTAGTCAAATAAACAAGCTGATGGTGACAGAGGCGAGGCCTTCAGAGACCAACTCACAAAAGCTGCACAAACAAATGTATTCGAAGACAGTATCAAACAGACTTCCAGAAAAGGAGCTAACTGGAGTGCAGATTAAGGATTAAAATCAATAAAATGGATAACAGAGAAACACAGTACTGTTAGAGAAAGACTGTTCAAGGGGAAAAAATTAAAAATTGAACAGAAAAGTACTTTCTGAGGCACTTATCTGAAGTTTAACCTAAATTATTATGCTTACTTGCAAAAGGGTTTAAACATGCTGAATATCGTACAGCATTTAGTAGCTTCAGCTGAAAACAAATAATTGCACAGAATACAATACGATGAGAAGAATCACAGTTTCAAAAAGAAAAGGGGTTGCCATTTGTAAGGCTATAGAGAAAAAAACAATTCTAGGAACAAATGAAATCAGCATATGGGACAGAGCGAAATTGTTGATGTAGAAACACAACACCAACAGAGCACTATCGGATGCCTGCACAACTGTGTGCATGATGCAAGGATTTCTTTGTAAATACAGTAACTCATAAGAACACAAGAGCTGACATCATAAACGTGCCAAATAATAAAAAATTTCAAAATTCAATTTTTTAACATATAGTACTACGTTGCTTTTGTATCCTGTGTTTGTAAAGTACATAGAATTAAGTTTCAGAATTAAGAAAAATTTAATTCAGTTTCATGAAAATCGTACAAGAGGCTGCCAGCCATAATACGTATATCACTGGCAGTACTGAGCACTTCTGAATTAGTAAGTGATATGAACTCCTCACCGCCTCTGTGGGCATGCTTACTTGACCCACAGGAAGAATACACACACACAGGCAGCTCTCAGGAACTGTTACCAGATCGGTTGTAACTAGCTAAAGAAAACTAGGCAGAGCTTGTCCCTTTGCCTCCTGCAGAGAAATAAAAAAAGCACTGAGAGGAGAAAGCTGGAGTATGTGGATGGAGAGAGGATGGGAGTAAGTGAGGAATGGAATAAATTTGCAGATGGGGCACATGACTTAAAAGGGCAAACAACAGAAAGGCAGAAGTGATGGGTAGATGGTCAAGAATTGCTTGTCTAGGAGTGAATGCAGATGAAATGCACACACCTCTCCCGAATGTGCAGGAATTACAGCACAGAGGAAAAGCTGCTGCTACCTAGAGCAGCTGCTAGTACCCAGTCCTGGTAATAGTATTCAAGCAATCTAAATTAGAAAAAAATTTCCACAAGGCACAGCAATACACTGGGGGACATGTTATAACTTGAGACCATACTAAAAGGAATCTGATGAAAGACTGATCAGAGATGATTATTTCAGAAGAATCTAGTAATGAAAGTTTATGGCATACTACTTTGGAGCAAATCTTAACACACTCTGGCTTTTGATATTTATGTACGTTCAAGAAGAAAAATACTATTTATCTTTTATTTCTGTTTCCTGAAGAAGATGACTTTGTAAGATTATCAGATATGCATCTGACGTTCTTAAGATGAGACAGAGAAGAGCTCTTACAAATGTAAAAGTTTCCCTTTTCTGAACTGAGAAAAATGGAAGCTCTTTCTCAATACCTACATGCTAGAAATATTTACTCTTTACCAACAGTAAGCCTGCAATATATTGGTAACTTACTAGCTTGAGGGGCTCTTGCTTCTTCTACAAAGCAGTTAAAAAACTTGTAATAATACTTGCAACACATTAATACCCTGTGTCAAGTGGAAAGAGCAAGAACCATTGCACTAAGAAATACACAATATGGTACATTTTAAGAAGCCTTCTACTGTTAACTAAGTTGCTTCTCTAAGTTTATCAAATGCCAATTGTTCTCACCTTGAACAAAAAATCACAGAAAAATTTCAAACAAGTTGTAGAAGAATTAATGAAAGACTGAAACATTTCATATAAAAGTACATGCAAGTATTCCTGTGAACATGCATCAAATGACATATTCAGACATGCAACTGTGCAAATGTACACATGTTAAAGAGGTATTATATATACTGAGTCAAAACATGAAAGCATAAGCAGGGAAACTTGTCTTATGAAAAAAAGGTGAAAAAAACCTGCAAAGAAAGCTTGCGAACTCCCTAACAGGTCTTGCAGGACAGGTCCCTATTCTTCCAAAGACTAACCTAAGCAACACTTCATGAAGGTGCGCGGGAAAGACTAACTCAGTGGCCAGCTTATGCCTGGAAGTAAAACATCTGATACCATCTTGTGAAGTTGTTCCATCTCACATATTATGGGCTTTAATTATTTCTAAAAGGTAGCTCTGCCAGCTCAAAAGAGAAAAGTTGTATTTCTTACTTGGACCTTTTTGTTTTAAGTGCACAAAGCTTATTATCAAAATAAACAAAAGTCTGTGTTATAGCTGCAAGTTTCTTGTTTTTCCCACTTAAAAATCCTCTTTCTGAATTTGTGAAAGCAGATCTCAAAAATGAAGTGACTTGTAGAAATACATAAGCATAAGTCATTCTTCTAATAACAATAAAAGTGGGATACTTGGAAGTGTTCCACAACCATGCGTAGTTGACAAGGGAGTATATAAACCTCCAAGGTCACGTCAGTAAGTTAAAATTACTGCCACGCTGTTATGAGGACATGCCAGTGTAAAGGAACATCAGATGCTCTATTGAACTTTTCTTGGAGACCTCTTGAACACATACCTCATGATATCTTCAATCTTGATCAGGAAAACAAATCTTACTGACATCTTGGTGAATATGGGTTATTTCTTGAAACATCTGCATAGTTCTTGTACCTTCCTCCTACCACACTCTCATGATACCCCCAATAAAGGGTTAACACGAACACTTTAATGTGCTATTACACTAAAAATGGGTATAGGTGTCAATGCTCTGTTAAAGTAGCGGACTGAAGCAGAAACTCCCATGAGCTGACATGCAGAGAAAACAGACCTGGGATACCACCCTTGTAGCAAGACCATAAATCATGTAACAGACCAATCTAATTGCTGACAGGCCACTCACAATAACATTAACCAGTACCATCATACAGAAACAGATGCTGTAGCTGCATTTAAAGAGGAAAACTGCAGTAAACTCAGCTCCTGAAGTACCACTGCTATAGAACTGTAATACAGATTAACAAGGAAGTTGGATTGTTTGTTTGTTTGTTTATATTCACTAATAACATGTACGGAGAAGAGCAAAGTTCATCAGGAAGAACTATACATTTCAACTAACAAGAAAGTGACGACTCCTGAGCAGGAAAGTATGGCAAATTCTTTTAAAGACTGCAGCGAGGGAGGGAAGCACTGGTCTTAAATACTGGGAGAGCTGAGGGAGTATCATTAATAAAACATGAGGGAGGAGGGGAAAAATGCTTATATGGACTGTTGTTACAGCTACTGCTGGTTCAGACAGCCTCAAAGTATCAAAATATAGGAAGTTTTCCTGCTTAGAATTGATTTTCAGATTCTTCTGTAGTTAATAACTGTGGAGAACTGGGCTTTCTTCCTTCCACTTGACAAAGTGAGATGCCTTCTACCCTTTCAATACCAAATGCTTTTAGTCGTTTACCCAAATTATCTTCAATAAATCTACCCAGAATTCCCCCTGCTAGGTTTTCTTTGGCCTGGCAGCCAATCACCAGAGGGTGCGAAAGAGACAAGGACACTTCCAGAAGGGCCCTTAAAATAAACATGAAAAATCTTACTTCTACCATGAGCCAAATCTCCACCAGAGAAAAGAACCATAACACATTCCCAAACCTATTTATTGCAGTGTGCAATCCTGCCATTGGTTTCAATTGTCTTCTTACCGTTTGTTGGTGGTATGTATGGCCTACAAATGGTACAGTCAAAACCCATATCAGCTATGTTTTCCACTTCCTCCTCTGTGTTTAAGTTCTGACAGATTGCATGCATCCATCTAGAAATTAAGTGGGGGAAAAAATACAATTTAAAGGAAATATGTGGTGTTTTAGGAGACCCAAATATCAGTATATGGTCCAAGTAAATGTGAAATACTTGTTTAGTTTAAATTCTTTCAGGGAGAAATGATGAATCAGGTTCTCTATATATAGCATTCCCCTATGGTGCTGTGCGTTAAATACTGTATATACAGTATCAGATTACCTATTTCTCTTCACAGGAAGGAACTCTCTATAAAACAATGTCCCGTAAGCAAATATGTCTTAGTATTATAATTTTCTTCCTATATTGCAATCATTTTAACTACTTACTTGATGCAATGTAATCTAGATTTAACCTCACAAGAACAGTCTTGCAAGGTAAATTAGTTTTATTTTTACAGAGGGGGAAAATGAGGCACAGAGTGATTAATTAATTTGCCCAGAGTCGTATAGTTAAGTCTGTGGTACAACTAGGAATGAACTAATAAGAGACTTCTGAGACTCAATCCAGTGCTCTTTACCACAAGACCATTCCCTTCATCTTTACGCTTTTACATTAGGGGAAAAAAATTAAAATAAGCCTTAAACATGAAAAAACTGTAAAATACTAGAAATCCTTACCGATCACATTGTCTACACTGAATTATAAGCTCTTCATCCCTGTAAGTGCGATAGCAGATTGGGCAGGTAGACAAACTTGCGCAGGGAGCACACTGTGTGTAATTATTTTGCCATTCACATCTTAAACCTGGAGAAGTTGCTCCACAGTGTCTGCACCAAACACACCTGCAGAACAGACAAAATGATCTATTACTTTCAGTTCACAGGAAGATTATTTTGTGGCTTTAAAACCCTCCTACTTAGAACTGGGTGAGTAATTAAGTTTTAGATCACTAACCATGGTGGGGTGGGGGTAGAATTCATTTCAGGTCAAACAATATTTTAATTGAATGAAAATGGTATTATTTAGATTTTGAACATTGCCAACAGTTTTTAAACTTTTTAAAGAAAGCTCCTAAGTAAGAATTCCCTTCAATCTGCAAAAACAGGCAGACGGGTGATTGTAACAGCTCAACAGGTCAAAGGAGTTCCTGCTTCCAGTTGCCATACACTTGGAGATATGGAGACTTAACCATGAGAGAGGTCTAGTCTGTTTGTGTTTCACCCAAATAAAACAAATGGTTTTCAGAGGGTTTTATTTTGAGAACAGTTTGGCGAAGCACCCATTCATTTTTCCAGCTAAACATTAGAATGAACATTCCAATGAACGTAAACTGGATTTTTTGTTGGCTAAGAGTTTCAAAAGAAAAATTTTGTCCACCTCTACTTACTTGGGTTTTGGCATGAAGAAACAGTATTAAGAGGAGATAACAGTTTCCCTATTAAATTGATAATTGAATGAAACAAAAATCAAAAGTATTTTGTTTGCTTTGTTTAATACACCTGACTTAAATACAGGTAAAACATTATTACAGTTCAATTGACATTGCAAATACGAAGTGACAAAAAGGAACAAAAGAGGCCAGGAGTCAATATTCCTGACCCCAGAACCAAACACACCATTTGCACTTCCAGCCTCCCTTCGGAACTGTCTGCAGGGGTGGATCTAAGCAGTATGTGTGGTAGCTGATATCGCAGTCATCACAGAGAAGCAGTCTCCCTGGATCTGTGGCTTTCCCACAGGCTTCACACACTGTGCACTCCAGGCACCTCCAACCTTTGCTGAGCACCACTTTAGTAATCTGCAAATGGCAAGGTGAAAATTATTTGAAAACTGCTCTGTATGATCGTTGTACAAATTAAGGTCTGGCTAGTGGAGCACAGATGCTCTTTTGTGCACGCTACCCACATTACAATTAGCTGTTTAACCATTAGACTTTCTGAAGCTTCAATAAATGGGAATGGATTAAACAAAAAGAAACTGTCATTACTGACATCTGATACTGTTCCAGAATATAATTTTTTAGACAAACTAGCATACCAAGGAATATACACTGCAGTGGATCTACATGTAGGACAGTTTACTCCTTATAGGAGTAGCTGGTCCTGTAGGGATGAAGGAGAAGACATGGTTGCTTTTTTTTTCAGCTATGTAGTAAAGCTAGGATGCAGGTCATTACAAATCCTGTATCTTTTCTAAATTATCTGTGATAACCAGTACTGGGGTTTTAGTCACCTGAAGCAAACAACTAATTTACTGTAATTAATATATAATGTAAGAGCAGTATATAAACACAAAGTCAAATTATAGTTGCATGAAATATGCATATGGCGTTTCATAAAGTACATTTAAAATAAAGTTTTGTAACATGTTTAAAAAAATCCCACTTTTACATAGATGTACTTATATAATAAAGAGTATATGGTGTATATATTGCAGTAAATAGCTTATTATATGCTTGCTAAGTCATCTCATACCACTCAAATTTAATTTTCACACATTCTCTCCTAGACTAATGAATGTAAAATGTATTAATTAACCACTCCAACTGCTGTCAATTCTGACAGCCAACAGACAAATTTAATCAACTAAACCTTATGCCCCTAGTAAATGAAGATGCAGTACAATTTTTTTTCTTTGCTTTTAATTCTGCTTGTATTTAGGTTTTAAGCCTATATCTCAAACTGTTATTTTAACCAACTGCTGGATAATCAGTGCTATTTATGGTTGTGAAATTACAAAAAGGTTAATTTCTCTTGAGGCAATGCATACTATAAAATGACATTTAATTAAAGTCTTTCACAAGTCACATACAAATAATGGTCACATTAGCTGATGAATATCTAACAAGTTAATGACTCCCCTAATTACCACAAAACCAAAGGCAGCATAGTGCTATTAAAATACAATATGAAAAAAGTGTAATCAAGTGATTTTTTAATGTAACAAAAGCACTCACCTTAATACTGACACAGTATGGATGGTAACACTGACCACATTGAGAACAGGCAAGCAACCTGCCCTCAGCACCTTGGCCAAAACTCCCACATACTACGCACATATCCTGAAATGATAGAAAACAGCAGATTTTCAACACATGCCAGACACTAAATTCTGAAAACATGTAACTGTAAAATCCAACTAGCTTGCTGTATAATTTAACTCCTAACAAGGACATTCATTTACTTTTTTCTAATTAAAAGCAGAGAAACAGAATGAAAACACAGTAACTATTATCCTAACCTGATGAAGAGTGAACTTGTCACTGTTAGAGAAGAGGACAACTGTATTATGCATCGAGTTTTCTTCCTCATCTTTGTTAGATGAAATATCCATAGTTGTGACCTATTAAAAAAAATACACCACATAGAAAATGTGATATGCTTACTATTTAAGACATGAGACAAGATGAAACTTATTTTCTAAATGTTAATTTTTAGTAGTACCAGAGAATACAAGCTTTGCAAATACTTATTCATACCATACGAACTTTCATAAAAAGCTACCTTCATCAGAAATTACTATATTAATTCACATTTTCACGTCAGTGCAAGCATCATCACTATTTCAGTTTTAGACTTTACATTCTCTTCCCCTCTTTTGTTCTTTACACATTACCCCATTGCACTTTAAAATGGAAGGAAAGAGGTAGTGTAAAAAAAAAAAAAAAAATTCACTAAGCAGAAATTGTCATACTGTGACCAGTCTGCTCTGTTACCTACATATAAACACTGAACTTCTTGTCAAAAAGTTAATTGCAGCGACACACTTCTGAGTGTTAATTCGAAGAGCAATCGCAGAAATGTAATTTGTCCCATATTGCCTAAAATGTGGTTTAACTAATGTTCCAAAAGTATGTTAGAGGAATAAGTGAGAGTTCTAAAGTTTCAATAGTTAATATACTCTCTGTAAGCAGTTTCTTTATGAGGCTTATCTATCTTGCCCGTAAAAACTTGCATTGAACTTGAAATGGCTGGTTTGATCTCAATCCATAAGCTCTTACTGCAGAGAGTCGTTCTCCTTTTGATTAAGAGACTGTTACTCCACCCTGCTCTTTATTAATTCAGTGTATACATGTACATATAGCTTCTCAGAAAGAAAAGGAAGAAAAAAAGACTTCAACTGTGTTCTGACTTTCATGCAAGTCTTGCTATGCAGAATTTGCTATCCATGAATTTAAATTAACAGGCCTAACTATTTACCCTCTAAACCCGTAGCAGCCATGAATGTTTGTAAGATAAGAGCACACAGTTCTATATAAAAGAACAAATGCATGATAGAGAAATGTAACTTTGTTTTACCAGCTGTTTTTATTTTATAAATGTGTATGATTTTAAATACATTTTAAGTCTTACACAAATAGTTTTGTTTAAATAATAATTTAAATATTTTACAAATCCAAACATCAGTCTAGAGACAAATGCAAATACCGTTAGAACAGCTACAGGAATCCTTCTGATAGACTGTTGCTGAAAATCACTGTTTACTGAGAAACAGCTTAAACAGGAGTATATTGTTAACGTGTTTTAATTACTGTATGGTTGAGAGCACTGCAGCTGTAACTAACTAATTAACCAAAAAACACCCAAAACACCTCTTCATACGTTCAGGGAGAGCTTTTCCCTTGCATCTATCTCCACAGGTTCCACAAAGTTCTTGGAATTGCTTGCATATACAAAAGAGCAGAATTTGAAGGACTGAATCACTGCAGTTTTGATGCTTGCTTAATGCCAGCCATGTCCCAGCTTGGGTTAACCTGTAGCCACCTTCTTCCCCATTCCCAATACATACCAAGATATTTCCAGATTTGTGTAGTTGTCCACTGGTCATGATCCCACACTGAGTAAGAATCAGTTTGTGCAAAGGGGCTAAAAATACTCCCATTTCAAACATTTATCTGGCAAAAGGCTGGTCTCTTGCTATTGCTACCTTTACCTACTCTACCATAAGACAGACACATCTCTGCTATAGAACTCTGAAGCTGCCATTTACTTGATGAGTCACAGGATCAAATTTCTATAGGAAATGGTAGAGAGTGATGTCCATTTTGTATTTATAGCAATTTACCAAACTCAGTAACCTCTGTTCAGTTACAAAAATTTTTGAGTTTGTTCTGTAAAACCCAGCTTCCCTTGAAGAACAATTTTGTGCTTTTTAACATAGAATCATAGAATGGTCTGGGTTGGAAGGGACCTTTAAAGATCATCTAATCCAAGCCCCCTGCAATAAGCAGGGGCATCTTCCACTAGATCATGTTGTTCAGAGCCCTGTCCAACCTGCCCTTGAATGTTTCAAGGGATGGGGCATCTACCAAATCTCCGGGCAACCTATTCCAGTGTTTCACCACCCTTGTCATAAAAAAATTCCTCCTTATATCTAGTCTGAATCTCCCCTCTTCTAGTTTAAAACCACTGCCCCTTGTGCTATTGCTACAGGCCCTGCTAAAAAGTCTGTCCCAATCTTTCTTACAAGCCCCCTTCAAGTACTGGAAGGCTGCAGTAAGGTCTCCCCGGATCCTTCTCCTCTCCAGGCTAAACAACTCCAACTCAGTCTTTCCTCATAGGAGAGGTGTTCCATCCCTCTGATCATTTTTCTGGCCCTCCTCTGGACTCACACCAACAGGTCCATGTCTTTCCTGTACTGAGGACTAAATAATTATGGAAAGCCTCCAATTCATTAAGGTACCTATGACTAGTTTGAGTGGAACTCATCCTGTATGTTTAAAATTATGTATTTGCTTATGAATCTTAACCATCCAAAGCTTTAAAAGGGAGCAATGATAGAGACATTTTTTCCTTTACCAGATCACAGTCACAGAGTATTCCAAGAAATTATTACACAGGCAGCAAAAAGTGGCACAATGCTGTATAAACTCAAACAGATTGTATGTAAGAACACAAAAACGCAGGTCTAAAGAAGAGTCTGAGGAACTACTTCATAAAGACATAAAAATGAGTAAGTCCTTCTCTGAACATGAGGAACAGGATGCCTCTCAAAATCTGCAGGGCTGATTGATAATCAAACTTTAAAAGAAACGTTCAAAGAAGCCAAGTCCATAGCAGGAGAAAAACTACGGATTTTTTGCAGTCCACATTTCCAACAGTTTTTCATACCAAAATCCCTCTTCTTATGAGGAGAAGACCAGGACTATATAAGATTTAAGAGTTTTAAAAGGACTTCAAGTATGAAATAGCTTAACTATCAATTACAGTGAGCAACAGTGAACTTAGAATCACTTCAGTGCTGTAGGAATGGGAGACAGCAAATATAACTACCATTTTATCAAAGGTTTCTGGGAGGAAGCCATGTACCGTCCTACAGAATATTGGACATTTGATCATAACAGAGAACTTGCAGCCACATTGATATTATATTTTGTTAAAGAGTCAAGGAAGCTTTAATTATGGTAAATGAGGATCTATCAGAGCTCTCTGAAGGAGTCAGCAAGCCTGGGGACAGGGAAATCTGACTGACATAACTTACTTTGCCAAAAGAATTTGGTAACAAAGTCCTTCACCAATGCTCCTTAAAAAAAGGTAAACTGACATCGAATTAGAGGAAAGGTCCCTATATTGACATGACACAAAATAAAGAGTAGAATAAATTATCAGTTTTCTATGTTGGAGAATAGCAGTAGTGGAAATCTGATAGGGATGTCTGCTAATAGGCCGTGGTGTTCCAACACACTTGTGTGCAATCTGAAAAATCAAGCGAGGAGCAAGGTGACAAAGCTTGCCAACAGTATTAAGATATTCAGAGTAATAAAAAACAAAAAGCAACTATGGAGAGCTGAACAAGAACTTCATAAAGCTGAGTGCTGGGCTATAAAAAGGCAGATGAAAGTCCGAATATCAAAAATTGAACATGACAAAACAACTGACAGGGATGATAAAAATATGGAATAGCTTCCATACAAGGAACAACTCAAGATGCTGGGATTCTCCAAACTAGCAAGGGAACAGTGGAAAAGAAGGAGAAAGGACGGCGATCTATAGAAACTGAGTGGCATGGATGGAGAAAGTGAATAGAAAACAACTCTCCACTGCCTCTTCTGTAAGAGCACTAAGGAACAGGCAATGAAACCAGAAAGTAATTTAAAACAACAGGCTGATGAGCTGTAGAACTAAAAAAGTTTAACATGTTTTCCAGAAGTTTTAGAAGTGAATAGACAAATTCATGAAAGAAAGCTCCAACACAGGCTGCCCAAGACAAGATACTACCTCCTGTTCAGCAAGTCCCCAAGCCACAAGGTTCTGAAGTGTCTCCTTCTCTATACCTCTTCTGTTTCTGCACTCCTCCCCCAGCACTCAGTTTTGGTCCCCTGGGTAGAAGAACCTCTGGTCTGATCTGCTATGGCTGCTGTTACATTCTTATGCACAAGCCTCGCTCTCCTCTTCTGTGTTGTTCCAGTGAGTGCTGCCTTTACCCCATGTGTTTTCCACCAGAGGAAACGGAAGGAGTACTCTAAGACTCCCAACAGTTGTCCCTTTAAGTGGAAAAAGCAGCATAAAATTGCTTCAGGTCCATTAAGCTACAGTGTTGTAGTTCTTTGTCACAAACACTTAGTAATAGCCAGGCTTTATCAAATACCTCTGCTTTTTAGTGCTCCTTGGTTTTATACAGTATTTTAATACAAGAATTATAGATGAATAAAATTATGTCACATTAACAGACTGCAACGCGACTCAAAAATAAATGTTCTTACCCCTGGAATGACTACAGTCCCAACTCCATTTTTCAGTTTTGATCTACCTCTGCCACCTCTTCCTGAAAGACCTGCGCCACGTGGCCTCCGCTTCCCTGGGAATCCTGATCCACGGCCCTATTCAATATAAGATAACAATTTAAATGCAACCTGAAGTTCTTTTGTTATATGGGATTCAAACTTGTTCAGTGCTTCTAGGAAAAAACATAAGTAAAAAAACACCCTATGATTTCAAGTGAATATGAACACACTAGGCCATAGTCATTAAGTCACTGCATAAATCATTGTGAAATACATTTAACTACTTACATGACATATCATGATCACCTTTATCACCAGTGAGAAAGCAGCCAAAACCAGAAATGTTTATATTCTGCTCAGGAGTAACTGCAAATATGGAAACGTATTTTTTTTCCCCACAAAGTATGCAAAATAAATATCCTCTATTCTATGATTCATTTTAGGCCAGAAGGAATGTTTTCTTTTTAAACAGTCAGCTCAGACAGTCATGGGACTTCTGAATAGGGTCTGGACACTTGATTACTTGCAATCATAGATGCTTTCGTTACACTATCAATAATCAAGCAAACATTGGAATTTATTAGGACTCAATCCTGCTCCCAAAGAGAAGCAGGAGCTAGCTCCACCAAACTCTCTTAATTCAGCAGATACAGAGAGAGCTTTTTATATTAATTCTATCAGTTACACTCAGATCAACACTTCCCATAATACAATGTTTTTCTTACAAAATAATGACTTATTTTTAGACAGCTTCTTTTTCCCCCTTCCTTATTTCAGATGCAGACATACAACAATTGCAGTCTTGTGTGCTCTGCAGTATTTACAGTATGTTCAACTACAATTAACTGTGGAAATGCAAGCATGTTTTTAATAATAATTACCTGATATTAATACTGTGGTTTAGTTTGAATTTCCTTTTTTTTTTTTTAATTTCAAAATGAACTAAACACAAAGAGGATCCTTAATCCTCCTTAATATTTTTCCAGAGAGAAAAAGAACATATTGACAATGTCCCTGAGTTCTGGCTGGTACATCAGACACCTTTACAACATGTTTCAGAGCCTCTAGTCTGTAAAAATGACAATAATTATGGTATACACTCAAATAAGCACCTTTTCTACTATGAAATAAGCACTGAGATTATTTATTGCATTTCAAATTTGTGAATAATCTCAGCTCCTAATACAGCCTAACTCCATCCACAAAGTATCTAGATACGGTGTCTGTATCCAAACGTTTGCTGGAAACTATTTTTAATACCAGGACAAAACATTTACTCAATAAAACAATGTTGACGGAACCACAAAGCTCCTTGGGGATGGTGTTGCCAACAGAAATGAACAGTCTCTACTGACAGAGACAGGAGTTTCCTGGATGGAAAGCAGCACTACGGGCTCAATAATAGCAACACTATTTTTCAAATATGCCAACTCCTGTTTTAAAGAAGATATAGAAGTTAATGGTCATAATTAAAGGGAGAATCCAACCATCCCAATGTTAAAATTTGATTAACACCCATCTATTAATGGAAAGAAAAATCAAATTGACTTACTCTTAAACAAAGAGGTAATGTAACACAATGCTATTTAGGAAGTGAAAGGAAGGATGCTATTGATGGCTAAAGTATTTATATGTACTAAGGTGAAACAAAAAATGTTGTCCTTACATATATATGGAGTTAATACGTATGCACACACAGGACATACAAGCATCAATTTTTTTAAGATGCAAACTCTTCTGGCATGTTTCTTATTTTGTCCATTTCAGACAAGGTATCAGTATTGTTATTTTCACACAACTAGTAACAGGAATAAGCACATACTTGTATCAATGTTAATGCTGAATATTAAGCTGAAAATTAATGCTTGAAGCAGCAAAAGCTAAGCTAATGTCAAATTAAAATAAAATTAGCATGAGGGTTAAAGTGAGATGAAAATAAATCATTGGGAAGTTACAGCTATTTGTCAGAATTTCATCTTTTAGCTTTTTTGCCTTTATTTTAAAATCATAATTCCACTTAGTTTCTTCAGGTGTTTTTAATGGTAAATGTCACTGTGGATACAAGCTTTGCTCCATCTAATCAGATAGGAAAGTTGTTATTTATTCCCCCACAAGCTAAAAATGATGTCACTTTGAATCCACTATGCAAGATTTCTCCACAGCAACAAATTCAAGCCACTCTTCAGAATTCTGCTCCTTTCTGTGCCTGGCTTACCTTACTGCCAGTCTTAAGTACATTTTCCTTCTCACGTAATTTAATTTGACAGCTATGTAAAGCCAACCATAAAATGTGAGGTATTCAACACACACAAAAAATTGGTAATACAAGCTATTCTTTGCCATTGAAAATCAGGGCAATGCCATCATACTGCACACTCTGGAAAGCATACATGTTTTAACCTGAAAGCTCCAGAGTTTCAGTAATTTTTAAAGGCCTTAAAGAGTAATAGAATGGAAGATTAATTCAGTTGTGAGTTACAGAATTTCATCACTAGTCTCTACAGCAGAAAGATAGCAACGGATACATGAAAATAAATTCAAATTATTTACCACTTTGATGCTCCAAATGGCACTGCCAGGAAGCTGTCTGGATTTAAAAATGTCCCGACCTTCTGAAATGTCTGGGGACCAGGAAGGTGGGCTGACTGTATTATTGGTACTCCAAGCCCCCTAGGATACGGCAGGTGAGAAAATAGATGTATAAAACTTCGCAACATAAAAAAAAAAAAGAGAAAAAAAAAAGAAAAAAAGCAAGCAAAAAAAATCTGAAAAGCAAAGCACATGCAGGCATAGGCATTTCTACGTTAACTTAAGTAGTCAATTAGTTCACTGAGTGAGAAGAAGGTGGGAAATTTTTAGGTTCTCATTGAAACATACACTAAAACAAATATTAACCGCCAACTGATGGTTAAGTACAACAAAATGAGTTTTATAAACAAAGCATAATACAAATTGAAAGCAAGCAATCATAACAGCAACAAATATATCCCTAAATTTTATTGCATCAAATGAAGAAGACAGTAGTTTGAGATGACAACATCCCCTTTTACACTTCAAATCACATTTTGAAAGAACAGATGGCCTTAGTTGACTTCTGAGTCTAAACTACTGACAATCACAGCAACAACTAGCTTGAGAAGTGTGTGAAACAAAAGGTATATAAATAAACCATTGGGGAAAAAAAAAAAAAAAGAAAAATAGCCATGGTAATTAACAAAGTATCTCTTGCCTCCAAGTTTGCCACAAATAAACCATTATAAAATGCCATTACTAAGTTTTTTTCACCCCAGTGTTGTCATGTTACACTGTGGTATCAAATTTTAATACGTTATTATATACATGTAATAATACACATCCATATGGCATACCTACAAACTCTTTTTAACTAATTCATTATTATCCCTATTTATATAGTTCCCATTGTGGTGAGATATTGTATAACTCTGTCACAAGAAATATGGCAAAACAAGAAGAAAATACTAAAATGAACATGAAAAAAAAACCACGCTGAAGTTGCTCATACACATTAAAATCTGTGGAATACTTTCTCAAACCCTGAGTAGAGACTGCAGGAGATAGCCATTACAAATAACTTCATTCTAAATTTACACATTAGAATAGTTAAAGGATAATACGTTTTCCTAATTCTAAGTTTGTGAGAGTAAGAAATAACAAATACCAAGGTGAGAAGTAATATAGATGAAAAGTATAAGTTTACCTTCTCGAGAATGACACTCGGCAGTAGAATTGCACGGATGATACGGAATAACCTCATGCATATTAATAGGCCCAACTATTCACACATGCATAACTGCTCATATGGGCAAGCCCAAACACATTTACGCCTTTGAATACTGGTCTATACAATAATAAGCATTAAGAAAAACAAGGTAGCTTTGCAAAATGTGGTTTTTTTCTGAAATGAAATATTCTTCATGAAGAATGTGTGGGAAAGAGTTTCTTTGGAATTAACAACTCATCAAAACATATATTCATCTCTGACTGTAAATATGTATTTTGCTAACAGCTGCGCTGACTGAAAATAGGGCTACCCCTCAACTGATTTTAGGCCAGAAGGATTGTGGTCAAGACCTCCCTAATCCACGTGAAGCGCAGCCAGGTTAGCTTAATCTGCCAGTGAAGGTGAGTATGAGCCAACATCTTGCTTACCCTCGAGCAGATGAGGAAAAGCTCGTATAACGCCATCTGCTTGCAGAGCTGAGTAGGCAGTAACCTACGGCTGCTCAGATAGCTCAGTATTTAAACTGGCAAAATAGATCAAAAAGAAAAAGTTTGGCAGTGACCTAAAAGCCCGATTATGCATAAAAGTTGCTTTTTAAAAATGCCAACATTGTCCAAGCAGTACAGCCTACAGTGTGGCCACAGTGGTGTTGAGCATAAATCTGCTTTCTAGGAGTTTAGTTATGCCTGCATGGGAAAGGGAATATAGACAGTAAAGCACTTAAAAAAATAAAAAATTTACAATTCTGCCCACACAAGGTGGTAATTAGGTACACAACCTACAAACTGCTTAGCTCCCAGAAGACTACCTGTGTGTTTTCAACTGTCCATCATTGTCTCCCCTCTGCCAAGGTGCTTCCAAAAAATACCCTAGCTGAACTGCTAGTGCCAGCAACTGCTCACCTGCACTTGGGTTAAAGTGAGTATGCTTGATTAAACAGCTTAAGTTCTAAGATTTTGCTATCGCAGTTTTTTGCTTGACTTCAGTTAGATGGTCATCATGCAGACGACTCAGCAGATGAAAAGGATGAACAACTTCTAACAAGGGAACAGTGTTAAGCAGAAACCTGCACCCGTAAACCTAGAGATGGACAAGAGTCCCCATTCACACCCAGGACCTAAGGGCATACTATTCATGACATAACAGGGGCCAAGTCAGAAACAGGAGGAAAGCAAGCAAGCAAACTTCCACAGAAATGGAGGTTTGATACACCTACCCAAACACATTCCTGGGGTGACTCCGCTGAAACACACGTCACTATCTGTGCTGAATCACCCTGGGCTCCCTGCACGGTCAGCAACAAGAAACGGGTGCCTGGAGCGGGCAACTCGCCGCACAGGATGGAAGGTGTCAGATTAGTCTCACCCTACATGCCCCTAGCTCTCTCCAGCAACTCTAACAGGAACCTCGAGGTGACTACAGCAGATCTTTGAACATCTGCAGTTGGGTGAATCCCACTCCTCGAGCCCGCAGCAACTTCCACCAGGCAGAAATGGCAAGACTGAAGTCTGGTTTGGTTATATCAAGAGCACTGTAGTTTATGAATCACTTCTCCATCAAAATCTCAAGTTTTTACTAAGCACTGTCACACTAGTTAGCAACTACATCGGCAGGTCTGTGGCAACAGGAAATTTACCTTTACTATGCTAGCCGTATTTTTAGTATCAAAGAACATTCCATTTTTGCAAGACAAATTTAAAAATTCCATTGAATTTTAGTTACAGTTTCCCCATATTTCTAAAATCCATAATGCAGAGTAAGTAACTGTTCTTGTAATATGGGAACTCAAAGAAAGTCTGTATAGCAACACCAAGAAAATCTGTGTATTGTAGAAACAATCTTTACATCAATCTGTAAGGGAGGCAACATGCTAGCTGAGGGTCAAAATTCAAGATCTCAAACGTGCTGAAAATACTTACCAGCAACTGAAACTACCTACTCTTATTTGGGACACCCAAAATTATTTTCCTTTTAAGAAGACACACTTCTCCAGTCATTAAGTATATTCAAAAGATTAAAAAGCTAATAGAATATTAAATCTGAATATGAAATATTCAGTCTTGCAAAAAAAAAAATGAATTGTATATGATTCACGAACCATATTGTTAAGAATTAAATTGGAAATTTAATCCAAGTTTTATTGTAGATCAGAAACATTTAAATTCTTGGTCAGATAAACTTAATTAAAAACACACACTTCCACAATACTATGAACAAATGAATTACATCCAAGAGATTCATTAATTATATTTTGGCTTTTAATTAATGCCTATTACCACAGAATACTGAAAAGAAAGTTCTATTCAGTTCATTTACATCAGAACCACGGCAATAATTATGTACTGTGACAGAAACAGGAAGTTCTAATTCTCCATCATATTCCTGAGTCCTCGAAATTGAACAACACAGCTGCAAGTAAATTATAACAAAAGGAAACCCAATGTCAGCAAGGGTCAGGAGATCTCACTAAATTACCACTGACTGTGTTTAGCTGCTTAAAGCTTTATGAAATCTACTGCAATCGCAAATGCACAAAGCTGGATTTGCAATTTAATATTTAATGTAATTTTAGGGTTGTGAACAAAATTTAATCAGTTCAAAATATAGCTCCTCATTAAAGAAAACAAACCAAAACCCATAAAAGTTGTAACAAAAACTAATCCTTGAAAAAGACTCTTTTTCATCTTCTTTCCCAACATCTACCACTAGAACAACATATTTAGTGGTACTATGTAACTGAAGACTACAAAAAAGCTGTAATACCCAAGAAAGAACATACATCCGAACCCATCATGTTGCTCTGCATTTCTCTTAAAACACCTAGAAATAGGTAGTAAGCTGTATAATAGTGATCACCAATATCTTCAGGATGAAAATTAAATACCTCTAATCATAGTATTTTCCATGGAACGCATTCTAAAATAGTACTTATGGAATAACAAAAACAGTAGGTTATTATTTTCTATTCAATATTATTCTACAGATCACTCTCAACTCTTCATCTACCAGTCTTACAATGCCACATATTGTAATGCCCTCCATTTATTGACTTTGTATTATGCTTTCCAGTACACAGTGCTGTAGCAAGAATAACTCTATCAAATTTGTTCATTTCAGATACATAGAATATACCCAATACCATTTAAAGTATACCTCTACAGAAAAAAATACCCATTTTCCTTGCGAAGATTTATTTCAAACAAGATATATGTCAGATTAGTCATTAATAAACTTACATGATAATTTATTTTAAGACTATTACTTCAGAAAAAAGAAATATGAAAAAGATCAAAGAGAGGTCCTGCTCCTGGCATAACTTTGCAGTTTATAGGCAAGGGTAGAGAATCTGCATATTCCATGGAGAAGACACTGCACAGGCACAACTCTGTGGACAACACTGTAAGAATTTTACCATGCTGGCACCTACTAGTGAGTATCTCTGATCTGCAAACAGCTAAATTTTGGATATATGTAAAAACCAATTTGGTTCCGCTATGGAGCAGGATAACAGAAACAGAGAAGAGACAGCCCATGGACCAAAACCCATGGGAAGTCAGTGAGACTCTAAGCCTGGCAGATAGAGGGTCCTCTCCCTGGGCCAGATGCAGATTTGAAGCTTACCTGTAGCTAAAAGTATGGATAATATGCTATCCTAACAAACACTGTTAGTAGAAGTGTACCTTACTGATAGGAGTTCTTATGCTGACACAGAAAAAACAAATTCTCTGAAGCAGAATAAGCTTGAACCAGCCAAAGCAATTCTTATCAGTATAACTGTACCTACATATTGATTTATACATAGCTCCCCTTTTGTTTAGAATATGGATTTTCTCCTGTTCCTTCTAGCCAAAGTAGTGATGCCTGCAAAAGTCCTAGGGGGGTGTGGTGGGTTGACGATGGCTGGAGGCCAGGTGCCCACCAAAGCCGCTCTATCACCCTTCCTCCTCAGCTGGACAGGGGAGAGAAAATATAATGAAAGGCTCGTGGGTCGAGATAAGGACAGGGAGAGATCACTCGACCAATTACCATCATGGGCAAAACAGACTTGACTTGGGGAAAATTAACTTAATTTATTACCAGTCAATCAGAGTAGGGTAACGAGAAATAAAACAAAATCTTGAAACACCTTCCCTCCACCCCTCCCTTCTTCCTGGGCACAACTTCACTCCCCAATTCTCCACCTACCCCCTCCAGTGGCACAGGGGGACAGGGAATGGGGGTTACGATCAGTTCATCACACATCTCTGCCGCTTCATCCTCCTCTTCAGGGGGAGGACTCCTCACTCTTCCCCTGCCCCAGCGTGGGGTCCCTCCCACGGGAGACAGTCCTCCACAAACTTCTCCAACGTGGGTCCTTCCCACGGGCTGCAGTTCTTCATGAACTGCTCCAGTGTGGGTCCCTTCCACAGCGTGCAGTCCTGCAGGAGCACACTGCTCCAGCGTGGGTCCCCGATGGGGTCACAAGTCCTGCCAGAAAACCTGCTCCAGCGTGGGCTCCTCTCTCCACAGGGCCACAGGTCCTGCCAGGACCCTGCTCCAGTGCGGGGTTCCCACGGGGTCACAGCCTCCTTCAGGCACCCACCTGCTCCAGCGTGGGGTCCTCCTTGGGCTGCAGGTGGAGATCTGCTCCACCGTGGACCTCCCTGGGCTGCAGGGGGACAGCCTGCCTCACCATGGTCTTCCCCATGGGCTGCAGGGGAATCTCTGCTCCGGCGCCTGGAGCACCTCCTCCCCCTCCTTCTGCACTGACCTGGGGGTCTGCAGGGTTGGTTCTCTCACATCTTCTCACTCCTCTCTCCGACTGCAGTTTCTGTGCCCACTGCAACTTTTTTCCCTTCTTAAATCTGTTATCCCAGAGGCACTGCCACTATCACTGACGGGCTCGGCCTTGGCCAGCGGCGGGTCCATCTTGGAGCCAGCTGGCCTTGGCTTTATCGGACATGGGGGAAGCTTCTGGCAGCTTCTCACAGAAGCCACCCCTGTAATCCCCCCTCTGCCAAAACCTTGGCACGCAAAGCCAATACATGGCATCCAGCCAGGGTCAACCCATGAGAGGGGGAGAGGGGTGGTGACGACAGCAACACTGATAGTGCAGCCCTGGAAGGAACTCACTAAGCCTTTTTAAACAGAATATTGTCTTCACGGTTTGTAAGATGGGTTTTAGTCCTTTCAAAATAGGAGTGATATAGTGGTGTTGCAGACACATCGCTAAAGCCTATTACAAATCCAAACTACTAAGATCCTATACAGGAAATCACTTCAGATTATACATAACTTCGTATTTAATAGCAAAACTGAGTAATTATTCAAATTCAAATATATTTTATTAGCAATTCGATTAACAGATTTTTGAAGAAAGGGACAATCATTCATTCTACTGCCCAGCACAATACATTAAATTTAATGAAAAGAAATCCAAATCAGAAACTATTCCTTTACATGGACTCCCCTGACTCCAGTGAAGCATGTGTCTTATAAAATCGAGGAGCAATATATTCAAGATCCAGAGAATTTTTTTTCCTATTCTTCTTCCTATGACGTTCCATAAATCCATTACAATTTTTTTTTTTAACAGGAATAGGACATTCCAACAAGGTAAACTACATATTAAAAGATTTAAATCTTCTACAAGAAAGTGGAGAATATTGCCATCTGTGGAAATTGGCTAATGTTGGCTTGTCTTCAGGGTCCACAGAGTAATCAGACTCTTTATGAGTTATCTATTTTAAAACTTGTCTTGGACAAGCAACTAGCTCTGCAATGACAGCTCCTTTGTGCAACAAAAGAAAGCAGCTGTAGAGCCAATGTTAGCTTCACCAAGTACAGGAGCCACAACCTCTTTAATCAATAAAAATAACCCAATCCTATTTGTGTAACTTTTCTCTCCTATTTCACTGCCCTCTAAGACATGTTCCTAAGAACTCATGCAGCTGCAAGGTAATAATTGTATCGCATAACCTAGGACCTGACACAAAGCAACACAAGAGCAGTACGTGTTATTGTTTAAACAGAAAGAAGCAGACCTCAAACCCATAAAATTAACCTGCTTTTGAGAATGTAAAATTCCTCTTCAGTGACACCCAGAGAAGAACCACACATGACCTGGTTTATTCCAAACTGCTATATCTTTAAGTTCATAGAAGTACTTTTGCCTCCAGAATTGTTTTCCCCACTTTTTACTTGTTTCGGATCAATGTAATCACGTTCAGACAGACAAGCACTGAAACACTGTGTTAGGCTAAAATACCTTAAATTAAGTTTATGTCCCTTCTTCAGCGATGGGGCCACACTTGGCATGAAACAACAGGTCTTAATTCTTTGTGCTTACACCTGGTGAAAACCTGCTTACTTGCCTTCAAAACCTGGCCCAAAGGATTGTCATGTAACAGGAAACCAAACCAGACCCTACACTCGTAAGCATCTGGAGAGCACTGAAAGTAGGCAAGAGAGAGCATTGCAAGGAAGATTACAGTTACAGCTGAGGCTTCTTTCTTTCACCAATTTGTGATTCAGTTTCTAAAATCATACATCATGAGTTGCTTATAAAGACAGTCATATATAGGGCTGCTGGCATAAATATAAAAAAAAATGTAGCACTTTTTTTCCTGAGAACTAGAACAAATATTAACAAAAAATCACTGTATGTAAAGTGTGCTTTTTAAGATGACATAAATTGAGCAGAATTTGACAAAAACACAAGGTGTTCTTTGACAATCGAATACAGAGAGGCTCCTGCTCCTATCCACAACTCTTAATTTGGAAAAGTACACAATTCTTTAAAAAAAACGGAACATTTACAGCAAAAATAATAATTAAAAAACAAAACAAAACAAAACCACAAAACCAAACCTAAACCAATTTCTGTGTGCAATTCAAAGGCTAAAACATTTAAACACATGCCTTACACATCGTGGATCTGTCCAATTACATCTTGCTTAGAAGGAAAGCACCTACCTGTAACTGGACATTTCTAAACCTCTTTATTTATATGCTACAGACCACGTTTCAGTCCCTCAGCAAAGGCCCAAAGTAGGGAGTTAACATGGCAAACTTACAACACCAGAAATAATTTTGTCACTGTTGAAAGCATATACATATTTCTGCAAATATCATATGTAACTTACTGCACAGTGACCTCGAAAATCTAACTGAAGCAAAATAAACACAGCATTCTTAAACTCTGTGGAAGCAGAAGTAAGATCTTAATAATAAAGCTGGTTTTAGTAAACATCTATTATATACAAGATCTTTCTCTTTTTTCAAAAGATGCATTAGTTACAAGACTTGTATCTTCATGTCCAACATGGAAAATGAGATGAACAAAAGTAAATACTGACTGATGAAGAGTCTGAAAAAGATCCCAAAGCCCAAATCCCTACCAAGTAGTTAAGCTGAATTTAGATTACTGGTCAGAAAAAGCATTTATTTTTCACTAATCAAGTATCCGCAGGGTGTTCATTTTGTTTAAGTCCTTACTCAGTACAATTTTTCACTGATCTCCATGAAGTGCCAATCTGTGCTAAAACTAAATAATCAATGGAAAGCAAGAAAGCGTACCAGGACTTAAGACAAAAAGTATGCATGCGCTTTTCTTACCAGAAAATTGCTATTCACTTCACAGAAGTTCCAGCTTAATAGGTGTTTAAAGTGCAAGACAAAGATAACTGAAATCAAAAGAAACCTTCACACACTTCCAACATACTTTCACAAGACAGATAATTAATTTTACAAGTAAGTTGTCCAATTCTACAACAGGTACTGCCAAGCTGCTAAGTACTTTCTTATTTTAAAATACAATTTTCAAACTGTTGAACAGATTCTATTGATTTAGCATCACAGCTAGGATTTTGTGTTACACCTGACTTACAAACTGTAATTCAACTCAGTTTTATTTGCATTACTCACACCACATATTAAGAGGTTAACGTCAATACTCTATTGTACATAGAATATAAAAATTGCTACTTTTACAGCTGATTTTTGGGGGTTTTTTAAGATGTGTATCTATTCTGTTACAGGCATTTACAGTTGGCGTCAGCCTTCATGTTTTTCCAGTTGTTAACTAATTTTATTACCAGTATCATGATGCTGGTTCCCATGCAGAGCAGGGGCAAATTGCACAGAAAAATATGTACAACTCTTACTGGAACACGAAAGATGACAATTAACTTCCCCAACAGAAAACCTGAATTCATTTTACACTGCCTAAGAATCCCACCCCTCTTCAATTTGCATAAGGTGAGAAAAGAAATTTAATTTTTAAGACAGAGTATTAAGAAAAATTATTTTTATACACACTTGTATATGAGGGTAACCCCCCCACTCCCAGAGATAGTCTAAAAGCTTCCAAATTTAATTTCTTATGTTTGCTGCCTTTATTATATACTTTTAACCTTTTCAGAACACTATCTCATACCTTTTCTTAAGAATCAAGAATCTTGAACCCTTAGATAACACGTAAAAATGGAAAGAATTGTGCAATATATAAAAAGCTTTTTTAATGCTAAGTTCAGAAAAGCATGAAATCATCAACCTAGAAATCCCAAAGACTAAAAATAAATTGTGATGAGAACAGAAATGAAACACTAGTTTGTCACACTGACATACTTTTTGTGTAGAATTTTGTAAACACAAAATAAATCCTACAAATTGATAAACTATTACCCCACAACTACATGACTCAAATAGGGAGCAAGATGTTGCAGAAGGCGACAGACTTAAGGATTCTTTTCACTTATCAAATTTAATCCTAGTCAAACCACGACAATTTGTATCAGACAGTGCTTACATGGTGTCTACTAATGTAACAAAACCATCAATTATTTGCAACGCCATTAAAAATGTCTATCAAGATAGTATATGGTAGCATGACTGAAAGAGGAGTTGTTGTAGGTTTTTCTATAAAGCCAGTTTCGGAAATGGTAGCACACTCTGAAAGTACTAGCCAAAATAAATGCATGTACGAAAAAGATTAAGGGATAAGTTAAAAGGCACAATATTACATATATATCTGCATTTGTAGCATATGTATTAAAAATACAACAAATTTTCTTTTATTTTGCTCTAAGCATGATCCAGAAGAAACTTTAATTCTCACTAGAGAACCTTTATGATGTCTGATCTCTCAATTATTTAACAGGAAATTAGTTTTGGAAGAAATAAACTACACATTCACTTAGAAGAATAAATTCATACTACATCCTAAAAAAAATAGGTGAATGTAATGCATTATACTGAAATTTGAACTACGCGCTTCATAAACGTATATTCTACATGCTTACCTGTCTTGATCTGGGTCTTCCAGGAGAAAACTTGCGTTTGGTGATGGCTGGTTTTCCCATGCCAATTTTTGGAGTGACTGATACGTAAGTTGTTGGGAGAGCGCTTCCAGCAGTGGAAGGCAATGCTGGGGGCTGACTGTGCTGTACATCTCGTGCAGAATGCAAGTCTAATGAAACATCTGGTGAGGAAGACACATTTGTCTTGTTTATATTAACTGATGGGGGAAGTGAAGGGTAAGTCTCAGCTGGTGATTTTATGGGTTTGTCTCCAACTGGTGAACTATTTGCAGCACCTTCATTTGCAGTAGAAGTTTCTACCTCCAGAAGAGCTGGTGTTTCTGACTTTTCATGGGTTTCTCCTTTTTCTACATCTTTTTGCACTTTTATTATTTCCAGTTGTTGTTCTACAGGGGTACAAATCTCTCCTTTACTTTCAGTCTCCTGTATTTCTGGCGTCACAGTTACGGTCTCAGGTACTGAAGACAGAGACCGAGAGTCTACTGTGGATACTTCTGATACCTCCACACTACCTTGTGGTAGCTGTGTCTCTTCCACTTGTTTGTCTAACTCCTGCTGAATTACAGCTTGAACACCTTCCATCATGTCCATTATTTTCTCAGTCTGACTGTCACCAGATGCCGGTGTGTTTTTAGGAGACATTTCCATTTCAGCTGAATTAATTTCAACAGAGACTTCTGTTTCCAGTTGTGTGGTCTTTTCTTCTGGTGATACACCTGTAAGTACAACCATATTAAAGGCTCAGTGCGAAAAAGAAAAACTTACACAGGTGTAGTGGTCAACAAGTATACTTGGCATGCATCAAGTACACCAAGTACATATCACTTTGATTAAGTGAATTTAATACATAGCTTAAAATATACATCATAAATATCTTTCTTTGTACCTATGTTTACAGTAGTCTATGTTTTTAGTTCATTATTTTTCTTCCCTGGAAACACAGCAGAGTAAATCACAAGAAAGGAGACCCATGATTAATTTTTGAGGAATCTGAACACACATTTCCAGGTAGGCAGCTGAAAGTAGGTTCTCCTTTTTCATTTCTGTATATTGAAAATGCATGCTAGCATAAATTAATGTATTTTAAACAACTGTCCCAACATTTCCAAAAAGCAGAGAGCTAAGAAAAGGAAAAGTACAAATAAAAAATATTTCCCTCCTAGCGCTCCTTCAGACTTTAGGAAATCACCTGAAATCAAAACAGTTGATGCTGTTTTTTAATTTACCAATGTGTCATGGAATTCTTCCAAAAATATTTGTCTAGCCTTCCTTTCAACCAAATCAAGCACCTTTGATCCACAACTTTGTTCACCATCGAGTTCCAGAGTCTTGTATCCATTCCATGGAGAACCACATTCATTGCTCTGATTTTGGCTTCTCGTATCTTCTTTTGATGGACCCTGATTCTCTTACAGGCTACTTACTTTCTATTACACTTGCACTCTTCTTAAATTCACACTGCTACAACCTCCTCAGCCAATACAGTTCAAAGCCTAGTATTTTATTATGAATGTGCCGTCACTGATCATTTTAAATCATGGCCCTTATACCACAGGCTGTGATGCATAATAGAGTGATCACAGCTAACCTGCAAGATGGGTTTTTTTTGCTTTGCCTTTAAATGCAGGTTTCTTGTTTCCCCTTAGAGCAACCATCCTCCAACATTGGCTGGGAGTGGAAGGGACATACTGGAAAGTTCTTTGCCATTGATATCAGTCACTAACACATATAGAGCATTTGACCCAGAAACCATTCTATTTGTATTTTTTTCTTTGGCTGGTACTTCATTTGTGACTGACAAGATATATTTATTCCCAGAACACAAATGATCAGCAACTGCAGCACACCCTGTCTAGATGACTCCATTTGTTTATTAAACAAATTATCTTTTATTTACAAAGGGAAAAAAGAATAAAAGAAATCCTTCACCAAAGATATCTGTGGAGTTACAACCACGAAGCACATAAACTGGAAAGAAGTTCTACAGTGTGCCCCAAAACACACCAGGAGAAATTAATCCAATCCAATTATTTGCAGCTACAAACAAAAAAGACTTGAAGAGAAAGTGTGACTGTATTTGAATAGCAACAAATAGTGGTTTTTACTATAAACCTCCAGTGTACTAAAGCATTTTAACTGTATTTCAAGCTTTTGGAGAAAGCTAGTCCCACCAAAAAAGCAAAAAAACTTTCTCCTACACAAACACTCCAAAGACTACCTTTGCCTTCAATAAAATACTTCTTCAGCAAAAAAGTTAATGCTCTTGCTTGAGAGTTCAAATAGTAGAACTGATGCAATTTGTCTCCTACTGCTTTCCAAGCACTTTTTCCTCTGAAATTTATGAAGTACCACAAAGCTTACTGAAAGGAAGAGGGTTCTGAAGGGTTCTGTGCTGCATTTTCCCAGACTGCCAAACTCTCTTACCGTCTGTGACACATCCAACAGCTGATTCTTGACCAGGGCCATCATCAGTAATGGGCTGTTCCTGAAATGTCACATCCTCTCCACCACTTTCCATTTCCATTTCATTTGTACAAGCTTAAGGAGAGGCAAAGAAGTTATCAAAAATGATTATGATGTTTATTCTGTTACTTTGGCATCAGTAGTTGCTGTCACTGTTTGACCTTTTGGCTAAAGAGTATGATATTTAACAATATGATAGGAGTTAGGACAAATCAGGTCAATGAGAAGGTTAGGGAGACTACATAGTACTCCTGAAAGATTAAAAGCCTTTTTCTCATTAACACTGAAGCTGTTTTATACCTTTCAGATAGTGAAAAATGTCTGTAAAGCAATTATATACACCTAATTGTGAAAACTTAATTCACAGTCACAGACTTTGCATTACCTGAGCAATACAAAAAAGTCTTTTCTCAAATTCCAGCCTGATAAATTCAACAGAACTTGTAGCATGAAGGCTTCAAATTTTTATACAGATACTACAATGGCCACCTACTATCAGCACTTGGAACACTGATTTTCAACATACCTGTTCAACAACATGAAAACTAAATTTTGCCACTTTAGAACGAGGATACCTTAATCTGCAAGTTCCTCCTCCTAAATAAAGGAATTTGGATGGAAAAAGTGCTACTGAGCGTTTCTTCTGCTGACAGTATCTATAATAGCTGACAGCTCTATAATAGAGCACAGAAACACTTATTTTTTTCCTTGTGTAAAAGCTTTTTCAGTTAAGGAAATTCATTAATATGCACTAGACAAAGTAGGAGCAGGAAAACCAAAGTATATAGTACATGTAACCTCCAAAGGAACTGATCCTCCAAAAGATGTTAGCACAAAAAAGTCAAACGAATATAGCTTTCTGTTCACGAAAGTAAAGTTCAAAAAGCCAGGAACTTATTAGGTGATGCTACTTTTAGCACCTAAAAACTGCCGTCAGACAACTTTAAAGTGATATTTTAACTTTGAGGAAATAATCATTTAGATTGGCTCCAAATCTGATTTTAATGTACAAAAGTGCTCTCCTGGGTATAAAACACTGCATGACTGTACTGATGTAATAGCTCCAGATTACTCCTAGTAGTTGAGATGACAGTCCTGTTCTTCCTTGGGGAGAAGAGCATGCTTGTCAATGCTTCTACTAGCTAGAAATCCTAACAGAAGTATTACTTAAAAGTTGAGCCTTTCAAATAAACCTGTTACTTACTCAAAAGGGTTTTCAGCAGAAGACTGGGAGTTTTTCCAGCACAAATTTTGGATATTACTTGGGACATCTTCCTAAATGTTCTAAATACACTGCCTGAGAGTCCAACAGCCTCTACTAACCTTTCAGAATGGAAGTGATCTTCAAAGGTTGAATTTGCCACTCTTTCTAACTTGGAGCAAGTGTTCACTGACAGAGTTCTTCTGCTCACTTACATACTTGTACCTACTGTCACTGCCCTTCCTCCAGGATCACCTTTGTCATCATTTCTTTACTGCTTACAGAAGGTATGCACTTACACGTACAGACTAACATCAAAGAGAATGACTTGTTTACACAAAACATCAGTTTGAACACAGAAAAACTAGAGTTTTGTAGTAGTCCAACACCTCCCTTTCCAGTCAAAAATTGTCAGGCTTTTGAAAACACAGACACTTATGCAATAGAGCTATCAATTTCTTTTAACGAAAGATCAGTGCACAAGCATTGCTGTTTAAGCATCAAAAATGCACATGGCAGTGGTAGCGCAGTTAATCTGTTAGATTTCATGTTGCTTCCAAATTCAACCACAACTGTATTTCTCTTAGGAAATTCAGCCTGCACGGGATTACATACTATCCAAGACAGCACATGATGTGAAATACACAAAGTCATTCAGTTATCAGTTCATTACACAGGTCTTGTGGATGACCCACCGGGCTCAGATCAACAGATCCAAGTTTTCTCTGTGCTTCCCTACTGTTACTTTACACTTTTCTGCAACTTCCCTTTCCACCTTTTGCTTGATTTGTCCATTTAGACAAGAATCTCTCAGAAACAAGATCACTAATCATATATTGTTTTGAAAAAGGACACCTGATTAAAAGCTGTTTAGTTAAATATACCTGTCCCTTGAACATAGTCTAGCTTCCACTGCGGCGTCCTGCCTGGACACAGTGAGGAGAATGGGCACTATGAGACTGACAAGTAGCAAGGGGGAAACAGGAAAACTGGATGTCTCCATGAATATCTACCAGAAGTTGGCTTGTGCCTGGCAGTTAGGCACAAATGAGTAAAACAGTTAGGGTCTCCAAGGAATACATTTATGAACTGTACCACATTACAAAAAAATATTAAGAGAAGTTTACAGCTACAGGCCAGGAAGCTGGAGCTGGAAGGTTGAGAGCCACCGTTAAGGTGCTTACTTGCCCATGTTCCTACAATACAGGATCCTGAAGTCTGAAAACCAAAAAGCATATTGAGAAGACCGCTCACCCATGGATTGCTTGAGAAGCTGCTGCTGAATAAAGGAATGGATGAATTCCACAGAGTAGAATATGAGTGGCTGGTTCACAAAAGACTTAGTGAGACAACTGCAGATATTTATATACGATGTTAGCATTTTGGAAATACAAAGATTGCATTTGATTACCTGTTATACTGTCAAGTTGAGGAATGAGTTCAGAAGTGTCCATTACATCACATGACTGAGTCTGATCCCCTTCTCCTTGTTTACAAAGAGTGCAGATGTAGTCTTTCAACTGAGACTCCAATTCACTACCTGGAGATCTGTCACATTCTATGTGAATCCACCTGGGGAGATTAATTTACTGTGACTATGATTTTAATAATAAAAATATAAAGTATCCCAGTAAAAGATCAGTTAAAAAATAGCACTGTTTTCTGTCCCTATGGGGAAATAAGAAATTTCAGCCAATGCTTTATTATGGAGAATTTTAGAGAAATGAGCATGATACATCAGTATGTCAAGCAGTAAACAAATTTAAACATGAAGACCTAAACTGTCACTAAAGCCAACTGGACACCACTACATGTACAGCAATATCAAGACATTGAACAGCAAGATACAATAGCATTCAATATGAAACACAGTCTACATTCTTAAAAGGCTCCCAGTAGTGCCGGTTTTGGGTTTTTTTTTTTTTTTATTACTGGCATAGAAAACCACATAAAATTAAACAGAGAACACATACCTGAAAATTTAAAAACCCCCAGACCATTGCAAACAACAGTCTTTAAAAGTTAGGACAATGAGTCTTCTAGTCTGCTTACTCACAAAATAGATGCAATGTAAGAAGCAGCAGCAGCACGTTTTTCTGTACACCTCAGGTAACTGCCAATTAATACTTACTTGCTAAGATTAAAATAAGACTAGCTACTCTTGTTCGCTGTATTTAGGGATGAAGGATCATGATGTTGCACAACAAGATACTATAGCATTGTACATCAAACACAGTCTACACCCTTCGCAGAAACGCATCAACATCATACAGCTCATCAAAAGCTTTAGGCATTTTAGTACAATTTTACAAAAATTAGGATTCTTACCTTTTGCACATGTGACAATGCAACATATCTTTCTGGAAGTCTTGGAGGCACAGTTTTTCACAGAAAGGACAAGGTAAGTTGTCTTGCTGTTGGTAACAACTGTCACATACCAAACAATTATGGTGCCACTGACAACTTGTTCGTGTGCCACACTCAGCACATACTCTACAGTTCTAGAGATCACAAGAATTTAGTTGTTAATTATTGTATTTCACAATGGGATAGAACTGCCACTAACTGACATTTTCCTGTTTCAAATTAAATTAAATAAAATTTCCATCCTTGATAACACTAATAAATTATTCAGGATCTGATAACAGAACACGAAGAGCCTGTACAACAGCAAGAAGAGTTTCCTTGCACTACTCCCTGACTTGAAAGGAGCATTTCTTACAAGATCAAACTTTTTTATTCATCTTATGACTGCCACAAACTGGCTATGAAATTACATACATCTCATATACAGGGACTTGTTATGCTGAAATCATGTTTTTATTATTACTTACACTTACTCACAAAGTTACTGATAAAACAACAAATTCAAGCTGCCCTCCTCAGATGCAAAGGAACCCTTGAGCTGCAAAACTGCTGTTCTGCTAAGCAAGAAGTAGTTGAATATAAAGAGCCTTCAAGTATAGATTACATATACTATTGCATAGATTTTAGTTTACATTTTAGTTTGCATTGGATCATGAGAGCCACTGTCATTAAGTGAAGGTTATCCACTCCACCTGGATTCTACGCTTCTCTTTTCCCCTGTGGGGGTTGATTTACTGTCCTACACAGGCTGCTTCATCCACAGCACTGACAGCTACCCTCACAGAGCAGCTGTAGAGCCACATGATTAAATACATGTGGGATTCCTTCAGAAATTACGTTATGTTACATGCCAACAGCAGTCCGCAATACACCTAGAACAGCATAATGTGGGTAACAAAATTTGAGTCCCTATAATGACAAGGAATTATTCTGAAACCTTTCAACTTACTTTACATTTCCAACCATTTGTTGGTACAGCGTCCATAACTGGTTGTAGACAGAAAGTATGGTAACCCTTGTCGCATGTATCACACACCAGCATCTTGTTGTCTTCCCCAGAATGTCTAAGAAAAGTAACAAGTGGTTAAAAAAATTATTTAAACAATCCATAACAAAAGATCTATTTAATGAAAAGTCTAAACAGGAAGACACATAGCTGAGTACATGAAAATACATGAATATCACTTACAAATAGCTCCAAAGATAATGCCCTCAAATTTGTATTTAAGTATGAATGAAGATCACCACGCTTACTTTAACAACTGCTGAGCCTGTGCCACCATTCTAGAAATCAGCCCACTTTCATTTACACACGTGTAGGCAGATTTAATGGCCTTTCTGTACTGAAATCAGTTCAAAATCTGAAATATGTGATTTATTTCTTTCTGAAAAGAAGATGAAATTGTACTTGTTCCTATAAACAGTCTGACTGTATGTTTTCCAAAGGAAAAAACAAGCCATCACCTCTGACTATCAGAGCTCCTATAATGTCAACCAATATGACTGCAAGAGCAAAACAAGCATTAAAAGGAAGAGATTTCAATTTTCCTACAGTGATGTATTTCAGAGCTCCACCACAAATTTCAGTGATAAAATAAATTTGCAGAGAATAAAACAAATAGTTTGGTAATCTCTAAAGGCACTGTGTTCTGCCTTAGTTTAAA
Organism: Haliaeetus leucocephalus; assembly: GCF_000737465.1. Lineage (NCBI taxonomy): Eukaryota > Metazoa > Chordata > Aves > Accipitriformes > Accipitridae > Haliaeetus > Haliaeetus leucocephalus. Next base: position 22,693,158 of record NW_010972436.1, on the reverse strand, counting down.
TAAATTAATTCAATAAATAAGCATGCAACAAGATTTGCCTTGATAAAGCTTCACAATATATGGCATTACACTTACTAGATACTACTTCATTACCTGGGAGACCTGATATTTTAAAAAACAGTAAATGCTCTCTCTTTGCATGGAGGTATGTTTAAAATGTTATTCTTTAACACTGGCATGAAACTTCCATACTCCATAAAGTAATAGGTGTGAAAACATCACATTTTCTTCTGCTTTTCCACTAGAGAGGTTTGTTAGCAAATACTGTAATTACCCAGTACAACGTTTTTAGGGATATTTTTTAGAATGTGCTTCACTATTGCAACTTCATTGCTGGCATTTGCTATCAGCTGCGTGTGATCAGGGAACAATCTTCTTTCAGTGGGTGAATCTCAATGCTAGCAAATACTGAGTGTTCTGCTTGGAAAACAGCAAAGCACTGACTGATCAGGTACATGAGGCAGCAGTGAAGTGGTTTTTTTCCTTCATACTGTCTCAGCTGATCTGACTAAAGCTGAACAAAACTCTTATTTCTTTTCTAGTAAGTACTTTAAAAAAACAAAGCCAAGCAAGCAAAAGGACCCTGCAGTGCCCATCAGATTAAGTTATGTAAGAACAAGCATACAAGCGGTCAGAGTTTTCCAAGTGAACCCTTATGATATCGCAACAATTATGTTTCATTGTCTCAGTACTTGTCTGGTGTAACAATTCAATCATGGTCACTCATGTCACTTTTTTTCTTTGCTCAACTAAGCCATGTTTTTGTTTTCATAATGACTCATTAAGTGCCTCTGAAAGACACTACAAAATAGAAGAGAGGGCCTAATGCAGGGGACCTACCCAGTCTGTGGTACACGCACAGCTGAAATGTCAGCTGAGTAAGAGCACAGGTTCCCAGACTGTAAAGGCACTACAGTAAACTAATTTGTTAATTTGGTAAATTTGAGAAAAATCCTCCTGTACAAAAGGAGGAAAAAGTCAGAAGGTTTTGCTGCTCTCCAGAACCTGCCAAGATAATGGTAACTCTGGGGGTATAAACCACAGGAGTTTCAGCTTAGCTTTTTTAGAAGAAAGTTCCCAACACAAGGGTTTGTTCAGCTACTTAATATAGTATCATAACAGATGTATCTGGGCAAATAATCTAAGCTTTTTGGAAAAAAGAACAGTTAATATAATAGATGTTTTAAAATCACAGCACATAAATCTCACACTGTCCTCCTCCACATCCTTTAAGTCTCACTTACTTGCAGTTCTGGCACACTTTGCAATCAGGACACTGCCAACCTGCTCTTTTTAAAGGTGTAACTTGTATGTCCAGACACATCCCATGGTAGTGCTGGCCACAGGTAGTACAAAAAAGTTGATCTAAGAGGTCTCCAGGGCTGTCACACACTGCACAATTTGCTTCTTCCTTTGCTACAAAGAAATTATTTTTTAAATTATTATTTCGTTCAAAATTATGAACAATTCAATGAACCCAATGAAGCCAAGAAATTCTTTAGTAGTTCTTACGCATATACAACTCGATCATTCTATGAAATTCAAATTTAATTAATATACTTAATAACTACTCCTTTAATTTGGTTTTCTGATATACTCAACTAATCTTCTCGTAACAAAAGTACATTCATTTTAAACCTTAATAAAGTCTTAGCAAAGGAAACAGTTTTATTCTCCTCAAGATAAAACTGAGAGCTTTAGGACCAACTCTCCTTTAGAACAGGTACAAAATAAAGCTCCTAACAGATCTAAAACTACTATTTAGCTGAAGTGTTCGCAATATGGTTGCCTAACTTGAGTTAGGACAAGTAAGCAAGCCTATCAATTTGAACTAAAACCTGACGGAAGACAAGTCTGATGAGTAAACCCTTCCCATGTTCTGTCATTAAAAAAACCCAAAAATACTAACTTTGCTGTGCACCACTGTCAGTCTTTAAAAACAGAGGAGTATGAACTTGCATCTTTCTCATACCTGAACATATGTGAACTCTTGGGTACATGAACTCGGAAAACAGGTCTAAACAAATGCACTCTTAAGCTGATCCTGACACAGATAAGTTTTCATAAAACCTGGTACTAATTGTGTCATTTGAATACAGTGTACTTACATCTTTCAGGAGCCTGATCAATATGGTCTGGACAAAGGAGGGACAAGTTACTGAAATCCTGAAATGTGCCTGCTCCAGCAGCACAGGGGTAATGGTACATCTGGGTACATTTCTCTTCACAGCATTTGATAGTGGCTCCAAGGTGCTTACAATATGCACATCGCTGAAAAACAAACATAACAAATTGTTCAAAAACTATTTTTTTCTTGTCATTTTTCAGCTAGATCTGTTCCCCAGCTTCATTTAACAGACAAACAACTCAGCCAGTAGAAGAGAGTGAATGCTGAGGAGAAGGAAGCTAGTGGACTGTGTCTTTCAGTGGCACCCCCATATCTTTCCAACTTAAAATGTTTAACGAAACCCACTCTAAATTCACCCCGATGACTGAGATTCTTCTTGTCACAGAAAAGCATTTTTCTTTTATAAGTTATCTAACTTGAGCTATGCCGTCAGTAGAGGCTTGGAGACTTATTCGGAGTAATAAAGGCAGACCACACTATGCTGTCAATAGGTTATAACTAAAAACCACCTAGCTCTGTTAAGTTGTAATGTAAAACTGTAGACACTGTAATCAGAAATGCAAATGAAAATGAAGTATCATGTTCTATTGAAAATCTTACTGACGTTATACAATTCTCTCTGGGATGATGATGCATTACATAACCTAGCACTTTCTTCTCATCTCTCCATTCAAGGCTACACAAATATCACCACGGAACTTTGAGAAGTCATAAATAAGCATTATTATTATTGACCATAGTCACATTTGTAAAGAAATAATTTCTCAGGAAGAGCTACCCAATAACCCTCCAGTTCTACAGTCAAGAGGGAACAGATTCTATCAGTCTGCTTGTAAAGTATCACCCACATCTTTCCGATTCAGTTAATCAGTCTTTTTTCTTTCTTGGATTCATTACAGTCCCTGAAGCACTGTAACATGCTTTTGTACTTTTTCACCAAGGCAACAATACTTTTTAAGGCTAGAGCAAAGCACTGTAAGATGTGCAATAAACTTAAGAAAAAACAGGTCAGTAGCTCACAGGAAGGCATACATAACATACAGCAACAACTGAGCTTGGGGACTCTCATTTTTCATAATAAAAATATAACACTAACACTGGCATGTTTGATTACTAGCTCAAGTGTCAAGTAACATCCAAATATGAAAATAAACCAAATCAAAGAAAAGTTACATACGGCATCTCCTTAATTCTTAGAATATGGGCAATATTTATTACCATAATTCTTCTCTGTTTCAAAGCCTGGCATGAAATTAGGCAGGAAATAGTGCTACTACAATTCTACAGATATCAAAACCAGCCCATACGAAAATACAAATCACAAAGCTGGCCGTGTTAACAGCTACATTGATATTCTTGAAACCAGATGAAATTAACGTCTTCAGCAAAATATCTGCCTGCACCACAACTCATGGACAAGAGAAAGAAAAAATATTAGTTTATGCTAAACACAACTGCAGTGTAAAAAGATAAAACGCTTCAGCACAGAAATTAAAACAGGTCACTAAGGACAGCTACTGCCACGTTTCTGTGCTACAATGCTAAGTCTACTCTTCAGAGCTACAGGACATCTCACCTCTACCCATGTCTGTAACACCTACTAACAGTATGGAAAAGATGTATTCTGTTACTTTACCAGCCAAAATGCAGAGAAGAGGAAGGGGGACAAGATAAGCAAACAATAACATGGAGTTCCTGAAGTAGGTAAAGAAGGTACTAAAAGTAATGACAGTTAAGGACTGCCAACAAAGCCAAAGTCATGCAAGAAACTCATTTTAGGAAACAACACATTCAGTAAACACTTGCTGAGAATGCTGTAGAAGGTAAATCCTGAACTTTGATGTGAAATCATGAAAATATAGCCCAAAGCCTCCGCCTTCATGAACTGCAGCCGCACTTTAAACAGCATAAAACCCACTGCACTATTTTGTACTTGACACTCCTACAGCCAATTGAGATGCCCAGATTACAGCTAAGGCCCAACTCTTACAGACAGGCCACACATTTTTCAAAGGTATTACTCACTAAGAAACAGTAGGAATGGGAACCTGGGAGGAGCTAAGGTCCAAAATGTGTCTCTCAGGAAAGTATTCAACAGAGAATTTGTTGGAACCCATAATAAACCCTTATGAATTATCTAATCGGGAAAGAAAATTATGAAGAACTGCAAGCACTCAAAGAATCCAACATTTACTAAAAGCTGGGAATAATGGATTATCTGCAATATAAATAGCATTTTTAAACATCACACCTGTTTTTCAAAACCACTAATCAAAAATTATACATAACAAATGTAAAATCAGAATATACCTTTTCCCAAATGCTATATGACTAAATGATGAAATTATTAGAAATGAGCAAACTACAGGATTACTGCAAAGCCTTGAAAAATGTTGATGTTGATTTAAGGAACCATGTAAAGATGCTGGAAGAAAAATGGAAGCCCAAATTACGTTTAATTGAACCCTTTAAACCCATCTGCTAAACTGCACTGGCAATGAAAAGCATTTGGCAGCTAAGTAAAATACACACTTTAAAAACAATGTGGTATATATCATCTGAAGCAAATAAAAAGCACAGAATATCAACATTTGCTGAATTTATAAGAGAGATAAAGCAGTCTGAAGAAACAAATGCCCAAAGGGATTTTTCTGGCAACAGCTGTTGATGAGAAGGGTTACTTTTCCAGCAGTAGAAGCCAACACTTCTCTGAAACCAGGCCACATGCTATGACCCCAAAAAACAACTATGCAGCTATTATGACTAACTAACCTTCATGAAGAAAGTAAGGATATGAACAGTGAAGTATATTAATTTAAAAAAAAAAAAATCAAAAGCTCTGCTAAACAAACCCAAATACTACTTTACTACTCTATTGCTAAAATATGGCATCAGTACAGTAGGGGGTGGAAGTAAGGAATAAACCACATTGCCAGTAAAACGCCAAGTCTCTTTACCACACTGTATGAGGACAGTAACAGAGACAGAGACAGTATGGAGTCTTCAATTTCATTAGCACAAGCAGAAAATAAGGCCTTATGTGAAGCGGGTGGAAGCTGAATCTGAGTTTTCAAAGGGTAGGTATAGGAAAATGGCAAGCTGTCAAAGCAAGCCGAACACTGTTTTGTTCATGGATCAAGTAATTTTACAGTCCTGTTCTACAGAAAAAAAACTTTACAAGGTGTCAGAAAACTAGAGAGATAGTTCATTACTTAGTCACAGTACTTCCAACAAAATAAATGTCACTAAAGTAGTGTCAGCAGACTATTTTCCTAATCAAAAAGTCCTTCATTGGTTACCAACTGTTTTCTTCAGCAAGCTCCTAGTACACTCATCCGTAACAAGAAAGCTCTGATCACATCCATACTTCTGCTACTTCTTACTATTGTAATTTCCGTGATTGAAAACTGTCCACACCTCCGCCTACTTGGTCTTTTTCACCTTTTTCATCTGATTTTTTTCATACAGACAGAAAAGCATCTCATTGTTAAAAGCAAATAGCTATACGTTCTTTCAAATTTCATTTTGAAATTCCCTTTATTCACTAATCCCATTGGATCAAATGTAACACTGTTATACAAATACAGTGAAAGATGAAAAACTACGTGAATTAACAGAAAACATAAGAAAACCTGATCAATCACCTCCTCTCTTTTCTAGTTGTATGGGAGTACATCCTCTGTGCCCTTAGAATTACTTCATAGTACTACTCTCTCAGCAACTGGACAAGTAGCAACCCTTCAGAGGCAGACATTAAAGTAGGGCTGAAATAGGGACTTTGAATAAATACTTAGTTGCAACCTGATCAGTGCAGTAAAGTTAAATGTTAGTATTAGGTATTGCAAAATGTTTTTTAAGCAAAATGACAAAAGGTTTTCACTGATTATGAACTTACTTAGCTTTAAAGAGGTCAGCCAACAAACCCTATGATAACAAAAAGTAATTTTAATTTTATGATAGTGAAACCAAAAATGCACACAAGCCATCTGTCCTTAGTTAAACAATTTAATGTATTACTGGTAAGAACAAATTTCAGGCTGTTTAGCTACTGAAAACTGCTACCATACAAACCTATAACTAAGGAGAACTGGACCTTAACATCCTGTCATTAACGAGACCGCAAAGAAATTTTAGTATAAACAGTGACTAATGAAATATGTTTTCTGGTAGTTCTGATAATTTTCATTGATTGCTCCATCATCTAGAAAAAGCTTTATATTGCTTATAGACACTAATCACCATTAGCACCTCTAATGTCAAATACACTGTTTTAAGTACCATAAAGCATTTAAGAGCACAATGCAGTAAGGTGGCAACATAAAAAGCATTAATGGCTTTCAATTGAACTACTGATTAGAAAAGGTACTAAGTAACATGAATTTCCAGGAGTACTGGAAAATTTTTAAGTACTTCTGATTTTTTAATTTTGTATTAAGCAATCAATTAATTTTGTATTAATTTATAACAAGCAAGTCAATCAGACATCAGTTATTTTTGTTCCTCAATCCTTAACACATACAAAAATTGAAGAAATTAAAATCCCAATTTCTCTAACAATAATTTAAAACTATAATGTTCTTAACAGAGACAGCATGTATTAAAACTTCACTACAGTGTACCCTTCATGCTCTGAGTACTCTGAAGTAACCTTAAAAAAATAAATTGAAAAATCACAATTGTAGAAACAAACTATCAAGTTTTGCTTCTAAAACCCTATCAAAAACATGGGACAACCAGAAGAGATGCAATTTGGCCAAGCTCAACACATGACTGAGAAAGACTGTCTTCTAATGCAGAATTCTTGACTAGATACTCCTAGGTACTACATACTGTCTGTAACCTGCCCAGTTATCTATACAGGAATAAGGAAAAAAGGTAAGAAGATACAAATGTTAATAACTAACACCACTACCAGTGACTCAATACACGTAATCAAGGCAGAAAGTGAAAAGTCCCTTCAAGTGTGGAGATTTCAGGCTCTCTACAAGTCTCAACTTTGTTCCTCCTTCCCACCAGTTGCCTCCTTTTCTCACCTTTATAAAAAATTACATTAAATAAATGGTGTTGATATCAATGCATCTAAAGATTGGGACAATAAAGCATTCATGTTTTGCAGGAGTGTTTTTCGTAATAATTGTGATAGGTTAATAACCTGTAAGAAGCAAACTTGCTAAGGGAGATAGAATTTTTTATTTGAAACCTGAAATAGGCAAAGGAAAACATGCAAACCTTATGGTGCACAAATCCTTCCTCATATTATCTGAAATGTTCCCAAATGCTTGTCTATTCAGAAGCTCCACAGAATGGTTTGTGTGCCTTGAAGCTGTATTCTCCTCATCATTATATAAGCTAGTGGAATAACTGCATGCATATGATTTCCTCCACAGACTCTGCCTTTGCTGCTTTTTTCACACTTTGATGAGGAAAAGCATTTTTTTATTCACCTTCTCACTTTCTACCAGATTTAGGATAATGTAAATGTTTTGAGTGAGTCTAAGCTTTCTCACAGCTAACAAACAACTATTCCCTTAATTCTCATCTAATATCCACCGTGACAGAAGGGCACAGGCGAGCATGTTGTTTAGTTAGCATGTCAACAATGAGAACGTCAATAATGTTTATTTAATGTAATTTAAATTGTGATTATCAGGCTTCAGCATCAGCAACTTCAGGACAAACAAGGCAACAACAGAAATCATCAGCTTTGGTTTAAGACTGCTTTTTGGCAGGCTCAGAAAACAGACTATTGTGCCAGTTCCATTTGATTCATGCTGGGAAGGTCTTAAGAAGTACGTGTAGACATTTCTTTTTGTTGGCAGAGCACAGTCTGAGCCACAAATTGTTGGAGGCTTATAAAAAAAAAAATAATTGGGGAAACATTGCTACATGCTTGTTGTTTAGTGATCTTCTCTAGGCATCTGTTACTGGTCACTGTGGAAGATACTGGGATGAAGTCAACTTTCTGTCTAATCCAGCACAGCTTCTATGTTCCTAAATCACATATAAGGATTCTGAAGTGGCTTAAGCATTCTATAGGTTGTCTATGCTACAGATCCTCTGTAGCTACAGCTAGGCTGGCATAATTACATCTGCAAAGCCATTTAATAGAAACTCAGTGGAAGGAGAATTTACTGCTGATACAGTCACACTGTACTTCCAAACGACCCAAGCCTTGTGACAAGGCTCTAAATTTTGTGTCTATATATGAGCCAAGTGTTTAAGCTCCCATTACACTTAGCAGAGACTTAGTCATTTTATGGAATTTACTTCATTGCAATTCAGTTCACCAAACAGTGGGTGTCCATTTTCAGGCTCCACTGACAATACCGTCCAGATCTCCATTGCTTGTAATTGGAATTTAAACACAGCTCACAGGTAGACACGTCCACAGGGAGGTCTAAATTTAGATGACAGTCTTAAGCTGAAGCCTGCCTAAAACATGTTGCCATAAGTTCTCTATTGGTAACACAGCTAAGTCCACACCAAAGGTTTTGTCAGCATGGCCCTATCAGTGAAGGGATATGAATGGGTACTACTTACAAAGATTCATATATAAATTCTGTTCGATTCATGTAAGTTTTCTGAATGATGAAAAGTTGGGCTAAAGGTTCACATAACACATGCTTAAATTCTCTTAAATACTTTCGGAACACTTAGTCAAAACTTTCCAGCCATTTCTGAGAAAAGTCAGTAAGAAAAACATTTTGCTCATCTTAAATACAACCTCACTCACAGGCCTTGCAATTTGGCAGGAATTTTAGTGTGGGGGATGCAACTTTTGCCCTTACCCTGTAGATCTATCCAGATGTGACCAAGCTTGGGAAAACTATTTTTTTTAAAATGTAAAACACTTCCACAAGTTTGTCAGTGAAAAATCACAGAAAAATCTAGTCTCATTGATCATGACCGATCCTCTCCAATTTCTAGCACTGATCGGACTACATGTACCTCCTGCAAAGATTGCTTCAGTCTGACAAGGATTAGAGAAAGGAAGTCTGTAATAAATACTCTAAGCCTAAGCACAATAAGCCACTGGAATGGAAAGCAGACATCCCTAAGGCTCTTGATAACTACTGTCACTTAAATCGTCTGGGGAATGAAAGTATCCAGTACACCAGCAGACGGACAAATATGGGTCAAAGAGACAAAAGGGACAAACTACACTGTGTGAATGAGTCTGATGAGACTGGGAGGAGAAACCATGGATGAAGATGAAAGCTGAGAAGGGGCACGGATGAGACTTCAAGGGCCAGTTAACTAAAACTAGGCACTAAAATTGGATGAAGAGCTGAGGGAACTGATGTGCTAAGACAGAAGAAATGGTGAAGGGACAGATCTCAAAAGGAACCCAGGGAAAGGGAATAGAAAGGTTAAGGAGAGGGGATGCAGGAAGAACGAGGAAGAGTGGAAGTGTCTAAAAAATCAACTTGAACGAAAAGTCACAAGTCTGAGGCAACTGCAATTGGATGAAGACTGCAAGAAGGAAAAGTACGCTGTCCTCTGACTCTGAGTGCTACGCAGCTATTGCTTTGCCAGCTCAAATAGCAGAGGTCTGTATGTAGCCCTAAAGGTTTTAAACATGCAGTCTTCCTTTTTTTCCCTAATGCAAGGAAATGATATAGTCACACAATTACAAGGCTACACACACCCACAGAGACACAGATAAAGGAACGAACAGACACATATATGCACAACTATAACTATGTATGTACATTAAAACACAAAAAATACTGTACACCAAACATGGATTTAGTGCATAAAATAGACCTCTTAAAAGGAGTCTCCGCATTAAAGAAACCTGTTACTTGTAGGCCTGTGCTTAATTTGGGGAGGGGAAAAACTTATGTATTGAAAAAAGTTGTGGATTTCTTGCAAGAGAAAAAAAAAATATCACTTAGTTATAGCAACTGAATGATGACCTGCAAAACAGTTCTAGTTTCACTTCTTTCATAGAGCTCCTTTATGATATTGGGCAGGGCACTAAGTAAAATTTTTCTTAAGTTTTTTTTTGTCCTAAAAATAGTCTTGATTTCTACATAGATTGTGCACTCACAACTCCAACAGAATGAAGAAAGAACTGCAATATCAGCGCAACTTTTTAATAAGTCTGAGTATTTTTGAAACTCTTCCAATCTGCCATCCAAATTAGCAGGTATTTTAAAGTAAAAAACAAAAAAGAAAAAAAGAAAAAATTCAACTTCTCTTGGAGAAAACGGAGCCTAAGATGCATAAAAAAGCCACATAGATCTGCTATTTTGAAAAATTTATAGACAAGTTATTCACATGTTTATTATAGTAGAAACATCACAGAAAAACTCATGAGGAAATGAGTAATTCTTTCCTTTCAGCAGTATTTGAATAGTCTACATACCTACACATTGAACAATGAAAAAATGTAATATTGAAGAGGTTTGCACCGACAGCAATGTCCATTCTATGGACTAAACTGGGCACTAAGCTGTTCTGCATGTGATCATGCAATTAAAGACTGCATAATCAGGCATACGCACAAAGGATATTAATTGTGTGCAAAGGTTATTAATTGTGTGCAGACAACCTGTCTTCTGGCATGCCCTAACTTTGTGTGTTTGATTTTATAGTCTTAACAATGCATTCTTTTAACAAAGATTTTGTAGATATATTAACTTAGATTAACAGAACGTTAAAGTCAGCAAAAGTCACTACATATACTCAATGATACGCCTAATTTACAAGGTAATAGTAGGGATGGCATGACAAGGAACTCTGGATTATGTACAGACATAAAAAAATACAAGAATTTCCTGCCTTTAATACCTTCCTCATTAGTGAGCACCTCCTTAGTATTCCTTCCCCACTGACTGCAATCAGTACCTTATTGTTCATAATTCCTATTTCCTTGGCTGTTCCTAAATTGCACTCTCCAAATGGCACAGAGTCATCGTAAACAAAATCCTACATCTTCAGTTCACTAATTTTTGTAAATTGAGCACAAATAAAGCAATTAGATGGCATACTTTGAAACTACCAGCTTCAGACATTAATATAATTTCTTTTCTAATAAAAGCTTCACATGCTTTATCTGGCTGGGGCTTTTAGTTTTTTTTTCAATTTGACTAAATTAGTCATTTACACATATTTCTCCCATTCCTCCTCCCAAAACATGGTATCCCCAAACATTACATAATCCTTTTTTTAATTCACTAGCTACTGAAACAAACAAATAAGCCCCTTATCTTTCCACCTTATTCCATCACTGACATTCCTTGGGCAAGCACCATGAAGTGCGACATCTTGACCCAGAATTTTAAATCCTGAAATTGCTGGTCAAATATTTAGCAGGTAATTCAACTGTTGTTCTGGGGTTCAGGGAGGGGAGGATAAGAAGGGGCTGTTCGTTTCGTTTTGCCGCATGCTGCCTCAGTAGCTTGTGAAGAAAAAAGCTGCCAAATTTTGTAATGAATTCCACAGAACATTAAGTCTGATGCTTAGCAGAAGCCATAACTGTTAAGTAAATTATATCCTTTTGATGAATACCCTTATTTGAAAACAACATTGATTCTTCTAACCCTTTAGCAGTGTCCCAAAACAGATGTGCACAACTGCAAATTCTGTTTGCTTTCAGGTTTACGAAGTGTGATGACATTTTTACAATCATGCATGAGCCCTTTTACCCAGGAGTAAAATAAAACACAATAATTCTTCACCATCTGTTTGTTAATTTTGCATTCATTTAACTTTGCATTTTAAACTAATAATCATTTTCTTATAACATAGTTTGTTCCATTGGTAGAAATTACAGCTGTTCAATTAAAAAAAGAATGGTTTATAACAGTATACAGTTTTCCTCTAAATACTTCCATTGCTCTTAATTATACAGATATTAGTGCCATCAAATGGAAAAAACTGCCAGGAAATAGTGTTATGCTTTACATGTCACAGATTCCCTTAGTAAATGTACATATTTACTTCTGTTCTGGCACCAATTCCCACCTGGTCTCTTTTACATTAAAATTCCTTTTCGCCACTACAAGATTCTGTGTGGTTTTTAATGTTGCTATGTATAACAGGCTTCTTACACTCCTGAAGGAGTATGGCACAGTTAGACAAAGCTTCTGTTTCATGTGTAGCAAACAGAAATACGTCAAACATAGCACACTCCTATTTCTTCGTAATGCTTTTCCTTAATCTCTAATGACAGGCAAAGGAGGTTTTGGTATTTTTATTCCTACCTGGTTACCGCTAAACTAGGACTAGAATAATGTCCTAAAAGCTCTTTCTCACAATGTTTACAATAAAATGGGGAAATCCCATTCCTTTTTCTAAAGTAAAACTGTATTGAAATAACATGAATAATGCATCAGAACTAGGGAAGGGGAAATAATTTGGTTCAACAAAAGACATGGGCCTGGAGAAAGAGTACAAGCCAGCCTGAGATTCTGAGAGTCGTATTTTGGATTCTGCGTTACACTCTGGACAGCGCATTTTCCTGCTGCTCCACACAGACCAGGCTGTAAATCCACAGCAAAGTTACAAGCCCTAAACATAGACTGTCCACACTAACACAGTGGGAAGTCTGCTTCACTGTGGTTCCTAGGCTTAATAATCATAATCATCTACAAATAAACTCTTCAAGAGACACAGGCTGCTCGGCTAGTTCATGTGACTGGTACAGTAGTATTAAGAGAGACTGTTCAGATGGTTAAAACAATCAAGATTCAATCACTGTTTTCTAAAACCATTTTTTTTCTGATGGCATGGAAATCTTAGCATCAGATGATCATCCTAATTCTGTGGTAGTGTTAAGATAACAATGCTGTCACAGTGCTAGGATGCATACTTTACTAGAAACACCCATAAGGCAAGAGATGGTTTACCACAAAATGGATTTATTTCAATTAAAGGAGTTCAGCAAAGGCTGAAAAACACTGAACTGGTGCATAAGGCTGTAACTCGCCTTCAGAAATGAACTTCCAGAACTACCAAATAACAACAGGCTCACATAAAATTAAGAGTGAAAGTACAACCATACCTTACTGTGATGCTCAGCTTCTAGTCTTACCAGAACCTTGAGTATTCTGACCTTTTAGTTTCTCAGATGAGTGAGCATAGCTGCCAGGTCCGACCTTTACTGGGGGATTTATCCATCACAATATTTTATGTCTGACAGAAAGCAAACATTCTGGAAGTGCCCAAGGCACATTCTGATGTGATGGATGCAGAACGGTAACAGTCTTCCTAACAATTCACCATCTATTTCAAGTTACTCTCATTAAAAACACTCACCTGATATGACATTTGGAAAACGTGAAACTCTTACTTATTCAACGTATCAAATCCATTTACATTTTGGAAGATCAGCATTTTCTTTACAAAGCTCAAAGAACGATGATAGCAACTGAACTGTCTTCTCGTATTATTTCTCTAAAAGTCTCCATTTGCCTTTAAAGGTTTATGATTTGTCAACACATCTCCCTGGAAATACCATACAAATAACACCTAATAATGCCATAACAACCTGCAGTAGTTGAAAGGAAAAAAATATACCAGTATTTGCTTGGATATTTGACAGGAGTTTTAGATCCAGATTCACTACTTACTCTGCAGAATCTGCCACTCTTCCCAGTTCTTTACAAGGCAACGTCATACAGAAGCAGAATGGGGGAAAATTTTTTAAACAGAAGGAAAAGTTACTTTACGAATTAAAAATTGGAAGGGAGAAGGCTAGATGTGGAAATACTTGCAGTGCTATTAAAAAAACCAACAACTGTCTAGATTGCAGATTGAAAATATGTATTCTCACTGTATCTGAAGTGAAACCATATCACAGCAACACATGTAGGGTGTACCAAGTTTTTCCAACGTTAGATGTTCCAGGAAGCAAATAGTTTTTTATTTATTTCATGACAGCTACTTTTCTCCCCAAATGCACTGAACAGGAACATGACATCTTTGAAAGAATACACTAATATCAATGAAGAAAAAACTCACTGGTAAAAAAGCTTAAGCTGATTTGAGAACATGCCACTTCATCCGTTCTTCAATTACTATTATTTAATTGGATTCTTATTATTTAATATTAATCATGACTATGATTCGTGGAACACCTACAAGTTCATTAGTGGCAGCAGACCTATCATTGCCTGCCTGCATTTTATTCCCAGGTCAGATCTGCAGAACAGAGAGGACAATTATATAAAAGAAAATAAACAATATTAATTCTTTCTCATAAGGAGATGGCTATCAATAGTAGCCTAGATCATCAGAAAAAAGAGCTTTAATGCAAGTAATGTCTGTATTTATCACTGAGTGTTTTATGCACATGCACATAAAGAGCGGTTGGTCCACATTTGTGAAGATTCATAAGATGTCTCTCTCATGCGTGATTTGTTCCATGTTATTAAAAAAACACTCAAGTACACCTGCATTATTGGCACGACTTCATACTGATGCCTGCAACATTTATGCTCAATCTGCAACTCTGGGACAGAACTTACACTAATGGAAGTCCATAACAAAATCTTTAGGGAGTTCAAAACTATTTTTTGCTAATGGTTTGATTTTCAAGCTGCTGAGTAGACCAATCTCAAGAAGCAGTTCTTAGGCTACTGCTTAAAAGCAAACTGATGCCAACAGGCTAATATGAGTACTCCTGAGTTTTAAATTAAAAAGTTTGTATGATTTTTTTGAGGATGGGTGAAAACCCCAAATGAAAACCCATAATATAATTTATATTAGCAGGAAAAATATTACTCAAACTCTTTTGATTGGAGTAATCAAAACCACTTTATAATTCTAATTTCATTAAAGAGTCTGAACTTTAAAGTTTTTGTTGGGGGGGAAAAAAAAAAGCATGTGACCCACCATCCATGAAAAATTTAAAAGACATTATTAAATAAAATACTATTTAAAAGGGAAACTGCTACAAAACCAAGATTAGTCAATTGTCTAACACTAACCAAACAATGCTACAGCTCAAAAAATATACCTATAACTTGTCCCATAGGGGTATTTTTTCCTTTTATTTTATTTTTATGTGCTATCTATTAAAGAGTAAGCTTCTGAAGGCCTTTTTATTTCTATAATGCTCAAAGCATAATGAGAACCCATCCTTGACTAAAACTAACCAATATTAACTACAAAAGACTGATTAATCTTTTTTCATAAATGTAGCCACCACACAAAGGCAAAATTAGACCCTTAAGCACTAACATTAAAAAAAAAAAGCAACAGATCGATCCACATTAGCTATGGAAAAGACTGAATATAAAATATTTAAATACGAAGCAGCCACGAGTGAGGTGGCAGTAAGGTAGGAAAATGAGGGTTGCATTCAAATACCTACAGAAGTGAGGAGATAAGTGGTACTCCTACACTTCCTTGTGTAAGTTTCTATGGGCTTACTGTTGACATGCTTGTTAAGAGATGGGTATGGTTTCCTGCCTTTTTTTTAATATATACAGACCTCCAGTCTTCTCCCGTGCTGAAACTGGGATAATAATTTAAATAAATTTGTAAATATTTTCATAGATTTTTAAAAGAACATTTTGTTATTTACTTGTCCCACATTTAAAATTTGGGGGCATTCTATTGTCATTTTCTTTCTTTTGTAGACCTTGAAGGACTATGCTACTGCTGCTGAGCATAGAAAGACAGGAGAAAGGGAGAGCCCAAAGCATCCGTATTCTCATGTTCTACGACAAAACACGAAAATAGGTCAGTCCCACCAGCAAACTGAAGCGCCAGCTGAGGAAGAATGTACAATCTTGATTTAAGAAACAGCGCGATTTTCCTTTAGTGGGCTTTCTTTGCCCCTTAGAGATGGGGTTCTCCCTGTTTTTGACACATAAGCCCCCAAAATAACTTGGTATAGATAGATTATAAAACCTTGAAATGAAATGCCCAGCAACAGAGTGCCACCTCAACGTGAACTAGTAAGTCCCTGCCTTAATGCTTAGAGTAACATTTAAGAAAGGGGGGAGGTGGAGGGAAGAAAAAAGAAAATAGAGAATTTCTTTGGGCGTATTATGAAAAGTGTTTTCTACTCAAGTCATGCAAAAAGGAAGAAAAGGTCTTTGTGAAATACACTTCACCAGTTTGGAACACACACTAAACAATTTCACTTCAGAGCTTTCAGTAAATTATTTCACTGAATGTTACTGAATAAAGGAAACCTGCACTGGAAATTCCTTCAGGAACATAGGCCCTTTCATGTTTCTCAGCTAGGCTTTTCGGCTTTCATTTCTGGGCTATTGCTGCTTCCCTCTCAGTCTCTCTCTGTGCCCCTAGTCCACTTTGTCTGCTTCCTACACCTCACAGACTGCCCTTAGCATCTGCAATGCCTATCGCCTATTCAGCATCAAAACCCTCTCAGAAATGTCTTTGTAGCAACAATTTCTCTCCCCTGATTCTAGTACCCACCTATTCGACATCTAGAGTTCAAGAAAGGTGCATTTTTCAAAGCATTCTTCTTGAAAAAACCCACAGACTGAAAACTCTTAAGGCTGACTCTGCTCTCCGACTTCAGTGCCAAGGGAGCGCTTACAGGGTGAGCTCCCACGGAACAGCCTCCTGGCACCACTGCAGTGGGAGAGAAAAAGGAATGGGTGAGGCTGAAAAACCAAACACTTTACTTTAGATGAAGCTGTATGAACCATCTTAGGGAAAGACGTCTTATGCTGCCTAAGTAATCCAAGTCTTTTCCCTCCTCATTTACTACTGTGTTCCAGAAACGCAGTTATTACAGGAAGATCATTTTTCTAGAAATGACACTGTGCTTCTGTTCAGGTCTGCAAAATTGCAGGGGGAACTGGGCAATGAAGTCAGAGAAACTGTATTCATGCACTGAAAAAAACTGACGGTTTATGCCAAGTCCTCTCTTACTCTGAATAAAGTTTATTACCTAAACCTAAAATGTATGTATTAGAATACATGCACCAGTCACTGTCCCTTTGCCACAGCTGGCAGGGGTTAAGCTCTACCGCTTATTTCTTACGGACCAAAGAAGGAACAAGACATAGTTTCACTCTAATCAGTGAGTTATAATGTGCACTGACAATACTACTTGCTGTGCAGACAAATTCACAGTGGTTTTTTTTCATATACTTTGAAACAAAAAGGTAGGGATACAAACACAGCTATTATTTCACAGAAGGCTCAGGATGAAGCAAATCAGAAGAAAAATCTCAAAAAAAAAAAGGCGTATTTTCTTCTGCTTCATCTGAAGACAAATGCTCCTCCAAACTAGTTCATAAATTAATGCCTGCTTTCCTCTTGTAAATAGACTCAACATGTTGAAGACAATATAAAAATTAACTATAGCTAAATTGGTCTCACATTATCATGTGCTCCTTTTTCTAATCAACAGGTCAGAATCATGATGATAACAGGTTATAAAGCAAAAAACTACTATAAAGGTTGAAAGTCACATTAAAGTACTTGCACTTATTAAGAATCAAACTCCCAAAATAAGTACCCAGAAAAAGCTCTAAATCAAACACTTTGCCAACATTTGGTACATCGATACTCTACTGTATATTAGCACATGAACAGGACAGTGTGTTTTATGTCTCTAAAGAAAGGAACATCTTCTGTTTCTTGAAATGCTAATTTTAAAAAATGCTAAATCAGGGATGTGTCACATAACCTTGAAATAAGTACTTCTTCACATTTATAATAGACTTTTCCACTCATAAAAATTCCAAAGACCTTAACATGCTAAAGCATAGTACTAGCTTTATTGGACTGTTAACAATAAATATGTTAAATAATGGAAAAAATAAGTGAAAAATTACGTATGTCTTTAAAATTAAATTTTGGTTAGGCACAAATTCAGATAATCTGATAATTATCAGATTATTTCAGAGACAAGTTTAATACTGTACCTTTTTATCCCCTTATTTTTTTCATTGGCAGGCTGACTTGAAAAGTTACTTAATGATAAGAGCATATTTCACATCAGATAGTACAAATCTGAAATATTAATCCATCTAACAACTGGTGGGGAAAGAAAAAACAGATCAGCTATTCATTCAGCAAATCTCAATCAGATTATCACAATCAACACCTATAAACAATCTCTCCTTCAGTAATGTATGCAGGCTTACTCAAGTATCAAAGTATTCATGAGTGAGCAACAATTACATCAGAAACACTAGTAAAATAAATAAGTTTTCTTTCTCACTAAATGGAAAATTCAAAATTAAAATCTATTTCAGACTCTTTCTTCCACATGCTACTGCCTCTTACTTTATGATCATACTATTCAGACACACCACTCTATTTCAAAGCAATCCTTTCAAACTTTTGAATACATCACTGAACATCCACATCCAAGTGTGGAGTCCCACACTTCGATTAGATCCCAAGGTATCCATACTTTATGTGCCAAAATAATTACAAAAACGTATTAGAAGCAGAGAAGGGTAAAGTTCTTGATTCATATCTATGCAGTTTTAACTATTACTTCATTTTCTTAAATACCAGCAGGGATATAGAAAAATGTATTTTATTTTGTAATAGAAAATGTGGTCTAGGAGACAACTGGAGATGCTGAAAACTGTCTTTTGAGAGCTGAGTCCTAAACTCAGTTTTAAAGGTGGTGTGTTTTGATAGGGAACAAAATTCTTTGTCTGTTAGAACTGTAATTTAGTTTTTTCTGTTCCATGTTTCACTGCAGAAGAAAAAACAGAATGCACAAAATCCCACTGGATAATTTGAAACAAACAAACAAACAAAAAATCACAAAAATTTGGCAAAAGTGACTATAGGTTTAAAAACAACTACTAGGCAAAAAGCTCGTTGTTGGGGTTTCTTTGCATTAAGTATATTAAATTACGCTTCATTTGCTTTGGCTCCTAGAGTCAGATTATAGGTGAGAAGAAAACAGGAAAGGGTGAATTTTTCAATAATCCTAGTAATTTCAAATGACAACCTTCTTCCTTCTTCTTACCTGCTTATTCTCACTTCTTCCCTATGAATGGTTCCTCTGTTTTGCTGTATGCTTTTCAAAGCAGCTACTATAGGACAATGACTTCAAATGAACAAGAGTACGTCGTGGTAAAGCTTATTTTGGTTCAAACGAAAGAATACTTTAATCGTTGTTCATGTGACAGTTATTTAAGAGAATTAAGTTGTAAATCTTACTAAGCAGGCAAATATCTGTTCTCAAACTGCTGGACCTGCAAAAAACTGAATGCACATACAGGTCCCATGGCAGCTCTTGAACGTGAACAGATTTACCAAAGCTGTACTGACATCATTTAGCGTGTACAAAGGTGTTCCATAAGAATTACATGTAGTAATCCAAACCCGACTATGATAATTTTAAGATACCACAGCTGCTTTGCAGAACTTGGAAAATAGTTATAAAATAATTGACATAACGTTTCTGATGTCATTAGCAAGCTGTAAGTACAGTCTGATTCATATTCTCCAAGACACAAATGATCTGGCTTTAGATGACCAAAATCCCAACCGTTCTGGAACAGAATAATTCATGGATGATAATTTACAGTGTTAAAATGTTTCCAAAGCTGTATCCTTAGTCACTATGTCCTTCCTTGAAGTACAAAGCTTGTCATCATAGGCAGGGAAATGGCTACAAACCTCTAGAGAAACTCCAAAGTAACAAGAGGGAAATTCATCGAAAACTGAAATACCTCATGGCCCCCACAGCCAAACTGTTACAGAATTTCTAAAACATGCTAGGAACTGAATGAAACTACTAAACTGACCAAAACCATGTGGAAGTGTCTTCTTGATGAGTCTTCTCCAGTCTTTCTCTAGCACTTTCTGTGCTAGAGTTCTCTATGAGACAGCAACCCATAAAAAAAGGAGAAATGTTATTTTGGAAGAATACTTCCTGCAGTACTTCCTTCCTCAGTTGCAAGACAAAAGCAACTACAGGAAAAAAAAAACCCACTCTGTAAGATAAAATCAGAAGCCACTCCAATAGGGCAGCCAGGTAGTCACTCCCAAGCTGCAGTGAAGGAAGATGAAGAGAAGCCAAGCACCTTGTGCATGCAAAAGTACCATAAAAAAAACCCAAGAGTTGGGAGAGGAACTTCTGAACACCAGAGCTGCTCATTTAGTATCACGTTACAAAGCTTCTCCTTGAAAAATGGGCAAATACAGAGGACTCTGCCCAGAAATGGTATAAATTATGATAGATGACGTTCTTTATGCATTTTTCCCTGGCTTTAAGAATTACTAGCTCTTCCAATAATGAGAAAAGAAGGGAGCTTTTAGAGCATCAAGGAACTGCAAATCCTGCACTCTTATCTCAAAAAAAACCAGACATCACTGCATGCTCTGTCCAGCTATTTTGAGACATACGTGAAGCCAACACCGTCCCTATCTTCAGGATTCTGTCATCTAAACCATTTTTCACACACAGTTTTTATGCCCACAAAAAGTAAAACTAGCTGAAAAATTGCTATGGCTAAATGCGCACAATCCTCCACAGTGTATAACGTTAATAGTATATTAAGATGTTGATGCTTATCTTTACACACAAGGAACAACAAAAGGAAGTATCAGTTTAGCCAAATCAGTTTTCAACTTAAAGCAGCACAAGTAAACATACACACATACCACTAAAAACATGGACAAGTCTCAACAAGATCAGAAGTGTACTGAGGCTAAGGGGTGAAGATACAGTCAAAATACGGACAAACACTTTAAAAAAAAAAAAATATAAACATTTTCAATGCTTCCCAGCTTTCCCCTCAATTTGTATCTTTATGGTCTAGCTTGGTAAGCATCATGCTAGAACTGAGTCTTGAGCAAAGAGCAAAGAATTAAAAACAGTAGATGGAAAGGGCTTTAAGAAACAGTTTGAGTGAGATATTTAATATGCAAGCCTTGTGACATTGCCCCAACTTGGAAGCATCTACAAACAGCGCAATCTACTACTTCTAGTGACAGAATTCAAGGGAAGCTGCGTTAAAAAAAATTTTCAAGATTGTGTTACCATGTAAAAAGGGCTTGCAGGAGAGAGGAGTGTCAAAACAGCAGATCGTTTTGAGTCTGGAACAAGGCAAGATACCATTGATTAGTTTGCCTCTATGCAAAGCAACAACTCCTACAGTTCCCAGCAATGATAACATGCCAAACAATGCCTGCAGAAACTCAGCAGGAGCTGAAAACAGCTGCCTTGTACAGAGAGAAGATATTGCCCTGATTAACTGAAAAAAAATATAAATAAATAAATAATGGATGGGTGGGAGAAGACAACGATTTTTCAGCTGTCTGGCTGCAAGAGTCTTGGTCCTGAAGAAACACTTGACTATTATTGGAAAAATGAAAGCCGTGAAGTAGGTAAATATGCAAAGAGCTATACAGAATCCACATTTTATAAAAAATGGGAACAGAGTAACACAGTTTTTCAGAATCACTGCTTTAGACACTTCATTACTATCATGTTTCTCCTATTCAGTCTTTAAGTAGATAGGAACCTCCCTGGTTTCCACCAATACTGTTTTCTTTGACTTTAGTGTCCTTGACAAATTCTCCCAGAATTGTAAACTGCTTTCTACATCTTATCAGAAGAAAAAGCTGGCTGGGAAAGTTACAATTGCATTCGTTTCTTGTGTACAGTTTGCTCAAAAGGGGTCCAAACACATTATCTACTGCGCCTTCCTTAAATACACTTCTTGAATTGAGCTACTTGCATATTAGGGGAAAAAAGCAGCTGACCTTATTTGGGACTTTGTAGCATACAGAAGAGCTATGGCTAGACACCGTAAGGCAGACAAGTAGTAAACTTCAATCTCCTCAGCTGACTATAGAGAAACAGCCACCTACTCAATATATGTAAAATAAACAAGGAAATTATAAAGCAGTATTCAAAAATACCTGAAAATATTTCAGAAACCACTCTTGTTAAAAGCTGAGCAGATGCAAGCCCTAAAGGCCTCAATTTTAAATGGTAATGCCAGTAAGTTCACACTTTCAAATATCAAAAAGCAGCGTAGTTAAAAAAGCATAAGACTGAAGCCAGAAATAACAAGAAAAAGCAGAAAACTCTACTTGTACACATCTATTACTTTTTTCAGCAAAAACTGATTTCTGTTCAGTTTCCTTTGCTTATTTTATCTTACTGAGTCTCCATTTCATACCGTCATTGCATCCCACCACAAATATCTGCAGAAACACCTTACTGATAAAAATCTATCTTCATAAAGCTGACAATATGACAGCTTCTTTCTCTACTATGATAATTTTTATATACTGAGTAGAGCACTTACGAACTATAAGAAAATTTAGTTAAGTTTTGGATCAAGCAAATCACCGGATGTTTTCTCTCCCCCCGTCTATATTCCAAAGGGTTCTTTTGTTTCAAAACTCAAAACAAAATTACTCCAAAATCCCATCAAAACCTATTAAAAGTAGTGGGGGAAGGAACTGCCATAGCTGGGTGTGCAGGCTCTTCAACTTACATACTATACAAGCTCTAGAGATAAGTGGGTGAATTCTTAAGAGTCATTTTGAGAACAGCTCTTCTGATGCTATGCTTGTCACCTGGATCACCAGTTCCTCCTTATGACCTTTTTAAACTTAGAAAGTGGTTCTGAGAATATCCATGACTCTCACTTGCTGAGATAAGCGAAGTAAGCAAGACAAGCAATGAGATGAAATGACTCACCTACACCACCCGTATGGGCTAGAGCACATCTACTACCATAAACTTAACTGCGTATTCCAGCTTTTATTTGTCAGCTGTTATAAAACAACATCATGCACAAAATTTCAAACACCTCACATATACAGATGTATGTATGTGCACTCATTAACACTAAAGAGAGGCAAAGAACCCACCTATGTCTAGACACAAATACCTGTAACAAACTGGTCAGATGTCTTTGCCAGGACTTCAAAATGAGTGAATGAAAAGAAAGAGCTGAAGAAGAAAGACAAGCTAAGCAGGGTTATTTTGTGAAACATGCACAGATACTGAGATCTCTACAGTGTATTTTAAACCTTCAGCAAACATGTGCCAAGAAGAAAACCAAAATGAATTAACATACATGCTTTGGAATAGGTCAATGAAATACGTCCACACAAGCTTTATTAATGCAATCACAAGTTCAGTGAAGCCAAATGGACATCTCAAACCATAAACAGAGTAATAAGAAAAACTGTCATATCCAGTTTAAACAGATTTGCAAACAATAGGCAACTTAACTAATGAGAAACATGAATGTAACTTAAAAGCTAGAGAGCCTCAAGGTAAGAACAGCCCCCAAAAGCTCTCCACAAATTAAAAGACCTAAACCAACAGACTATTCTATCAAGAAAAAGTTTGTTACATGTCAAAAATTAATCTCTATACGAACATAAGGAAATGAAAACATACCTTCCCAGCTAAGGAAAGATGTCAATGCTGCAGACCACATCATAAACCCATGTCATGCCAGAGGGACTTCCAAGAAGACAGAAATCCCCAACCAAGCAAACAACAACAAAACCCTAAGTAAATTTGGTGGCAAGTAGAGGAAATAGCATACAGCTTGTTTTTATTTAAACTATTTTTCTGTATGCCCTAAGCGCATACTTGCATCTGCATTGCCAACAGTATTGAGAACATTTAAATAGAAACTTTACTTTTAAAATGCAGTAACATTACATTAGAAAGAAGCCCAAAATTTTAGCAAAAGCAAAGCACAAGCAGCTGTAAATGCAAAAGCATACATTAATTGCTACACGTTTCATTCACAACTTTTTAAAATAACCTCACACGAAGAAAATTTCTTCCCTTATGCTTTTCCACTATCACATACAATAACCAGCACCTCATACTTTTTTGTGCCTTCTTTAGCTTAGCAGTAAGTTAAAAAGCAGTGGAAAAATTATTACCAAGCACTACAGCCTGGACACAAGCAAACACAGGATTACTTAGGCCCCAAACCAGTTATACACAAACTCTTTGAGCAACCCCCACGTTGCTGCTCCATGGTCAGGAACAGAGAACAACAGAAGAGTTTGCTTCTTATTTCTCGAAAAAAATTAAAAGCAAAAAATTCCCTGGTGTGATCATGGGATAAAGATGTCCCATTTTGTCTAGCAATTCCTCTAGAATCAATCACAGTTGTGCTTTTACTCTGCTCTCCCTGGGGATGTCACAAGAAGGATAAAAGAGAATAACCAAACCAACGTCATCCTTTGCTGGCTGACTGCTCTATTACAGCAAAGAAAGTTCTTAATGGTTTCAGAAAAGATTGAATAGAAAATACGCAGAATCGCACTCGATTCCAATTTCTCTCATCTCTCTGCATTGCACTGAAACATGTGCAACAGGGATATCTAAAAATTATTTGCAGAATTTGAAAAGATTAGTAGAGAAGCTACAGAGCAACCCATGAAAAGACATGGCTGAAATGGAAAGTGTAACACCAGAGAAATGTTGCATTCCTCAAGAATTTTTATGTAAATATTTGCATTATAAACATCTACACAAAACTTAAAATGTACTTATGACGTGAAGGTGAGGCACCATCACCCTGAGGCACAAGGGAGGAGCAAGGTACCATACAGAAAGAAATGGAACTGAAATAAAGGAAACAGGATGAAATTCCATAGAACAAAATACAAGCTTGAACACTGCGGCAAGGATTTCTGTTAGAAACCAGAATATCATAATGAAAATGACTGCAGATGGGAATTAACTGATCACAAAATGGCTACAAGCCACTATCATCAGCCAAAAACAAAGAGACAAAAACTTTTCAGCAGTGAGATTTAAAAAAAAAAAAAAAAAAGACAAAAACAAAACAAAACAAAACCCCCAATCAAACAAAAAAAAACCCCACACCCAAACCAACTGATTTGGGATGTTCTTTCAACTCTTTTTATACTTTTTTATACATAGACACACACACACACAAATGTTCTAACATCTTCAAGCTCATCTAGAAGTTAATACTGTCAGGTTCATTCATTCCGAATAGTCTTTAATTTTGAAAGCAGATACACAGAAATCAATTAAATTATTCAAAGCAAAGCATTTATTCAATATGAGTAAAAGTAGAAGGTGCAAGGAAAGCTGTATTATATGGCTTGTATTGCAAGACTGATTTAAAACAGCTTTTTAGTCCACACAATAGAGAACATTTACTGGTATCTTCTGCATTTTTTTTGTTTTCATATAATGCATGAAAAACATGAAGAATGAAGTAAAAATAAGCCCAAGCATGATCATGGGAAAACAGCAAAAATTATACAGATTTGTTGATAGCATGGCTCATTAGTATAGAAAAAACTAAAATTATTAAAATAATCTACCAGACACAATTAAATACAACCAAAAAAATATAGCTACACGAGGTAAAAACAATGTGAAATATGTCTCTTCATCATTACAAAATGCTATCAGAATATGACACCAGAAGCAGTCTGTCCTTTTCAAAGGAACCTAGTTTTCCAAATACATTACTATTTCAAATTAAAAGAATAAATATTTATATATCAATATTAAAGTAACAACATAGGCTTTGTGGTAAACAGTAGTTTTCCTATACTAACCTGCTTTTTTAAACTGGTATGAAAAGTAATTGACCTTTTTTTTTTTTTTACTGTATTTGAATCATATCATTTCAGAATATAAACTGGCAAAATAAGTATTTCCTCTACCTAGCAGGGCATTTGCCAATTTGAACTCAACTTTTCTCATGTCTGTATTTTGTTTTGGTCAGTCTGGTACTTACTACATTCTAGTTAACTCAGAACTAAATTAATGATATATTCCCATCAAATCCATAAGCCTTTTTAATAAATTGCAATAGTAGATTTTATCATGGAGACCTGTCAAAAGAAACCTTATTATAAATGTGAGCTCAGAGATCTGTATGTGGATTTTTGGTCATTATTTGTATTGCATAAGTCTACTACCTTTTTTTCAACCCCACCCCCTATCTTCTTAGTGGCTTCAGCATTCAAGTCTTTTTACTCACTTCTGTGCTCCCTGAGACAACAGCTTTGTCCACGTTCACCGATAGCTGCTCTTCAGTCTGGCAGACTCCCAATGACCACTCCGCACAGCGGTGATGAGCCCAGCAATGACCTAATGCATTATGAAAGAAAAAGAGCTTTGGTTCTACAACTCTGCCAAGCACTTCCTGTAAGCATGGAACTTAGTTCTAGCCATAAATACCTGCCAGACAGAATGAATAGTCTCTCTTCCTCCTGTTTTTCTTGTTGCAACATTTAATGCCCTTATTATCATACGCTGAATATATTGCAGTTACTATCAGACACTAAATATACTGCAGTTTTCTTTTACACATAACACACCTTCCTCTTAATTTCAGCACGCTCTGTGTATCTGTTTCTAATTTTCAGATGCCTGATCATGTAATCTTAACAGTGGGGTTTGCATGATTCTACATGCAATGTTTGTGTGAGACACACACACAGTTACATTTGATGTTATATTTCACTGCAGATAACATTTGCCTATGTGTGTACTCTTAACTTATGATTCCCAAGGACTGGATACAGATCTGTATATTCATGTAGAACATGCTCACATGATGCTTTAGAATTCTACACAAAACCTTTAAAAGCTCAAAATACAGCATGAACAGAAACACCATATAAATGACAGAGAAAACTGTGTCAATGCAACAAACAGACTATAGATGTGTAATTAGAAATGTTTATCTATATAACAAAAAAATTCAGAATTTGCAGAATTCAACAGGTATCTCTTAAAAGAAGTTTCTAATTCAGTTCTGGGAAAAACAATGTAAATGATGCATACTTCTGAAGGAATTCTGTGACAGCTTTATACCAGATTAGACATGATGCTTTACATTAGCTGTTGAAATTAGGTACTTGGTCAACTTAATCACTCAGCAACAAAAAAACTACCCCAAAAATCTATGGAAGAGCTTGGGAAGAGCAGTCTACAAATAATAACAACTTTTAAAATTTAGATTGATAAACCTCTCGCCCATACACACACACTATGGTATAACTATTTATAACAAACCATTTAATTTTATTTTTTGTTTTTAATTAGACTTTGAAATTAGTTTCCACACTCATGAAAGAATGACATTTATATTATTGCACAAATATATTTCCATTTTTGAGGCAAAATACGCGAGTGGACTACCGACATCAAAGCATTTGGACATAGATGCTTTCTGAAAAAGTAATTCATAACTGAGTAAAAAGAGAAGTTCCATTAAAATGAAAGAGCAGATGACAAACCAGTTTTCTGACAGAAAACCTGCAGATACCAGAAACATGCAAGTGTATTATGCCTCTATTGTTCTAGCAATACTGCTCTTTTAAATCTTCTGTTCCATTATTTCCAATAACCCCGCATTAGCAGCAGGAGATTAGGTAAAGCTACAGGATTAGGACTCTAAGAATTATATTAAGCTGTGTCTCATTTCTTTTTCCTTTTCTCCCCAAAACAGAATCATGATACTGAAGATATTACTACCTGAACATCAGTTCAGCAGTAGATTACAAGTATTTCCCGATACAAAGCTGACAACGAATCTGTCCAGTACTTGAAGAGGAGACTATACAAAAACACCACATAACATTGGCAAAAGCTACAAAAGCATCATCAAACACTTGACAAACACCAGCGCACAGAAAACCAACAGCTGAAAAAATTCACCTGCTGTTGTTGTAGCTACTGTAGTGCTACTGGACAGGAAAACAGGAGGATGGCAACACATCTTACCTGTTGGCTCAAATAAGGCTTGAACATCAATGTCATCTGGTAAGCCAACTAAACTGAGTTCATCCCAGAATTTGACAACCTGATCGTCAGAAGCAGTTTGGGTGCTTACACTTGTACATGATGCTATACTCGATCGAGATCTGTATTGGGGAGCAGAAAAACAAACTTAGAAGTGACCACATTCTTTGTTCAATTAGCTAGATACTTGTCAATGATCCAAAACTCGGGGAAAGTGAATACAAATTTTTCTGAACATGATAAAATATAAATCAACGTGAACAAAAGTCTTTCTTCCTCATACTTTAGCCCAGTATTTTTCCCAATAACGAAGTTTTCACTTAAGGCTGCTATTCAATAGACAAAAAAAAGTGCTTGGTAAAATGCCCCTTTCCCTAGCCTGCTCTCTTCCAATTCTTCAGGACACACGTGCTTCCTTTTTTAAAGTCCACTTCTGTTTGATATTAAAACTTGCCCAACCCTAGGAATGGAGAATTAGGTAACAGCAAGCAGTCTGTGTTACTCTGGGGAAGAAGAGATGTAGAAGGAAGAAAAGAGAGTGGTCTAAGTGGCGAGCACCAGCTGCAGGTTTCGTATGGCCCTCTCCCTGCAGTCTTAACAGCTGGTCCAGGGTACAGCATTAACATTATCCTCAAAGGAGACTGCCACAGCCAGAAGTAAGGTGCCTGGATAAAATACAGCAACTATGGGGGGAAGGCAGAAAAAAGACCAGGACTGAAAAAGCTGCTTGGAAATAAGTATCTTTATACAATGCCATCAAGATGTTTAAAAAAAAAAAAAAAGGGGGGGGGGGGGGAAGCCCAGGAGGAAGTGGGGGGACATGGACGACACTGAAAAATGCAGTGATATAAAGACTACTGTATTGTGTTGACACGGGAGGATCTAGCTGACAACCTTATTAATTTGTTCCCCAAATTCTAATCTCAACAGAAAACAATTAATAAAACTCAGGTTACTCCATTAAAAAAAGAAGCCATGACTCCTCCTCCTTTATTTCCTACAGGCAAAAAACTATCTTGGACACCTAAGGATGTGCATTACGCTTACTGATAAAAGAGACCTGATCTCTGATGCTTCTTCAACAGTTGGCAGGAAAGGCGGTGCTGTGTTTTCTATTAAGGTTCTTTGAACTTCTCCCCCATTAATAACTCAAACATATGCGTTTACTGTTACTTCTAAGTTTCTAGAGTTGAGACACCACAAAACCACCTCTCTTTCCTGACTGCTCTCCTGCTTACAACCTCTAAAAAAAGCCACTGAAAAACGACCTACTGCCCATAAGCCAAGAGGTACAGTAAGCACTGGAATTTTAACCTGCAATAACTGCCTTCCTGAAAACCATGCCTGCTCTACTTTAGCAATTACATTCAGAAATACATGGAAAAAACTTAGCTTATGGGGAAAAGAGTAACATCCCTCTTGCACCACCGAAGAAATATTAAAGGTTTCGAATTATGACACGGTATCTTCACGACCTGCATCATGACAGAAGCTGAATATCAAAAAAAAACCCCAAACCTCTTAACTCTGACTCTATCAACATTAAGACTCCCCTTAATAAAGCATTATACTAACCCATCCTGTTCAACAAAGCTGGCTCCTGAACAGTGACCATGCCCAGTGCAGCCACCTCTAACATCAAAACTGCTACTCAAAACACAGGAGTTTAAAGGAACGTTAAGAAAAAACTAAATCCTAACTGACAAGGCGTTCTTATCAATATGAAAGCTTTCTTGCAAGATCAAACCAATCCATTTAAAGAACATCCCAATTTACTCTGCCATTCCACCCTGAACAGAAACACTCTCCACCCCATCCCGATCTTTTGTACTCAGCCTTTTTGTAAATAGTATTTCATATGCCTATAAAAGAGAGTAACAGTCTGAGGGGAGGGGGTTAGTTTTATTAGCTTTAAGACAAGCAACTTCTCCCTACCGGCATTACACAAGGCGCATTTTTACAACACGGACGTAATTATATAAATGTACGCCGTGTACCTGAGCAACACGGGCAAGCGTAACACACGCTAAACAGCTTCTCCAGCAGTAAGCACAGCCCAAGCACGGAGCACTGACACGTTTGAAACGTTAAGCTTAAGAGAGCTCGCTGAACGCGCGTTCATTCCTTAATTTGGGGGTGTATTTTAGTCAGATTCGCAGAGCACCAGCCCTGCCCTGCCCGCCGCGCCGCAGCCCCTCAGGCGGCCGCGGCCGCGGCCCCTCAGGCGGGCTCCGCCTCACGGGCGGG
>NW_010972436.1:22605747-22662979 GCF_000737465.1 Haliaeetus leucocephalus | reverse complement strand
CCGGGCCGGGCAGGGCGGCCGCCCACACCTCCCCGCCGCCCCGGCTCCCGAGGCTGCGGACCCGGCTGCCTGAGCGATCCCTGAGCGAGGTTGGCAAGCAAGCCGCTGAATGAAACCGCGCCTAGCCGGTCTAGGTGACACAATCCCTAGAACCGACGGAAAAACTCACGCGCGGATAGATTTAAAAACCGCCATTCTCCCATCAGTCACCTCTTAAGCGCCGTCGCTGGACGCACCGTGTATCAGACAAAACTCCGCTGCGGAGTTGTGTACGTCCCTGCCGCTCCTCAGAATTACAGAAAGGTGGAAGTAGCCCGGGAGGAGTGGGGGTTCTCGCTGCCCTTCCGATGGCTACAAGCCCGCCTGCCACGGGGACCCCGCTTCCGAAGGGTCGGAAACACGAACAAGGTTGCTGCCGCCCCTGCGAGAGCCGGCTTCGGAGGGCAAGGGGGAAGAGAGAGCTTCAACAAGGTGGGCAGAGGCCTCTCGGTACTCCGGCCTACAGAATACCTGAGGCGTCAGAAGTCCCTTATCTCCTACGCTTGTGCACACTTTTACTTCAACCTCACAAGCGGATCT
Source organism: Haliaeetus leucocephalus (assembly GCF_000737465.1). Classification (NCBI taxonomy): domain Eukaryota; kingdom Metazoa; phylum Chordata; class Aves; order Accipitriformes; family Accipitridae; genus Haliaeetus; species Haliaeetus leucocephalus. The sequence goes on along the minus strand of NW_010972436.1, from coordinate 22,662,400 downwards.
GCGCTTTACGGTAACTATGTTTCTTTTCTCCCTTCTTCAGGAGTCAAGATGCTCACTGGAGGGGAGAAACCAACCAACCTTTAAAAAGCAGAAGAGACAGCTATTCCTATACTGCTTGCACGTTGGTTTGGTGTGTGTGTCCCCTGCCAAATGACCCACATTTTCACAAATACAAGTTATTTGCCTACTGCAGTACACAGTCTCTGTAAAGACACTTCCTGAACTTCATGCAAAACAAACAAACAAGCAAACATCTACTGTAGAACAGACTTACTTCTTCTGTCCTCTCTGTTTGCGCGGCACTGAGTTTTGCCTTGGAGTTCTCTCACAAGCTCCATCGGTGCTGTCGCTGGCTTCACTCTTATTTAAAGGCTGGTTTTTCCATGGGATAACATACCCAGGAGTTGGACTGAATAGTTTTAAGTCTCCTTGTCCCAATGAGCTCCGCTCTCCACAGTAACAAAAGGCGCAGAGTTGTTCGCTGTGAAAGGGAAGACAATTACTTCTTTGGGGGGGGGGAAACAGCAAAGCATACACCATCAAAGAGCAACTTTCATGCCAATTTAACCCTTTATAACAAAACAATTAAAGGTCCCAAGTGCTGTCAGGTATTGGAATTCAGCATTCAGGAACACTATTTCCAGCTAATTTAAAGTTACATTAAAAGAACTTTTTTCTTCACAGAAGTGCATGATTAACAAAACAAAACAACCCCACATATAATATTCAAATGATTAATATAACGTTTTTGAAACAGGCTTGCTAAAAGGCACTGGAGAACAGGGTAAAAAAGAAAAGAATGGGAGGAAGAACTTAATTAACACCTCACACGCATTAAAAGAACTTGGCATTGCCATCATAGAAAAGGCAAAGCTCTGCCTTTTTGAACACAGAACATTACTACACATATACCCTTCTGTAAGCACATACACCTCATGTGTAACACAATGTGCAAATACTATACACGAAAAGGTTTAATGAAACATGGGAAAAAACAGAGTAATGAGAAAATCACAGCAATAGCTACAGTCACACATACAGCATACACAAATCCAAATATCCTCATTTACTTCAATATTTAAAAACAAAACGATACCTGTAAGTTTTACTAAAGGAAATTTATATTTACAGAACTGTGACCGCCACAATATCCCTGTACCATTTGCAATTATGTTTTAACATGCATAACATAGCAACAGCATTGAAATGACAGCTCTGACAGCACTCCTTGTGTCACATCATATGGAAGCTACTGAAAAATATTTCTATAATAAACATATCCACAAACTTAAAATGTGAACTTCTGCAACTAATGCAGTTTACATTAAAGGAAGGCCATCTAACACATTTTTTTATGCTTAAATGAGCAATTCTGTTTTCTTCATATTTATGCCCTTAAGACCCCAAAAAGATGCCTCAGGGAATCAGGCACTTGGATGGATAGAGGCTTGTTTTTGCCTGGATCCCATTTAAATAGATTTCAGTACATCTCCAAGGTGGCACTCTGTGTTGGGTGGGTGAGTGGAGAGAAGTCAGGTGGGAGGAAGAGAAAACCTCAAGGCTAAACTCCTGTATAATATTCACTAAATCCTGGGGGGGGAAAATAAGGAGTGCCGGTGCTTTTCAGCCAGGTAAGGCAAGAGCAGCAACAGAAAAAGGCGAAAATAGAAAAGGAAGTTCCAGATCAGAACAGAAGACCCTGAGAATCCAGCGAAGCCCCTTAGATTTGGTTTAACACACTCTGGGATGGGTCTCTTGACCTCACCATAGAGCAACACTGGGGTGGGGTGGGGGGAGGTGGGTGCACGGAGAAGAAAGAAAATACAAGTGGGTACGTAAAATGCCTTTGAACTGCTCTACTATTACAGTACTGGTAATACCAGACAGTCAGATGCTGAGGAAGGGAGCAGTATGTCACAAGCCCAAAATGAAGCCCAGAATGAAGCCAAATACTTTTACTTATGCTCTGTAAGTAGGATTGCACTTTCCTTAAGGCAGACAGACCTTTGGGGACATGCAGGTTGTTGGGCAGGTAAAATAGGTCCCGTTCATGGTACTCAAAATAAGACCCTACCATAGTACTGTTAGGAAACATTCATCCTCATATTCATGGCCTTGGTCACACATCCCTCACTGAACCTGCTTGAACACAGGACCAGTGTGAGCCAGCACAACCCCCGGAGCTTACGGTAAAACGTCTGACACGTTCCAGAACTCCTGAGAAAAAGGTATCCGAAAATAAAAAGATGCAAAGAAAATATGGATAAATGTAGCATAAGAATAGACAAAAATGAATAGTTATGGCTAAACAGTACGTATGTCTATTTTAAAGCTAGTTTTCCATGTGATAGCGCAACAAATACACTATTATTTGTATGTCAGTGAATATAACCACTAGACTACCAGTGAAACCTGATCTGGCCTCGCAGGCAGTTTGTAAGAAGGGAAAGCAAAGCTATTTATGCTAGTTGAGACTAGAGAGACTTGTGAGGAGACTTAAGAGATTTAAATAGGCAGCACCACGGTATATAAATCACACTACTTACAAACACAAGATTATCCACAGTGGAATAAATAATTATTCATACATCCTGTTAGGACAGACTATCACTGCTCATTAAAAGACTGGAGGATAATTATGACTAAATAAACAAAGCTCCTTAAAGTGAAGTCACAGCAAATATGCAATAATGTTAAAGTTTATAAAAGAGAAATAAGAAACTAATTAAAAAAAAAAAAACAACTAAATTTTAAAGCGGTATTATTTGAAAAAGGAATACAGGGGTAAAGCAGATATTTCTGGAGCCTGGAAGGCAGCTCCGGTATCACAACTTCCAGCAGTAGCTTTCTGCAGGCAGAGTGAAGTGAAACAACAGCAGCAGCGAGTTTCACAGCTACTCTGCAGCGTGGTGCGGACAGCTGTGAACCTGTCAAGAATCATATGGTTTGTGCTACTGCTCCTGCTCCAGCAAAGCTGGGGACCGCAGCTGAAGCAAGCGCTCCAGCACTCACCGCGGGGAGGGGGCTGGGGGAACCCTTTGCTGAGGGCTCACAAACACGCAGATGCAGAAGTTAAAGACAGGAGCAGCAGAACATTCCCAGACGACTGCCAAGAGACTGTGGGGCTGAGATAGAGGGGAGGGATTATAAAATGGGGGGAAAAAAAGGTTTCACGCTTTCCAGGGAGGATAAGCAGAGGAGCTTCAAATTTATCAGGCACTCAAATACCTAGAAACAACCAGCGGCAGTGTATGCCCTGCCTAGCATCTGGATGCTCGAGAGACCTTCCACAGAAAAGCCACGGTCGTCCACTTCCCAGCATGTCACGTTGCTGATTTGTCATGCAGTACAAAGTGGCCAGTTCCATCACGTTAGCCTTTTAGGTTTAAGTGCTCAGTAAATATTTTAAGTTATGTCTGTATGGGCAGAAGGTAGAGTTTTTTATTCCTATCATCTGAGGATTGCAAGAAGTACTTACAAATCTACCTTCCATATGTCAATATGCAATTAGAGGATCTAAATCTGTGATGCAAGAAGAGCTCTCATATTGAAGATAACGAAATTGAGATACTGGCAACTCTTAAGATCAAATCCTCGATCTGTTATCATAATTAGCATATTTTCAGAACAGGCTAATTCAAAATGGGATAACAAGCAAGAGACGATGTGTCACATATCTTTTTATAAGCTACTAAGGAAAAAAAGAAAGAGAAAGCTCATATGTATGATGCTCCAAACCAAAATATAAATTCACCATTATTTGTAATGTCAACTTTATTCCAATTTTCCCAGAACAAATGCTACCTTTTTATATAGGTTTAAAATTCCACAGTTTATTACCAGTAGGTGCTTATATACCTCACCTCATCCCAAAGGATTTCATACATCTGTACGCACACAAATCTTAACACATAATGCAGAGGAGAAAGTATGTTCAGAACAAACCAGACATTCAGTTGGATTTAGGGGATACAGTAAAAGGCAGTAAGGCTAATAATGTCTGAAGCTAATGTCTGTTCCTACTAACCCATGAGAGGAGATCCAGACTTGGATCTTGTTAGAAAGATGCCCTTTCTAACAAGAAACAGGTAGATCTCAGCACTCTGCTGGAGCCATTTTCTTCTACAAGTTCTTACTGAGTTGGCTGGTCAGTGCCTCTTCCTCACGCAGAATTTACTCAACCCACTGACATCAATCTATGATGCTACAATCCTCCCCAGTCCACATCCCAACAAAGGAAAACAAAATGCCCTCCAGCCAGTTAACCCCAGCGGAACGGAGAACAGTCACTATTTCCTCTACTTGACCAATGACATACAGTCATTAGGACTCATCCTAAAACACAGACTTTCCCATTGAAAGGAGTTCATTTCAACACATGCGGTATTGGGCAACTAGTTGCACAATATTAAATTGCAACCAGAGAAGGAGAAACATCTTCTGGTTTGCTTGCAAATATTCAGTCAGAGAATTAAGGTAAGATTGACAGTCCCCAAAGCTTTTTTTAACAGAATTAAGGCTGACCATCAGGATTACCAACACTTCAAGCGCACCAAGTGCCACTGTAGTTATACTCCCAAAGAGTAAGCAGAAGCCCCTCCTGATCCTTCTGAGTTGGGAAATAGCACTGGGCTATCCTGTGTCGGCCAAGGCTCCTTGATAATAAGCAGATGTGCACACTAACTGATGTAAACATGTTTTGTTTATGCGGTGGACCCTATCTCACTGATCTACACTTGGGTCTGCATGAGTACTGTGCTGTGCAGCTGGTGGAAATCTTCAGATTGGTCCACGTGAGTTTGTGTGACCCTCAACAGTATCAGATGTGACCTCTCACTCTCCTGCCTGTTTTTCATACCTGGGTAGAAGGCACAACAGTCTGCAATCATATGGGGCACTGCCATCCACCCGCAACTCTGTGTATACAGCTGGGGAAATAAAATTCCATTCCTCATTTTCAAAGGAATAACTTCCTTCCATATCTCCAGGATCCCCATACAGCTGAATGCCAAGGAAGACAGCAAGTGGCCTATGCTGAGCATGTCTATCAGTAAGACGCTTGAAGTTACACAATTCTTTTAGTACTAAATGGTGAAGGAGGCAGACTAAAGAAAATCCTGCAGCTGCCTGTTCTGCAGAGAGGTGTTAAAGGTCCCCTTCTTTCAGTAGAACATGCATGGGGGAATCCAAGCATCCTACAGAGATGAACAGAAGCTGTTAACAGCAGGAGAAATACAAACTCATGGATTCGGCTCAAGAGATGCTCTCCTCTTGCCTCTTCTCAAATCCCTCCCAGCCTACTGTGGGACACCAATTATCAAAGAAGTTTTACTGTGCATTCACCTTTTCAGTCAATCTCATTAAAAGCAGAGGTTGTTGTTGCTGTTTAAACAGGAAAAGGCAATGGATTGTATCTGAGAAAACCCAAGGGATGGCAATTCCAGTAACATCCACTAGCTATAACTGCCGCCTTAAGGTTAAATACTAAAATACAGATGATCACTACTACCATTTGCCATGATAAGGACTGCACTAAAGTTAAAAAAAAAACGGAAACCATAAAAATGAAGACCTATTTCATGCACGCTTTGGTTGAAAAAGAAGGTGAAGAGGGTATCATTGGATTTTTGCTATGAGTTAGTTTGTTTTTAAAGGAATTATGCAATAATTTTCCTCAGTGTCTGGAAATGTCTTCAGGATGTCTTTCATACACACTTTAGCATTTTTGAAAGGTGAAACCGAGAAGCATAAAACCTTGGGTTGTGTTGGCAAAGTTGTTAACAGAAATTTAAAATGTTTTTAACATCTATTGTTCACAATTAAAATTAAGCCCAGCACAATGAAATGGAGTATTTGGGAGCAAACCAGAACTTCAGAGCATCGTTTGTACTGATTACCAAAGCAGACTGATGAGAATTGGCCTTGAGAATTCTTCTCCCACCTAACCCTGTCAGTAGTTTTAACATATGTTAAAAGGCTAAATTAAATGCTACAAGGGACCTGCTATTTATTTAGCTATGCCAAGTTGTGCTAATGCACGAAGTACTTTGCCTTCACTCTCATTTTATGTTGTGTTATTTAAAGAGTAAATTGTTTTTCCTCCTTAGTGAAGATGCACCATTGTATCATTTATGTAAATTCAAATCAAGACCCGCAAGCTGCATTTTAAGAGAAAAAAAAAAAAGATATTTCTGGCTTAAAACAACACTGGGAGTCTGCATCAGTGTGAGTTCTAATATATGTGAGATATTCACAGAGGTGAAGTTATTCTAAAACTCAGGTTAGATTAAGCTTTTCAGCTTCATCTAAATATTCTGTAAATATCTGGACCTCAATAATGAAGAAGCCTGAAAAAAACCACCGAAGAATACTCATTAGGCGATGCACAAGAACTTCACATTGATACAGGATTAACAACCCAATAAATCACCCTTCTGAATGAATGATATTAAGGATAGAGAAGGATGAAAGGTCCAACTTGGAGATACCACAAAGAGAAAGATGCAAAAATTCTCAGCTGCAAGCTATATTCAAGCATTTGACATAAAAAGTGCTCTCCTTCCAATAGGGAACACTGAAATTTGGAAGTGGTTTAACACTATTACACTATATACAGAGTTGGTTTTGAAATAAGCATTTAACTTATGCTGCACAATTCCTTTAAAAAAAAGAGAGTGGGAGGGAATTCATATGAATTCAGGTGAAGAATTTTAAAACTTTAAAGTTTGCACAAAGCAATTAAACTGCATTAGACAACAACTGCTTTCCAATTTTTTCAAACCAGCACAGTTGGAGTTCTACAGCCATATAATCAACTTAATGATACTCTTCTCATTTGAAAGAAAGAAAACATTACCCTCCCAAACACCACCACCAAAACAACACATTTTACTGACATTTCAAAATTTTAAAAATATGAAAATATGCTCTTATTCACCATCAATATGTGGTGAAAATGTGGTGTTTAAATTAATAATTTAAACAAATGTTTAAAGCTCAGTTAGGATTTCACATACCCTAAACACAGGAGGGGTTACCAGAACGCCAGTGCTGAATAAAGTGAATTCAGAGGTCTACTCCAAGGCCACGTAGATAGAAATCATTCTTTAATGTCCATCTGAACTGACTCATACTCTCAAACAAAAATCCCATATAGAATGCAACTGTGAGCATACCTGAAAGGCGATACTTCACACAATTTTGAGAGGTGCTTTAATCTCTGAATGATAAAACCCAAAGAATAAAAAGTACTGTGGCCTACATCTTCGATGTGCCTTTGTGCCCAGAAAGTATTGTCTGTTCAAGCCAAATTCCCTCTCTTGGCAAATCCACATAGATCACACCAAAACTGCATAAACCTCGCAGAGCTGGCAGCACCTCTTAGAAGGCAACTTCATATGAACACTAAGCAGGGCCTTACTACCTGAAAATTACTGAAATTTAAGACATACCAAGTTGGCTTTAAATAGCAGTTTTTCAAGAAAGTTTCATCAAAATTGTTCAGGTGCATCAGGGAATGGAAAAACATGCTGTTCTGCATAATTCAAACTTTGTATTTTTTCTTTGGAAGTATGTTTACAGAAGAGAAGAAATACAACAGAGTGGGGCTCTTCAGCCAAAGCCAAGCTGGGTCAGATAAGGTTCATCCAGCCTCGTATTGTCAGTGGTAGAAATAGCATAAGCAGATGCACAAGGGATATTAAAGAGCAGGGCAAACATATGATACTACCCATGCCTCCCAATACGTTCAGTTCAGGGCCTCCCTGTATCAGCTGTGATTCCTATATACTCGGTAATTCTCAGTTTCTCGTTCATGAACTTGCCCAGTCTGCTCTTGACCTCACATAAATTTTCAGCAATCCACAACATCCTTTGGCAAGGATTTCCATGTTACTCTACACAACTATCTGCTGTGCAAAGAATCACCTCCTTTGATTTTGCACCTAACCTTAAAAGTTTCATTTGATGACGCTCAGTTTCTTGCATTAAAGGAAACTGAACAGTCAATACGTAGCCACCATCCCCATGCCACCTATGATTTCGAAAGCCTCTTATCTCCCTCCTCCAATCTCTTTTACAGACTGAAGGGTCCTAGCTTATTTAACTGTTCCCCATAGGAAAGCTACGCCATGTCTTTGATCAACCTTTCTGCTGCTCTGTGAAACTTTTTAAGTTTTACTATATTCATGTTTGAAGTCACAGATACACTTTCTGTAACCCTACGAAAATTAGTCCAAACTCGTTTCTCCAAATGTTTCTAACCTCACCAAGTAGATCACGTGTGCTCGAGCAAAGCTTTAGCACATCAAAGCTACAAGCTCAAAAATTCTCTCTTCACTAAAGCACACTCCATTCTCTCTCAGTCCCTATGTGCAAGCCGACTCCATATGCACCATCCTTACCCCGTGAACAAACATCCTTCCAGCAAAGGTTAGAGACACTTGGCTGACAAGGAAAATGAACAAGAAAATGGAGAAAGGGGTGAGAAGAAATATCATGTCACAAACAACTGTCTGGGAGCCACTGGAAATGGAGGGAAGGAAAATGCAGATCAGGCAAAGAGCCAAAAAAGAAGAAACCACAATGAAGTGGACACTGAGACAATGATTAGAAGTGACGAGCAGAGACTAGGATTAGAAAAGTAAAGAGAACGGGAGGAGTCAACAACATGAAAAAAAGACAAGAATCTGACAAAGAAAGCTGGAGGCAAAAAAAACCCAGAAAATGTGACATTTGGAAGAAATGAGAGAAGATGCTGTACTCACACAACACTGAAACAGAACTTAAGATCCCAGACTCTTACCTTCGCCTGCAATTAACACGCATCTGTGCAATCCTCTGACATCCCATCCACTTCTGAGCTTGGCCTACATGGGACACTGTGCAACAAGTCCTGCTATCAGTCCCTCAGCGTGGTCAGACAGACTGCCAGCCATGAAATCCTGTTCACGGGATGCTTCTGTCTGTCTGACTGCCACCTCTCAGAGGAAAGAAAATCTGTCCGGTCCACAGACCTGACCTGCCAGCGCTAGGCTTGCTGCCTGCCAGCAGTAGGACAGACCCAGGTGGAGACAAGCAGCCTTAGCAGGATGGGAGAGAGACAGAAAAACTGCCTGAAAAACATCTGTGAGAGGCTGAGAGCGGGACTCCAGAAACCTGGAGCACCTGCTCACAAGGGCAGGAGACATTTCTAAGTATGGTTTCTATGGTTGAACCATCTTATGTGACAGATTAATTCAAGGAGCAAAGGCCCATGCAACTTAAAGGTCTAGTCACAAACGTTATTGATCACGGGTGTCAGATCCCACAAGGTGCAAGTTCTATGTGAGAGCATTAAACACGTTATGGTCACAAAGTCCATTGTTCAGCCTAAGAAAAAGGCAGGATTAAGGCTGCCTGTGAAACCTTTCTTTGGCCCCATTTGTGCAATACGCCTTCTGTGCTTCCAGAAAGATGCAGACCATCTGGAGAGAACTCAAAACAGCAAGAAGAATCAGAGCTCAAGAAAACATCACCTACACAGCAAGTATGAACAAATTTGCAATTTCCGTTATGAGGTAAAGGATGCTGGGGAAATAAACCGAGAGCCTTTTGGACAAATCTACCCTTCGTTATCCTTGGCAGATGGTAGAAGTAGTAACGGGATAAACCCAGAATAAGGACAGTGTGGGTTAGATGTGAGGAAAGTGTTTCCAACAATAAAAAAAAGACTGGAAGGGACTGTTTAGGGAGGATCTGGAGTTTTTATTATTGAAAGATTTAAGAGCAGTTTATGTAAACTTCTCTCAGGAATGCTAGCTGTAGATATCCACCTTGGAAAAGGAGGTGAACTAGATGACTTCCAAAGGTCCCTTCCTGCCCTATGAATCTGAGGTAGAGTTGCTTTAACAATGATTTGTCATAAAATTCTTCTTGAGACCATTTCCCTAGGCAATGCATGAACAGACAGGATGGACAACCAGTAAGTATTTAACTTTTTTTTTTCCTTTTCATTTTTCAGTGTGTGGTCTCAGTCTTTACCTACTGACAACATCAAAATTGTGCCCTGCAAGCCAAATCAGTAATTTCACTCTGGACTAGACTGGTCATTGATATAAGGCTGAAATATTACTTCACTACTATGAAATAATTTATTTTTGCAACACAAAGGAATGCTATCTCTACTTTGCAGATGTAGAAGTCAATCATTGACTTCAGAGGAAGATATTGTAAATGCTTACATGGATGTAGATCTGAAAAAGTAAAGGCAAAACTGCAATGATTTCAAGAGCCCTGTTTCATGCATAAGGTCCATCCTCTGCAGAAAGAATTCTTGGTAGAAAAACATTCATGTAAAACTACAAGCTGTATCATAATACACATGCAAGAAAAGAAATAATCAGAATTTCAAAATGAATCTTAATACTGGTATCTCCTAAAATATGTGCTTGACTTTGCAACTTTAACAATTTTTTAAACATATTTTTAATATTAAATATTTTACCTAAGTCCCTCCTGCCTAAAGATACAGCTTCTCCTTCCATCACCGCAGTGTTATTCTGTCCACATTATCTAATCTCTCTGCCACTCCACAATTTCTTTTTCCACTGAGTGTTGCAAGTTTTGTAATACACTTTCTTTGAAGATTAAAAAAAAAAAAAAAAAAAAAAAAAAAAGAAAAAAAAAAAAAAAAGTTTGCTGCTACTTTCTCACCGTGTTCTTTGTTCACATAATCAACAGATGTTCACCAACCACTTCTTTTCGGTGGAATAAAGCACCCCAGCTCTCCATCTCCAGACTCCAAATTTAATTTTAGCAGCAGCAACAAAATAAGGGGGAATAGTGCAATTGGTCTGGAATGAAAATTATGTGCTTTGTCCAATTACACATGAAGCAGGAAAGCAGGAAGGTGTGTTGCCAGGGGGTTTTTTGTAGTTTTAGCAACAGTCTCACAAGAGCAGATATTTAGCAGACCAAAGTACCAAAATCAAAAAAGCTGTGTGCAAATCTCAGCTTCTACTTATTTAAGAATGTTCTCTTCATGATTATGGCAAAAGGACTGAAAAGGTGCAATTAATGCAATTTACAGTCTCTGAAAGTAGACGGAAAGTAAAATGAATCAAAAGGTGTTTTGTTCTTCTATGAAATTGTGTTTCTAGGCCATTCTTGTTAGCTTTTAATGCTCGGAGTTGACAATGTGGGAAACAGAGGAGGAAGGTAGAAGTGGGCTCTGCTGTAAGTCGCAGCCGGTTTCTGGCTGCTTGCCTGCCTCATGGGCTGCACTTCCCCTGCTCTCTGCAGGCAGCACCAACCAAGGGAGCAGATTCCTTTCGAAGAAGCTGGATTCCACTCAGCCATAAGTCCTGGGCTGACAGAAGCTTCTCACAAGGCTTATAAAAAGAAAAAGGGAACAACTAAAGGAAAAGGCTCCAAAACTCACGATGCTCATGATATGCAAGAGCTGGCAGCATTACTTTTACCGCTGCCAGGCTTGATAGTTTATCTTTGCTTGACATTATTGCCCCTCCCCACACGTGGTCAGTAACTCACTCATTCCTTCTGAGCATACACACACACCCCCCTCACCCTTTTCAGCCTCCCTACTCCAGTATGGCTCAGATACTACTTGTTTTAATGGGTTTTAGTGCATTGGTTTCTGAGCACTAATCCCAAATCTGCTATTGAATTCTTGCCCCAGTCTCACTGGCAGTCAACAGGTCTCTTGGACTCCCATATCCAACCTCAGAAAGGTTCCAACATTGACCATCTTCTCCCTCGCCTTTCTCTTGAATGCTCTTATTTAGCCTCAGTCTCAGGAGGGATCCAGAGAAAAATACCACGCAAGCCAAGCTTTGGCTAATCTCTCAGCTACTGAAATCCCCATCCAGTTCTGATATATCCTACTATGTCAAAATCACTATTTTTCAGTAGCAAGTTATTTATTTCATGTAAAAGATTTCATTTTATGCCCTGTGTCCTGTGCTTCTCTAACTCCTTTACCTTCACTACCAAAGAGAGAAACACAGAATTGTCTTATATTCAACTCTGAAAAAAGTGATGCAAAAGTAGCTCCAGCTACACCTGCATCTACTTCTGGTGGAGGCTTTGGTTCTTTTCTGTGTTCTAGGCAATTTCTGCACTGTCTGTTATAATATACTTCCATAATTCTCCTATGTCTCACTTACCTAAAGTTATTTCTAAATATATAACTATTTCCATTGGATTAAGTTACTTATACTATAAAACAGAAAAACTTACAAAAAAAAGAGATTAAGCTGATGAGTATGAATTATTTGGAAATCAGCTTCAAAACTACTTCCCCAAGTTACGGGTTTAAAGTCTCTAAGGAGTCACACCTTACCAAAATCTTGATACACTTCCTCCCACCGTTACACAACTGAACATCATCAGTGTGTGTTATTTCACACATTGCATTTTCTCCTAAGATATTAGAGTTAAGCCACCCGGAATCCAGTCCTCCTACCCCTGCATGGCACAGCAGCAGTGGCAGCACACCGAGACAATGATACAGATGATTGATCGAGAAGTCACAGATCGGAAGAGGCTTTCTTCTGCTAGGTTTTAAGACACAGTGCCAACCCCGCCCCCTCCCCGACATCTTCCTTTTTTTTCCCCGCTATTTTTTTTTTTCATAAGGCTGTTGTCCAGCTTTTAAGAAACAAGTTTATGGCTAGGGAAAGTACTGTAATCAACTATTCATGATAACAGCAAGAAAGTAACCTTGAGAAGAACAGAGCGTGGATGAAACAACACTAAAACTTTTGCAAATGGTCCAAAACAGGGTCAAATAAAGAACCAAAACAGCTGTTCAGTTCAAATTGCTCTACATATTTACTGCAACTTAATACCAGCTTTGGAAAATTCCACTAAGAACAGAAATTTCTGTGTATTTCATTCAGGTATACACACAAGATCTATTTAACCAAAATTCTCTGTAAGAAGGGAAGTATCTCTTGGAACCTAAGAAGTTTGTGAGCACGTAAAACATGAAAATTATATATGCAGCAAGTAGATGAAGTAATTTTTTGTGCATCAAAAATATGCTCTGTGTTGGATTAGGAGGAAGTAAAATGATGACAACGATTCTCTCCCAGTCTGTCAAAATATAATTACACCTCTAACTGTCTGGTAACCGGTAACAGCAATCTCTGTAGCAGAAGAGACCCTCTACTGGGTTAAAAGCTGTTACCAGGGCTTCAACAGAGAAGCTCTGCTAGAACTGTGATACTGTTTCGACAGCGATCACAGACAGTGTGTTCTGGTTTCCCTCAAATAATGCAATTAATACTTTCACTGCTTTGGGGGTAATTTATATTGATAAAAAGTTAAAAAAACTCACAAACGTTATTTTCTGTATTATAAATTCTAAAATAAGGAAGAGCACCATAGAAATGACAAGAGATTTGTTTTACTTTGTTCCTGAAAATATAGACATACAAGCTGAAACTTCAAAAGTAACTTTATATGGATTTGCTAATATACCATTTTCTCAGTAGGAAAGCTTCAGTAATCGCATTTTATCTCATATCACTTACGTCTGTTTTAATTTAAATTGCTAATATGCTGTAATTCAAGGGCTTACCAGTACAGTCTGAGGACAACACTCAAGGAATGTGCTTTTCACCTTGATCTCCCTATACGCCAATTAAGCCATCAGTCTCAAGCCCTGGCTGCCGTTGCCAGCACTTCAGAGCACCAGTGGCGTGTGCCAAGCCTGCGCCCCGAGCCCTCTGCACCCCATTACCTGACTCCCAGCCCTGCCCCTGACTCAGCACCTGCCTCCTCGCTCACGAACCTGGTTTTAGCTTCCACACCCACAGAGGCAGTGGAGCTTGCAGACTCCTCGGATACCGAGTGCTGAAGGACTGGTGTTAGCTGCTTGGTGCTGTCCACTTCTGTTTGGGCATCCTCTTCTGCAGATTGCTCTTTGACTTCTGTGTAAAAAATAAGAATAATATTTATTTATTATTTATTTAGACTATCAAAACATCTGTAAGCTTTCCCTTGTGCTGCAAACATCTGTTTTATTTACAGATAGATTAACTCGTGTAACTGTGTTCTCAGACACAACACCATTAAAAGATTAGGAAAATATTACCCTTCACATCTAGCTACAACATGAAATTGAATGCTTATGAAGTTATTTCCACAACACAGCGTGCCACTGCGGACTAAAGACGTTCAATAAGTAATGAGCAATGGGGCAGGGGGAGCATTGTTCACTGACAACCTTTTCATACGAGGTTGCAGTTTTAGACATTCTCATTCTCCCCGCTTCTCCTTTTGTGCACCTGCTGTGTCATCCCTGAACAAACATCAAGGTGAGCACACTAATCTGGGGTATAACAAACCTTTTTTTCCCCTCCCAGATTAGCTTTAACTTTGATCAATTCCCTGCACTAGTTCACTGCTGATTACACTAACTCTATGCTGGCAGAGGGTTGAGGAGGTGAAGGAAAGAAGAACATGGTTTATGCCAGCTTAAACTTCATTCCGAACTGTAGGAATATAAGCAATTTTTGCAGCATCCTTTTAATTTAGCTTAGTTGTTAGACAGAAATATATATATCTCTACAGCTGACAATGCTACTATTTGCCTGGAAAGTCTGCGTCTGCTCAGGAACATAAAACACCAAGTTGCCACTGTCTGTGCAATTTAAATCCTCTTCCCATTTGTTTTCCTCCTTTGCACAGAGTAAGTCAGGGATTTGCCAGGAGGACATGGCAATGCGCCGCTCCAAGTACATCAGACTGCACAGGAAAAAGGGTCAAGGCTGTAGAGCAATAAAATTTGGTATTTCCGCACTCCTCCATACTTTTGATTTTGAAACCTAAATAACATAAAAGTCATAGGACTCTGGCAGATGTTCTTTGGCGTATCCAGCTTAAGACACTACTGCCTCCTCCTGTCAGTGTCCATGGCTGCTACATCTGTCCCCACAGCAGAGCCAGACCAGGGACCCGCACCTGGGGCACACACCACCTAAAACCACCAGTGAACATGGGCTTCAGCTAAGAGGCCGATACATACAGCTCTTTCAAAGAAGACCAGTTAGAGTAAAGCAGCAGATTGTTTAGAAGATTTAAGCAGAAGATACATTCACTTTTTAAAAAAAATTAATACACAACATGTCAAAATATAATCAAATACTGCAAAGTATAAATGATTCACGTGGAGAAATGGACGGGTAAAAGAATCTGTGACATGGATGGGCATGCACAAAAACCTGCTACAAACTTTAATCTTATTTATCGGTACAATAAAAGAGAGGAAAATTCTCAGAACATAAAACTGCACAGCGTGGTCTGTAGTGCCGAAATTATATATGCACTAGAGCACATGGAGAAGGGAAAATCTTTCTTATTTCATATACAGAGATTGAAGTAAAATTGTTCTTTAACCTAGACTGAACTCATTTAGGAAGACAATGTATAATATTTTAAACGCTCAATGACGGCATCTAAAATATACTGAAGAGAAACACAAATTAAGAAAAAACAGTAAGAAATTCTTCTTAATGACTGGGCGTGCCAGATACTTATTTGAGCTGGTGTAAACTGGAATCACTTCACCTATTTCAGTTACACTGCTCAGTAACATACCTCTGAAATGTTTTTGGACATCTGAAACATCCAAAAATGACTACCTGTCCAAAAGCCAAATGGCTTGTGTTAAACCCATTCCACCAACCTATCCTGAAAAAAAAAATTCTGGAGATCATTTGACACTAAATAACTGTTTAGTTTTGTTGGGAATTACATCCCTTGTAATAGTAAATGGCTCCATACAGAAAACAAAACAAAATAAACCAAACTCCCCCACCCTTAGTTTTTGGCACGTTTGAACAAACAATCTCTGCAATCATTCCTGGATGAGGATTCCCAAAACAGGCAGCGTCCAGCAGAGCCATTCATAACAGTCTGTACTGCATTTCCAAAGTATGTTGGATCTGAAGGATAATTTCGTGCCAGTAACCCCCAAATTTCTAAATACAACCTCAACGAAGAGCGCAAAACATAAATACCTGTAAGGAAGGCAGATGCCAAATCGCTGAAAACGAAACCCACAACACAGCCCAGGACAACCACGCATGAATTGCTCAAGGAAGACCACCAGAAATTGTGGCCTTGCCCTGATCCATCTTGGCAACTTTATTTAACCTAGTTAAACTTTGCAAAAGGAACTCTGCTTTATTGTGTGCCTGCAGAAACTTTCAAGTACGCAAAAGCCATTTATTCTTTGCCAGCTTTCATCTCATTATACATTAATGGGCACCCATTACACTGGAAAGGCAAAGTTCACAGGCACTAACTCATTCTCAAGAACTCTGGACTGTGTGAGAAGACACAGATTGTTTCACTACACACTATGACTATATGAGCTTACATCCTTATGGTGCTTTTTTCCCCTGCTGTTTGCTTCTCTAGAAAAGAAGGGACCCAAATTATACTAAATGAGACAAACAACATCTCAACTGCTGTCTCTGCAATAAAGCAAACTGTGTCTCAATATGCCGTTGGAAGACTGAAAACACGGTGCTCACCAAACAGAATGAAAATAGTGTTTATGTTAGTTGTGCATGCCATACTTCAACTTTGTGAAAGTTTTCCAACACAAGATTAAGGAAGAACAGAAGAAATGCATCTCACGAGTCAAACTCCTAGGAGATGGGAGTCCAGCACTGGCAACTGCAAAGGGACAGCAGATACCCTCATCGCTGCCTCAGGTGTTCTTGGAAGCATCTGGCACAATACATTAACTGCTTTTCACTGTATTTAATGAACGTTCATCAGACTTGGTTATGGCATCCTACTTTGAAGCTTCTGGGAATGAAGGAGCCATGAATGATTAATAAATGCAAAGCTCATTTGCAGATTCCTATATAAGGCCTTATTTTGCATCCTATTTTCATGATTGCTTCTGTCACCAGACATAGCAGGGACATTTCAGGGGTCTCAACTGTTGCTTACCGAGATGTTCTGCAAGAGGGAATAACATGCTTTTAACCAGCAGGTGCAATTGTTATTTTTGCCCAAGGAAGGGGTAGTGCTGTGTCAGAAAACGGCTATCGGGACAAGATGTCTTACACAGCTTCATAGGGGTCTACAGAAGTACGACCAACACCAAAATGCTCTACTTCTAGTAGTTTAGACCAATAAAGAAACCAGGTCATTGTAACAACAATATGAAAAGGAATCTTAACAAGGGAATGTAAATTGTGAATTGAAAATGCGTATCTAGTACTACAATTACCAAGTTTCATTCACTGCCCCAATTTAGGAACAAACCAAGTTTCCACGAGTCAGAGTTCATATTCTGTTACTGCTCCGGACACAATTTCCTAGAAACACCACCCCTCCTGCGACTGTCTGAGGAATTCAGACTGGCACACACAGCGATCGCTTATGCGTGGAGATCTTTCACGTACTGGAACTTTGTACGTATAGGTTTTAGCAGCTGAACACAGGGGAACAAACGGACAGGCGGTGGCTAACCAGTCCCGTGCAGGTCACCTGCAACCCTTCCAGACAGCAGCGAGCCAGGCCAAGGTATACCAAAAGACATGCAGAAGGCAATGGCTGCTAATAGCTACTGCTATTACTTGGGCTGCACCGAGTTTGTAGTCACCTACTCTTGCCTGCTAAAAACACAACCATGGCAGAGAAAGGGAAAAAAACATACTGAAGTTTGAGTGTGATGGTAATAACCACATGCAAGAACCGTTTCTCCATGGACAGAGGCATACTTTCTTCATCTTAAGTCAACATTGTAAGATTTTATTCACAACAACAAACAACAAAACGTAGGACCACATCAGAATTGTTCTGTTGGGTTTCTTTTTGCAAGTGCTACGCATGTATTTTCTTTTAAAACCACCACTCATCTATTTTTTTTCTATCTGAAGAGCATCGTGGTGATTTACTTACTGCAACAGTTGTTATATGGAGATGAGACGAAAGCCCACAGTTACTGTTTTCTGTACATTTCAGTGTGGATTTTGATACTTTTCATTCAAATAGAACTCCTGTTTGTTAAATACATTTTATACAGAAAATAACTTTGTGCAAATGTTGTACCGTCTATAAAATAAAAATAAGGTTTTCAGTGTAGGACCATTTAAACTATAATTTCGGTAATTCTAAACACAAGACACCATATCATGGATAACCAGCTCCAAGTGATCTGTGATCAAGGAACTTCCTAAACAGCACTCATATAATTATTTTTTCCATTAATTTGTTCAGGTCTTTTTGAAACCCATGTAAATTTTTCATGCCCAAAGCATCCACTAGCAATGAATTCTATAATTTAAGTAGATGCCCAGTGCAAATGCACCTACCTTTGTGCTCTGAACATGACCTGATGTCCCCTAGCTTTTGTGTTGCAAAACAA
Source organism: Haliaeetus leucocephalus (assembly GCF_000737465.1). Classification (NCBI taxonomy): domain Eukaryota; kingdom Metazoa; phylum Chordata; class Aves; order Accipitriformes; family Accipitridae; genus Haliaeetus; species Haliaeetus leucocephalus. Next base: position 22,644,006 of record NW_010972436.1, on the reverse strand, counting down.
AATGAATCATCATTCCCTGTTCATTTTCTCCATACCACTCATTGTTTTGTGGGACCCTACTAAATTCCTCTCCAGTCATATCAGATCAGGTTGAAGTCTTTTACCTTAACTGATCCCCTCACAGAAGCTATTATTTACTTCTTGTCATACTTGTTGGCCTTTTCTGTACTTTCCCAATTACAGCTCATCCTTTTGGAGAAGGGGAAGCAGAACTGCACATGGCATTTAACATACAGTCATACCACGGGTTTATAAATCAACAGTAACAAAAAACACACTGATGCTTTTTTCCCCTTATCCCTTTGCCAGTAATTCTTAGAATTTGATATCGTTCAAGTTATAAAAGCTAATGCAATTCTCAGAAGAACTACAGGTGTACCACTTGCTCAGGTAGCAACAGCTGTTTAAGAGTGATTGTTTATACAAAATTAGGATGGCGATTTTCCCCTGTATGTTCTTTTACATGCATTACTACTGAATTTAAGAGTCATTTCATTCTCTATGGTCAGTCTTCAGTGCTTTGCAGCTGGGTACCTCTTTTATTACACTAAGTAAGTTTATTTTACCAGCCACTTTTTTCCTTTTTGTACCTGACCCAGAAAAGGGTTACTAGGGCAGATGCTTATGTGACTCCAACACCAGCCTGGTTTATATTACGATGTTAATTAGGTGGGACTGAGGTCTGAATTTCTCTAATATTTCTTCCACCAAACTGGAGAGTTGGTGTCAACACTGCATTATGAAAAATTTAGACAGGTCCACAGAACTAAAACATACACAAAACAGCACTGTTTCCAGTGAGGAAAAGAGCATATGGCACACAAGATACATGCTACTATTTCAATGTATTTGACTGGTAATGTGAACACAAGCAGCAGCAGCAGCGTTAAGCTTCACAGAAATGGGAAGGTGGAATATTCTGGGTCCTCGAAAACTTCCAAAACCTGCTGGTTATGTTTAACAAAGCAGAGTTTGATACCAATACTGCAAAAGCAGTACTGAATAAATAAGAAAAAAAAGAGGTTGCATTTCAGAAACAACCTCCACAATTAAAAACTCAGTAAGGTTAGATTTTATTTGTAAATAACAGATTCCACCTGCTACAAAATATTCCACCTACTCTCAAAACACCTGAGACAGAGATATCAGTCAGAAGGAAAAAAATCAGATTTTTCTAAATGGCCCATTTTAAGCATGCATGATGATAAATGTTATTATCAAGTAAGCCCGTAATGATTTAAAGGCAAATATCAAATAACATCCTGTTGTGTCTGGTTTCCTTATTACAAACAAATTACCAGAATACAAAGGAAAATAATAAGATGCTTGCAATAACAACAACAAGGTGCTTCAGTTATGCTGAATTTTTCAGTGGCTGGACAGGTAGGAATCAGCTGCATAAGAAAGAAGGAACTACTCCTTTTATAATGAGCACAGGGAATATTAATTGCCTTAAAACATATATCTACAGGCAATGTCCTCAGTAGTATCAATTCTTCCTTTCATTAACTTTAGAAGCAATAATCAGTATAGTGATGAGACCAAAGTATCTGTCAGAAAAGCACAAAGTGGACTTTAAAAGGTCTTTGGTGTTAACGAGTTGATAAAGAGCTTTTGCCATTGATTCACCCAAACCAGGACTTGCTCTTAGGTGTGTTTTACTTGTTTTAGTGGGAGGTTCTACTCAAGTATGCTTCTAACTGGTACAAAAGGTGACTGTATTTTCTCTAGTAAGTAGGATATTGCAGTAATTTTTTTCCTCTAGAAAAGTGCTTTTCAGGCTGCTTCAAAGCTGATGAGATTCTGGATTAGTCCAAAGTTCTCTGCCAGCTTCTACACAGATTACTTTTCTCCACTGAGAACTGTTTTTTTCTGGTTCTTCTGCGCTTTGCCCAGAGACAAAAGAAGCTGGTTAGAGGAAGGCTTCAGGGAGTTAACATGAAAGAAATCAACTCGCCAGGCAATGTTGCTGGGTCTGAAAATAACATTACTAATGACTGTAACAAAGGCAAGGAGCTATTGGTTGATAATATCATACAGATTCTTCTATGTATTATCAATTCTGAAGCCTCCAGAAACCATGGGGAGGTAAGGGTCCGTTATTAAGTACTAATTTAAGAATTGGTTGACCTCGTACAGATAGTAGACAGAATACCCGATCGATTTACTATGGGTTTCGGTCCCAAGAGACTCAGCAGTTAACTAAACTTATTCCACTGCCCTTCTCCCAGATCGGAGTCTGAATCTCAACATTTGTATGTGACACAAAGACAGGAAGAATTACAGACTCTAGGATGAGTAGCATATTTCACAAGTGTTCTCAAAAAAAAAAAAAAAAAAAAGAGGGAATAATCAAAGAATTAACACACAAAATTCAGTTTCAGTCAACTTAAATGCAGAACAAGAAAATACCAAGTACAGAAACTGGCTTAAACTAATAGAAGTTGGGAAATAGAAGCAGAAGCTAAGTCTTCATTAATAGTAAAGGGCCACCAAACCTACAGAAAGCTCACCAAGAGGTATTTGTTCCATTATTTCTTTCTTCAGATCAGCATATTTTATATTTGCATCTGTGTGTGCACACACAGGCACATGCTTTCCAGACTTCTGTGTTTTGGTTTGGGGTTTCTTTGGCCGTTACAGAGATTTGCTCATTGCTCATCAGAAGAAAACTCCTCTCATGGAGAGGAACAACACAAGGGCACCTACAGGAAAACACAGTATTCTACAACAAACTGTATTTTATCGATAGCTAGAAAACTGGAAGGCGTTGACGGCTGGAAGGTCTTGACAAGACCAGAAGCAATGGGCACAAACTGCAACACAGGAGGTTCCCTCTGACCATCAGGAAACGCTTTTTTAGTGTGAGGGTGCCTGAGTACTGGAGCAGGTTGCTCAGGGTGGTTGTGGAGTCTCCGTCCTTGGAGATACTCAAAAGCCATCTGGACATGGTCCTGGGCAACTGGCTCTGGGTGGCCCTGCTTGAGCAGGGGGTTTGGACCAGATGGCCTTCAGAGGTCACTGCCAACCTCAACCATTCTGTGATGCTGTGGGTGCTAAAATGATGGGAGGGATGGGTAATCTCAATGTTGGTTGGATAGAAAAATACCAGTGTAAAGTAACTGGTGGGAACCACAGTGAAGAAAAATGGAGCCAGTAACAGAGAACTGGAAAGACAAATACAAAACTGAGAAGCAAAATAGTCACCAAGACAGAAACCAAGAAATCAGCAAGAGAGACAGGGCTGGTGGGTAAAGGAAAGGAGTCTATCCTGAGGTTGACAAGAAGCTGAAAGTCTAATAATTCAGTAGAAGTAGTTGCCAGCACCATTTTTTAGGAAAAAAGTTGACTTGGCTCCAAACAGATCTTTTTTCCAAATTCCAAAATTTCCTTTTTCCAATTCCAAATCCCTCCTCCCTTTCCATCCTTAAGAATGCTACGTTCATTTATACTAAAGCAAACATAGCACTTGGCAGAAAACAGGCAGGGCTCAGAAATCACTGTAGTTGGCGGGGATAATGACCCATACTGAAATGATCAGAACGGCACACAGCTTACCCTGCTTTGCTTCCTATTCTGCCTGTTTTTACATATGAGATTACAGAATTTTGTTACGGGTAGGAACTTGTTTCCTGGACTGCCATTAAAATGGCCGTTCCTTAGCATTACAAAAAAGCCACTTCAGGAAGATTTTCTTTTTTTCTTTTTAACAAAGATTTGTGTCAACATTACAAATGGAAAGAACATATAATATTGAGTACTTACGTTCTCCCTTGCCTTTTTCCCCATAAAAGATTTGACAGCTAGAAAACACCTCTTTATTCTAGGTGGGATTATATGGGGCATCTCCTTTTTCCCTCCCTGTGAGGAAAGTGCTCATTCCTCCTGCATTGCTCCCTTCCCTAAAAGTAGAGTTTATTACACTGACTACAACTTTTATAGTGTGGACTTCTCTCATTTTATGAAAATTAATTAATTCACAAAAGCGCTCCAGTAATGCTAAACTCCATAAATAAAACAAAACAGAAACAACCTCCCAAACCCAAACAAACAAGAAATAAAAACCTCACACAGTAGAAGAATTCCTGATCATACTCAACACGTGAAAAAAAACAATGGAAAAGAAGCTAGAAATACGGAGACTCAAACTATGTCAGAAGTTGCATGTCAAGAGTTTTTGTATGTTCAGATGATCTCATTTCAAGTTTTGTAATATTACTATATTGTGTTTTGGTTTGCCAACTACTACAGCAAATTGTTGGCAAGTCTACTTTTTGCAAGAAAACAAAAAAAAGCTGTTATATTCAAAGTAAAAATTCATAAACTGGAACACAAATATACTCCAATTTGATTAACACAGTTTTACATGGACTAAGAAACTGGGATTACTCCTTCTCCCACAGTATTATCATTAAAACAGATAAGCGCTTAGAAGTTTTAGAAGCAGTCAGCCTTTTCAATTAATATGATCAAACCTCTATCACATGGTATTCAACTTTTAAAATAATGGAATTGCAATTCTGTCTGTATCAAACTGCTCAAGACAATAATGCTCTTTCAAGTCTATTCCGGTTCCCCCGTCAAAATGGGATTTCAGACCTATGTATTTTCACGAGGCTTCTTTCCACTTAAGAGTACATTTTGCAAAACCATCTTGGGCTCAGCACTGAAGTGATGGTGCATCACTTCCAGAAGCAGACCCAGCAGAGTCTTTGTCTATCAAGATTTCTAGCACAGTGTTCCACTGCTCCCTGTACCTTTAGAAATAAGCATCAGTCCTCTGTGACAGCCAGGATGACTCTGATGAAGGATAATGGAGAGACTTATCTATATGCACTCCTGGAGTCTCAAAAATAATTATCTGTGTCCCTCTCTCCTTTGAAGTAAAAACTGCTCTCAGGTCTCTGTTGAGGAACTTTGTTATTAATGACATGTAAAGTCAAGAAAAATACACCTATCACTAAATCCCCTACACAGCAGTGTACCAGCAGTGGTTAAGCTTGAATTTCTTTTTGGTTTGGGTTTTTTTTAAAAAACATATTTTAAATTTACAAAACTTACCACTTACAATCACACTTTCTGTCCCCTTTGCTGATTTTCATAAGACTTTTTCTAGCACATGGGATCAGAAGAGTAATAAATGGAATACAGGACACAATTACAACTAGACTTCCTTCCTCCTACTCTGTTTTTCTACAGAGAAATACCTGCTACAACTTTTTCACTTTCGACTTTAATAACTGGTAATTATCTACTTGTAGAAGCTGGAAAAGACCAAGTTCACTACCATCAGCAGCTTATTACCAGGGGCAGAAAAACAACTGACAGAATAAAACGATGCAGCATCCTTGTATTAAGCTTTAATCTCGACTCCCTCCACAAACCATTAACAACACTTAAATTCAACACAAGTTGTAACTAAACACTCATGACACTCCCCAAAGCCTAGAGGCTTGAGTACAAAGCCTTCACCACAGTTCATCAGCTAGCAAGTACGAAGCAAGAGACTAGCATATACAGTTGAAACTCATCCTCCATCCACTTGGTAATTTCAGCCTCCTCTTTTATAAGCTTTCACTACTGCAACCATATTCCTGTATGGTCTGTGTAAGATGCTGCTGCAAAATGGCTCTTTTGAGGTCCTCTACTTTTTCTCCCTATAAATCTACACTAAGCACAGATTCTTGTCTTCCATCTTTAAGGACCTCACAACTCCACCTCCTTTACTTAGCAGCTATGAGAGTAATTTGACAACTCCCTTAACTCAGCTGGCATTTCCATGCAATTGCCGGCCTGACCGCCACCTTCTGCTGTTAGTGTCTCTGTGCTTCCCTCCACTTCGCTCATTACACCTAATTAAATTTATAAACCCTTATGTCTCAATGCATTTTTAAGGCTTATTTCTGTCAAACGACAAACTTCCGCCAATTGGCCATGGCATCATCCTTCCTGGCAGGTTTCATCCTTCTACGCATATTCAGTCCCTGGTTAAAAACAGGCAAATGGCTACAGACATGTGCCTGGCAAAGAGATGACAGTTCTTCACCATGGCCTTTATCTTGTGTGTTAGCTCATCTGCTTGTCTCTTTAGACTCTTAACCTGCCAGAACAGTAATCACAGACTGTTACAACAGTACTCGGTCCAGTACAATGAGATCCCTCTGGTAACAGAAGCATTTGGGTACTATCATAACAAATATTTACAAAAGCAAGAACAGAGGTTTATCTTGTTTCCTAAGCAGCAATAGGAAGCATTAACGTTTGGTTATCCCGATTATCCCTTTGGTATATAATCTGCTGTAGTTAGCTGAAGATACAGGTCAATAAGTAATACTGTATTTTGGCAGGTATTCTAAAAATAGCAGCTACCACTTCACAGGTTTTATTTTTTTACAAAACCAGAAAAAGAGCCTCTACATAACTACACTACGAAGGCATTCCCATTAGACGATTTGAAAGCAATAGGTTCAAATAGCTTTAATTAATATAGGTTTAAATAACACACAGCATTTTTCTTTTCTATCTGCCCAAATACACATCTCATACTACAAAATGAAAGAAATATTTCTTGTCTACCAAAGTCCTGCATGATTAAATGCATTTCCGAGACAGAAGCAATAAGCAGGCAGCATCAACACTATACTCTCATTACCTGTTTCCACAGTGTTTTCTGTTTCTGCTGCCTCCAAACCATCCATACTGTCTTCATCCTCCACTGCAGTTTTTCCTCTACTCCGAGGCCTGCAAACATAAGAAGGGAAAACTCTTTTTAAACTGAAAGCATTTTTTAAATTTTGACGTTTAAAATTTAAATTAGGATTTAAATAATTTCATTTTGAGGGATAAATGTCAGCACTAAATTATGTAACATTTAAGCTAACCCATGATTTGAGTCTTGTACAAACCAGAAGTTTCCTCCCCTATTTTCCTGTTCTAGGTAATGTGCTCAACAATGTACACTTGAATCAGCAGTTGCCCCCTTAAGTTTTTCTGATTATTCTTACAAGAAAAATACAGTAACAAACTTTTACTGATCAAAAAATACATTAAATTAGCAAGATTTTAAGATATGAGCATTCTGTTTGCGCCACATAGGAGATAACTACAGATAGATATGAGAGAACATAATCCAAAATCTGGCCAGTAGTTACAAACACTATAAAATAGATACCGATCCATCCAGAGCATCTGTCGTGGTTTAACCCAGCAGGCAGCTAAACACCACACAGCCGCTCCTGCACTTCTCCCCCCTGCCCCCCCCAGTGGGATGGGGGAGGGAATTGGGGGGGGGTGGGGGAGTAAAATTAGTGGGTTGAGATTAAGACAGTTTAACAGGACAGAAAAGGAAAGGAAAATAATAACAACGATAAAAGAGTTAGAATATACAAAACAAGTGATGCACAACACAATTGCTTGCCACCTGCCGACCGATGCCCAGTTAGTTCCCAAGCACCGGCCCCTCGCCAGCTTTCTCCCCAGTTTATATACTGGGCATGACATCACATGGTATGGAAAATCCCTGTGGTCAGTTGGGGTCAGCTGTCCCAGCTGTGTCCCCTCCCAACTTCTTGTGCCCCCCAGCCTCCTTGCAGGTGGGGTGGGGCGAGAAGCAAAAAAGGCCTTGACTTGGTATAAACACTGCTTAGCAAAAACTAAAACATCGGTGTGTTATCAACATTATTCTCACACTAAATCCAAAACACAGCACTGCACCAGCTACTAGGAAGAAAATGAACTCTATCCCAGCCGAAACCAGGACGGCATCCTTGGAAGCAATTTCTACAGAATAATAATGATGCTAAAGCAATTAATTTGAAACACGTATTATTTTCAGTGAAACAAGTATTATGACACATAAAATAAAATGTTATGAGAGATGACTAGATGTCATCACATTAAAAGAAGTCATCACATGACGACAGCACATCAAAACTAAAATACCTGGCAGATTTGTTTCAATTTCAACCAAGGTCTGATGGAAAGCAGACAGGTTTGTGCCACAAATTCCAGCCTTTTTTCCCTGCCTGGCTCTTCAGCAACTAACGTGGTGGGCTGCTGAGAAGCCCAAGCATCCAGATTCCCAGCTGTTCAGCAGCCCATTTGAAAGGGAGCCAAGAGCTTGGCACCTCGCCTCCCAAATTTTCAGGCTACTTGGCAACCCGCCTGGTGTGCTGACAGAAAGCCTGGGAGACCCTGGGAGCTTCTGATTCCAAGTACACAAATTCTGAGCGGTTTGGGGCATCTCGGCAGTTCCAACGTCCCAGAGCTCCCAGGCAACCATTCACCCAACCAACATGCCTTGAATCGGGATGCCATGCAGGCCAGCACACAGGCACCCTGCTTGCCCCCCCCCCCCCAAAACAAAACTGCTCCAGTTCCTCTTTCACAGAGGATTCTGAAAGGTTTGGGCTTAGTTCTATGTTGGGGGTGAAAAGGTTTGGGGTTTTTTTTAAGTGATTAAATCATTCCAAAACCAGTATTTCCTTTTTTTTGCACAGTCTGTTATAATACTTAAATCTATCCAAACTACTTCCACAGAACTAGATCTGCTACACTGGCTATGAAATAAACTCTGTCATGCAACGCCTTTGGTTCTCATGGATCAAAGAGGGTAACATGCACAGAACTGGAACCATCTTTTGAGTCTACATGTGTTGTTCTCCTGCTAGAAGAGTGACTGTCTCGGACTACCTAACAAGAAGACCCCGTCAAATTGTGTCGGGACCAGTTTTGTCTCTGCAAAGGAGGAAAAGAAGAATCAAAAACGAGGCTCAAACCAACGCCTGAACAAACACACTCCATTTACAAAGGAGCTGAGGTGAAGAGCAAAGTGAGAAGAGATGAAAGACAGAAGGACTTTTCGTGACATCCCTATGAAATTTGTTCAGGTCAATGCCGGAAAACATAGGCACAGTGGAAACCCTAAGGATACAAGGTTATCTATTCCCTAGCCTGCTTCTCTGTAAGGAGTGACAGCATACATGTAACACACAAAGTAATACCCTTCTCAGACGAGCGAGAAGCCAGTATCCCCTTCAGTTATTTGCCACCTTACAAGCCTCCAGTGCAGTTTCTTAAAACACGTTTCACAAATATTTAAGCCAGAATAAACCGCACAGCGACCCGAAGAAACTGTCTCATACTCCTCCCTTCAGCCACCACATCAGCCCATCTACGCGTACGGCAATCGGCGAACTGGCTGGAAGGTGGACACGTTTTGGAAGTGGGAAGGCCACAAATGATTCTCGCAGCAGCATCTGAGATCATCACACAGATTTATTCCCATCTGTAATGAAGAGTAGGGAATAGAGGAAATGGAACGTCATACTCATTGGATGGAATAGGCTCTTCCAACAAGATTGAGATACATCAAGAAAGACATAACACTCTTCTAACACTTACAAAAACAATGCAGCTGGCAAGAACACAAGTGCATTTAAATATTACATTTCTTGTAGTTCTCCACAACATCCCAGCACATCAGCCAGCACCAGATGAAAGGATGGGAATACAGGTAAGTGAAATCACTTCTCTTGGTGCAGGAATGCTCAAAAGCTTTACGGAACACAACCAGCTAAGACCAGGGATTATTTCTAAATCCTATCCCAATTATTCTTCTACCAACTATCCGTCTGCAACGCAAAGTTACAAGTTTGTACTAAACCAGGATTACTTTGAAATCATCACAAACATAAAAGGTAATTCTGCTTTCTTCACAGGTACCCCATGTCAGTATTCTCCAACACAACCCTGTAGGTGAAGGTCACTGGATAGTGGAAGATGATGATTGTTTATTTAATAATTTACATATGGCTTTAGATTTTCTATTAAAACTACATTTCATGCATTAAACACCAAAGTACCTCACAAAACCTTTTTAAACTTTTTGTTTAAACAAGAGCAGTATCCACTCCTTGAACTCCCCACCGTATTTTAGCAACCTATTTAATACTAAGAAAAATCAGAGGTTTCATTTAATTAAACATAATTGCTTCTTTCAGCAAAAGATATAACCATGTCTGGTGTTTTCTTGCCATTCCCTTCCCCCAAATATTCTACAAAAAGACTTCAATCGTGCAGGTTTTGAATAAACTGAAGAAGTGGTGGAAAAAATACTGGACTGTATTGTTAACTTATTTTTGCTAGTTACATTCGTTGCATAACCATCAGAAGAGATTTCATAGCCTACAAATTTATATTTGGCTTAGAAAAAAAAAATAATTCAAGTCACAAAACACTGAAATACAAACTGTACTGACAACTGTAATTTGTTTCCACAGAAAGTGCCATATGAGAAGGCCATATAGCATACCTAATTGTTGCAATCAACATTTGTAATAAGAATGGATTGCTTGATGTTATTTGAATTAAGTTTATACATTTTATTTAATAGTTTTATACATAAAGCTTTTGTCTGGTTTGCATAACACTAGATTTTTCCACTGACAAACCCTGTAAATTTTTTATTTTTCTATTTACTTATTCCACTCCCCCTTAAATAAAGTGGGAAAAGCAACCTGTGCTGTGTTATTCTTCAGGGACTTGACTTCCTCTTCTGAAGGAGGATGCAAAAAGGCTGCTGGGGCAAGACAGTGGCGGGGCCAGCTTTTGCTGCCTTAAAACAATTACAGAACAGCCCATGACTATTCCCCTTCGCTCACACAAAGCCAGACAGTACTGAACAATAGTTCAATTGCTATATTGAACACTGTAACCTCAGTTCTGCTCTAGATCTGGAAGCTCAATCCCAAACTTTCTTACTAGGAGGGGTAACTACATCATGCTTTTACATATCATTGCAGAAACCCCATCAGTTCGTGACAGCAGAAGTACCAAACACAGATGAGCCACGTCTCCTACAGCTTACAAACCAAGAACAAAATGTACAGGCAGAGCCTGACCAATACAGACTCTACAAGAAAACAATAAATATTAGTCAGTACAACAGGCAGTGGCCTTGGTACGCAGGCTGAACTGCTGCCAAGGTTTCTGCGATTGGCTTTCTCGCTTGCCTTTTTCCTATAACGGAGTTGAATCTCGAAGGAAAAAACAAAAGCACATCTATTTACGTTTAAAAGAACAGACCCACTGAGAGAAATATAACTTAAGTGTTTAAAGCACATGCAACATTTCATGAAACAAAGTCAACAAAAGACAAAACTACACTTTTTTATGTATATAGGACTCCAGTTGAATATAATTACTGTCTACAATAATTTTACTCAGATTTGCATAAAATGGAGTCATTTATCAAAATCCTTTGTGACCTACTCCTAAATTTGTTATCAATTAGCTTCCTTAGCTAATGCCTTTCATTAATCTCCATCTTTAAATACACCACAGTAAACAAAAATCTCGTAATTCTTCTCTGGGTAAGCAACTAATTAAGTTTAGCCCACAGGAAAAAGAGCCCAGAAAAACCTTTTGCAGGGCTCAGCAGAGCATTAGGTACTCCCTCTGCATTGGGGGAAAGCCTCGCTGAGGCTCTCTCAAAGCCTCACCGACTTTACTAACACAGGAAGATCACCAGGCACCCGAGTGGCTTCTGCTGAATTGCATGGAGAGCAGCGCGGATGCACGATGCTGGGAGAAAATGGAAAAGTGTCTTATTCACCTGCCAGTAATCAGATATTACTACTTTTTTGTTTTGTTTTGTTTTTTAAATACATGACATTTTTTGCATGTTTGGGTCTTTCTTGTTTTGGTTTGGGTTTTTTTAAAGGCAATAGCAATAGCACCATAACCTGACAAGTATACTGTAGATCAAAAGTACGTCTTGGATCTTACTCATTCTTTCCACAAAGTGATCAGGAATAAGGCCATGGGCCAACATCTCCTGGGACTACATGAAATAAGTGACAAAGCTACTATGCTCAGATGCCTGTCACTGCCAGGCTGCTAGTTTATCATTACCCAGAAGTTACTGCCAGACACCAGTTTCTGCAAATTCTCCGTAAGTTGCTACCAACAAAATCAGGTGACAATTTGTTCAGACCATTCATCAAAACTACCTTACTAACCCAGTGCATTTTGTTTCAGGCTTATGAGAATGTGTTCATACAAACCACTCCAGAGCTTCCCCTCTTTCTCAAATCCTTAAACCTCTAGATCGTTCGGGGAGAAACTACCTCCTGCCTACGCTTTGCAAACTGCTGAGCAAAATGATGGTACTAAATATATAAAACAGGGCCAATAACCTTAAAAAGCGGTGTAACATCTGGGATACAGTAACATCCTAAACCAGCACAGATGTCTTGTTAAATGAACATCTGTCCACAGCCTTACCCTAGAAGATGGTACAGGAATGATTTATAAAAAGGTTCAATTAGTGCTGCCATCAGCACGGCTAGGAACGAATTAATGTTCACAGGACAGTTTCACAAGTGAAAGCTGTTACAGTCTTTTCAAGAATCTTTTTAACAGGTGTGCAAAAGCACATGCTCCCACTATTTCTGAACCGTAAGCACAGCTGTAAAAGCTTAACTATGCTTAAGTATAAGCTAGAATACCTAAGGTTCAGCTAGTAGCCCTGTACGAAGGGAACCACAACAAGCAAGTAAGAAAGAATCACTTCACAGAAAGATCTACAAGGAAAGGGGTTTTCTTCCCCTCTCTGAATGCTACTTTTCAATGTAGTCTTTATTACTTCTAAGAGTTGAGAAAATTCTACATCCAAGTCTGGATAAAATGAACAATATGGCTCTGGAAGGGACGCAGATGCCAGCTCGCTAGAATTAATTTCAATAGCTCTAAACACTACAGGCCTAAAATAGGAAACTCACTATCATATTGACTCGTGACTTCAAACTGATTCCGATTTAAAAGATTCTTAGGAGAATTTTTTAATTGAGCAATCAGTAACAGGTGCAAACACTTTCTGCACTTGCCCTCCACAACATTTCCTTTTGGACATTATAAAAAAAAGAACTCAACATGTACTTTCTTCCTTTTTACTTATTATATTAGATATGTGTATATTAAAGGCAGAAGGACCCTGATGTATGGAAAAGATGTGCAACACAAACATCACAAGTGATGCAAAGGTAAAAAAAAAACTGACCTTTTAGAAACAGAGAGAAGCGCAAGACTGTAGGAAACCATTTTTGTTTAACATCTACAGAACCAGACTTTAATTACAATCTCATTATAAAACTTGCTCAACCTTCAGTTTCATGATCAAAAGATCTCAAAAATATACTTGATATTTCCTATTAGTCTCCCGGTACAATCAAAGAAAAGTGTGTATCTTAATACTTGTAATTTATAAAGTATAATAATTTTTTCATAAATTACTATGTCAAAGAGAAATGACCCAGCTTACGTTTAAAACCAAAACACTGCAACTTCCCACCTTACATCTCCCTTAAACGGTAAGGATCTAAAAGACATTATTCATTCACTCAGCATTACTCATTCACCCAGGATGTAACGTGTTCAGAGCTGAAACTTTTTTTCACATCTATATTTTATACAGTTACCACTGAGAGCACTAAACACCTGAAATAAAAAAATATTATAGCCTTTGAGATCAGGGATGTTGGAGAAAAAGCATAAAAAGAACCTAGTCTCTGCTCCACGATTCTTATCTCAACTTTTCCAGTACTCCCGTGAAAGGGAGATTTGTCAAAGATTTCCTACACTACCCAAAGAAATGCAAATAGGAGCCTTTTAAAGATTATTTGTACCTAATGTTGTAGATTCATCTTTCCTTTCGTTCTAGAGTACGATCACTACTGACAAAAAGTAAGCTAATGCAAAGGAAACCAACTGATGAACGCAGAGCCCTTGAAGAAAAAAAGGCTTTCCCGAGAGGTTTTGAGTAAAATATCACGTGTCAAAACAAATTTGCATTGCACGGTTCTAACAACAATTTAAAGGCCAACTGAATTAGTACTTTTAAGTTGCACTGGGTTTGCATGCCAAGGTTTTGGCAGAGGGGGGATTACAGGGGTGGCTTCTGTGAGAAGCTGCCAGAAGCTTCCCCCATGTCCGATAAAGCCAAGGCCAGCCGGCTCCAAGATGGACCCGCCGCTGGCCAAGGCCGAGCCCGTCAGTGATAGTGGCAGTGCCTCTGGGATAACAGATTTAAGAAGGGAAAAAAGTTGCAGCGGGCACAGAAACTGCAACCGGAGAGAGGAGTGAGAAGATGTGAGAGAACCAACCCTGCAGCCCCCCAGGTCAGTGCAGAAGGAGGAGGAGGAGGTGCTCCAGGCGCCGGAGCAGAGATTCCCCTGCAGCCCGTGGGGAAGACCATGGTGAGGCAGGCTGTCCCCCTGCAGCCCAGGGAGGTCCACGGGGGAGCAGATCTCCACCTGCAGCCCGGGGAGGACCCCACGCAGGAGCAGGGGAAGAGTGAGGAGTCCTCCCCCCGTAGGGGAAGGAACAGCAGAGATGACGTGTGATGAACCGACCACAACCCCCATTCCCCATCCCCCTGCGCCGCTGCGGGGAGGTGGAGAAAATCAGGAGTGAAATTGAGCCTGGGGGGAAGGTGTTCTTAAGATTTGGTTTTATTTCTCATTATCCTGCTCCTATTTGATAATAAATTAAGTTAATTTCCCCAAGTCAAGTCTGGTTTTCCCATGACAGTAATTGTTTGAGTGACCTCTCCCTGCCCTTATCTTGACCCATGAACCCTTTCTTATATTTTCTCTCCCCTGTCCAGCTGAGGAGGGGGAGTGATAGAACAGCTTTGGTGGGCACCTGGTGTCCAGCCAGTATCAACCCACCACAAAAGTAAATGTGCAGTTTGGTTTATCTGTATTTTCAACTTCAACTGCCCTTGCACAGTCACCTGTACTATGCGGGTTCTCAGGCCGATACTGGAGCAAAATTACTTTCCATGGGAGACTGAGAAAAGGCAAATAGGATGTCCTGCTGGCAGACACTCAACAGAACAGTCTACCTGAATCAAAGGGGCATAATTACTTTAAGAGGAATGCCAGCGCACTGTTGGAAAATCTTAACCTCAACTCAATTTTGCAGAAGGCCACCAGATCCAGGAGCCTGAAGCTACACTGTTGGGTGATGAGGCTGGTCTGGCCGAAGTGACTGCCTTCAGCATTTTCTCTGCTCTTCCCTGAAGTTATTTATAGTTGTTCCATTTTGAGTCTGGAACTGTTCTTTTAAAAGATAAAGCTGATTAAGACTATCCTAGCTGAAACAGAGCCTTACTAGCAAGACCATGAAATCCTGCTTCCCAACTTGTTACCCATTTGGGAACATCCTCAGTAGGTTGACAAGAAAGATGGAGGGTAACAGCAGCCACAGACCAAACTAGGAGGATTCATTATCGTTAACAGTTTCAGGCACATAAAATAATAAACTTTTCACGTGTGCCGATAAAATACCCATGGAGTCACAGCTCTGCTACAGCCAGTTACAGACTGAAGTATTGAGGCTAAGGTACTACACTGCAATGTACTTCTGCGTACCTTTTTGTGATACCATTACGTGAGAAAATCTGAGTTCGATGTTAGAAGTACAAAACCAGGTTGCCTGATCTACATGTATGGACTGTTCAGGTTTGGAGACAGTTCAAATAACAGAACAGAAATCATATAAAAGCCTTTCAGATCTTTCCCCTTTTTACTTTTCAAACTGACTATTTAGATATCTATAAATTCTGGAAGCGAAAATTACTTTTAGTCAAATATCTGTCACATTAACTCAGCAGTATACAGTATCAAAAATTGCTACAGGTTCTTATTTCTCAAGAACTACCTTCCCACTGATAGGTAGTCTTGTCATCTTGACTAGCAGTTTATAGTTTTAGTCCTGTAACACAAAACACGTTACATGCAGATCTTAACCATTACACACATTTCAGAAGTACAAAAATATCTGATGCAATTATGACCTTCTGACGCATTATGTATTTGCAGTTTTGCACAAACTACATCCTTTACACACATTTGTTACCAATGCATTTAGCCATGTTCACCATCAAAATGATGCAAAACAACATACCAGAATTTCAGCAATTTGCAATTTTTTTTTAAAACCTTTTCTGGAACCAAATTAGACAAATCTTTGGGAGCACCAGCAGCTACAAGTAGAGCCATCTGCATGTTTCCAACCCCAGCTAGTTCTGTGTATCTACCTGGCTCCAGACTTGGTAATGGCTATATTCTTATGATACCCCCAATACAACAGTTAGTGTGAGGCTCTTCAATGAATTTGCTAAATAATGCTTATCAAGACCACTGAATGCTTTCACATGTTCTATTTTTACAGGCAAGGAGAATGAAATGGCAACACTAACAGTTGAGAGACCACTGGCATTGTCAAAATCACAAATCCTCTAACCTTTGCAAGAGTTTCATGAGTGCACCTGCACCATCAAACACCGTATTTGTCCACACTTCTCTTTCCTCTACGTAAACAAACTGCATCAAAATATGCTACTGCATCAAACTCTCTTTTCTTGACGGGTAGTGTAAGCATCCACTTACATCCAAACACAAGATTTGTTTCTCCATGACGACAGCTATGGCAAGTTTTAACTCCTCCAATCTTGTAACAGCCATGATGCCCATAATTTTTTACCCACAACAGCACCAAGCTCATGTCTTTTTTTAAGAATTATCCAGCTACTTGCTCTTTCGTATGTTGCAGGGTTTGCCTGCTACTCTCTTCTGAATAGAGGTGGCAATACAATGGTAAGGATTGTAATTCTCACGTCTGGTGATTTCAAGATCCTGTACATGAAATTCAGCAGATCTGAGTCATCATGCATGAGAAACAGCTGCCAAGTACTTGGAACTTGGTGGAAGTTTTGGTCTCTGTGAACAGATTTTTGTAATTTTAGCACCATTAATTAAGAGTCATTTTCAAAGATTTCCCTTTGAAACTTTGCAGTCTGCCAGAGTCTTACCACAGTAAGATTGTAAAGATTCTTTCAAAATGCATTTGTCTGCTTATATTAAATATTCTTACTGGATATATTAAGTGCAGGTGCAGACTGTGCTGCCTGTCTTAATACTCAGCCACACACAGTGCAGGTATACAAACAATGGAATGAACTAATACTAACTCAAAAAATTATTTTTATACCCAGCAAGTACAGTCTGCATACAATGGATCATAAAGAGCTCTAAGCATTGCTTTTATTTGCTGTTAATTCAGTTAGGATACTCTAAAAAGGATGCAAATATTCAGCTCTTACCTATTATATCAATTTATTTAAGAGAAACTAAACTCCACTCACACAGCATCGAGAGGTTTCCAGATCTTACATCTATCAAAATGCAGTCAGCTCAGAACATCTCATGCTTTCTCATCGAATAAAGCTCAGTTATCTTGTCTCAAATCAAATTTAGTCATGTTTTTAGACCTAATACCAAACACAAGTCTTCCTGTAGATTACATGGAAAATATCTCCATTCATTCTCACACTTTTGAGGTATTTCTGATCCCACCAATATCACCAAAAAACCAAACCCTGTCTGTCCCTCAGGTGCATGTTACAGGATTCTCTGAGAAAGACATCTGTCCTCCAATTTCACCTGAACTTCTGTTTGCAAAAGGCAATGAACAACCTACAGGCAACAGTATCAGTGTATTTCCCTACTGCTTCCCCCAACAAGCATTTAAGCTTAAACTATAAGGATCAAGACATGAAGGGAACAGCAGTACCCAAAGTAATATAAATAACCTGCTTTTATGCAAGATGCTGACCTAGAACACATTAGGTAGAATTTTATTAATAATACCCAAATTAATTGATGGCATGCAAGAAAAGTAGTTCTTGCATGTTAACTACAGTTTGTCATTATCCATCTAAAATGGATTTAGACAGGAAAAAAACCAGAACAGAAACGAATGTCATGTCACCACATATCTTTTCCATCTGTTAGCACCCTTAGTGCTCCTTATAAAGAAATGCATTTTTATTTCAGATAATGTCAACAAGTATTATGAAATATTTTTCTTTCAATAAAACTGCTAAACCTAGGAAAGCCAAAGGGAAAAACACAAGATCTGCTCGTTAATTAAAAATCCATTAGAACTTATTCAGAAGGCTTTGAAAACCTCAAAAAAATAAAAATAGACCTAAAAAGAAAATGGGAAATGTAATCAGATGGGTGTCAGTGTAAATTTATAATTCACATGAATTGTTTTTCTTAACAAAATTGTTTTCAAACTAGAAGTAAATCCTAAAAGCCAGATCATGGAAACTATTTTTATACCAGAGTAAATAAAACTCTGGAAATACTATTGTGAAATATAAACAACAATACAAGTAGCATAATAAGTAACGCTCCGAAACGCAGTCACAATTAATACAAGTCTTGAAACTTGTTTAAAAGCTTCTGTATAAACAGATACATCAATCTCTAGGGGCATGGATAAGACAGAAATGCTGCATTCTGCTAACAAAACTGTCCAACACTTTTTTTCCATCCCTGAAGAGGATTCTTCTAACCTGGAGACACAAATTTGCCTTCTGACAATTACAGATAGGTTACAAATAGCCCCAAATAATTATAATAGAGAACTTTGAATCTTCTATTCAAAGGACTGTTAAATTACCATCTTTATGTGGGACAGTGATCATTGCTATACACCAATGTTCTCAAAATTTCACTTCTTTTTATTTGAGACCACTACAAACCATAACAAGCTACTTTCTTTGTTTCTTCTCTATGCCAGTCTCCTGTCCATTAAGATTAAATACGTAAGTTCACAGTATTTTTTTAAAACTGTTATTCCCTCATTTAATTGACCTTTTTTTCATGTTCTTCTTTAAGGGCATGTTAATAAATAGATGGGTTTTCCAGCACTTGATGCTAGAGGAGTTCTACTACCTGATCACCTCCTTCACACCCCCTCAGCATCAGATGAGATCAGGCCATGACAGAAGTGCTACCAAAAGAATGATCTACTGCTCAGCCTACGTCATACGATACAGGTCAGAGTTATAAACAAAATTGTATCTGTGTCACACGATAGGGGCACGTATCCAGCAAACCTTGTTACAGCAACTACTACAATGGAAGTCATCCAAGAGGACCAACTGATACCTCCAGGTCAAGTTCCTTTGAGGCCATCATCCAAGGACACGCAAGCAGTAAGATTACTCCATTTACTGCACTGCAAGTTGCAAAAGGTCCTCAAGTTCTGCAACTTCTCTCCAGTTCCACATATATCCTCAGTTTAAACAGGCAAGGAAATGTGTTTTTAAGGTAACAGGAAATTAATTCTCAAAATTATGTTCAGTATGGAGAAAAATGCCAAAAATGTTCAAGATTCAAACATGCTAACCTGAAGACATAGAAATAATGTTAAAACAAAGCTTAAGAATTAACACAGATTGCATTTATACACAGCAAAACACAGCTAATTATCATCCAGATCAGTTATCCTATTTCATTCATTAAAGGTTCAAGAACGTTTATGCTGGAAGCAGCAAGGCAGAAGAGCAATGATAGGAAAGAAGAGCTAGAGAAGGAGGAGAAGAAATAAAGCAAGTGAAGCTTCTTTTGGTGACTGTGTAAGTGATGCTGTCTAAAAGGATTTGGAAATTACAATCTGAATCACTCACTTCATAACTTTTTTCAGAGCCCACCAGAAAAAAAAGTCATGAAGATAATCAGAAATGATGAAGCTGATTTATAATGGGACTATTTGTATATTTACCTGATCTTTTCTGAGCATAGACCTTCTGGAATGACAGCTTCTTAGGTATTTATACTTTTATTTCAGCTTGCTTTTTACATATATACATATGTTTCTAATTAACATTTACAGCATGAAAACTCATTTCTACTCACCAGACCACATAGCCTCAAAAATTATCTTAATCAAACCTTTCAGAAGTACTTCCAGGTATCAAAAGCTGGTAGAGCAGCTCTGAAATAGCTATGCTTGCAACCACTTGTGAAGATGACACAGCCAGGGAAGCACAACATATGGCTAGGCGTAACTTACAGCAGCCCTAAGGCTACTCAGATTTACCCCAGTACTTGGTATCGTGACAGGACAGAGCAGGGCCTAGTTTGCAGTTTGGCCACGCAGAAATTTCAGCAGTAAAATCATTAACTTTTGTTACAGTATTACTTTGGTGTAATTTTTTTTTCTGTATTATTGCACGCTGAAATGTCTCCTTAAACTACCTGAAAGCCTTCATGATGACAAAAGAATTATAATTGAGGTATACTATGTCCTCTGAATCTTACAAACCATTTGTATTTTGCAATCAATGTATTAAAGATCAATTTGAAAAGAATCTTCGACCACAAAGATACTCAACCTTTATTACACCATCCATGAAAAAGCTGCTAAAGAGAGTGCTATCAAAACAGAAGTGTAACTGCTCACGGACTCACTGGGTACAGTGCCAGAATCATTACCACGCGAGTCTAATATCCATAAATATCACTCAATAACTGTAACTGATTGAAGCCCATCTTTCAGAAAGGCTCTCGCTTTGCCATACCCTTTGTCATTTGTTCCTCCTTATGAATTTGTGCTCATTGCCTACGTGAACTTCTCTGGTTTCAGTTTTCCACCCCTGGCTTTTGTTGTACCTTTTCCTGTTACATGAAGGAACCCTTAAGAACTCGGTATTTTCTCTGCTGGAGACATTATCCACTGTAATCAAGCCACTACTTAGGTTTAGGGTTTAGATTCCCCCCTCTCCCATAACCTAACAGACTGAGCACCTTTACCTTCCTCACCAAAAGGATTTTCTCCAAGCCTTCTACAATCTTTGGTCCACTTCATGACTTCTTCCCAACATTTCGGTCCTTCAATTGTGGATATCCGAATCACATTAAAATGGCAGCAGCCCATCTCACAATCTCTGCGATGAACAGAGCTTCAGGACACAGCCACAAACATCCCACACTCTAAATCTCTTTCCAGAAATGATCCTTTCCAGACTGTAGCCCCATCCCACACCTCTACATGGTGACACCACCCCTCTTACTTTTTCTGAAGAGCATTTTGTTTAACTGTGCTTAATCCAAATCCCACTTTTGCCTCTTCCCTATGCTCACTCACGTCATTCCATATACAGATTTCACCAGTAGTAATTGTTATTAATAATGACTAATACCAGACTTTATTGCTGGAGGACCAACCAAAAAACCCAAAGCAAGGCAATGACAGTTCCCAAAGACAACAAAGTGCTTGGTCAGCCAGCTCTTAACCCAATTACGGTAGGCTTTATTCCACTGAATAATTTAAACAAACAGTTTTAATCAGAATATAAAACACTGTTAGGCTCAACACCTTTAAAGAAATCCATTTATGTTACATCTTTATAGAAAACTATGGATAAAGGCTCACATCAGATGAACTAATATGTACATCAAAGGCAACTTCTAAAACTCACACAGTGCATAAAAGATGGGATGAAAAGGAAGGGAAGGAATAAGAGCAAGAACACCAAAGCCTCTAAAGAATGTAGTAAATACATTTACAAAATAAAAAGTTAGAAGCCATCAATTCTCCACAGCTCTTTGTTTTTGCATATTCAACCATCAAGGCATGTACTACAGACATCTCAATCACAAGGGACTTGCTCTCCCAAAAAGTTGCGCCTTCTACATCCTCTTGAATTTAGTGGGAACCATGGGATTTCACCATCTCACAGAAGTGAGCAGCATGTTTTTCAATATACTTTGTAGCATAGTAAAATATTCTGTTGAAATTACGAGATATAAAAAACAATTACTTTATTGCTTCTTATAACTTTTTCACTGTAAAATTCAACTCCAAGGTAGTAATTGGCAGGGACAAAATTATGTAGCAATTAGGGCATGACAGCAAAAGCAAACAAGAACTGAAAATGGGTTCGACACTTCTGGTAACAAGCAGGTAATTATCACAGCAGCTTGAAAGGGGCATAATCAACCAAACTGACATCATCCCTCCCACATAATAAAATGTGAAATCCCTTTACGTGCAGTGTAGCTCTTACACACAGCTGGTAAATGCTGCTAGTCTAGTCTCGATGTCTGTGTCTGCAGAGCAGCTGAGGTTACATTTGGGACAGTTCAACAGTGGATAATTTTATTTATTTACTTAGAATGGTAATAACTATTACACGTTTTCATCCATTGTGCACTACAGAGATTATTTCTAGAGAATGGTATTTTATAAAAATGCCCTCTCTAATTTTGTTTTCAAAGTTCCTAGAATATAGAACAAAATCTCTAAAAGGCACAGTTACCGTTACACCACCATCTACAAGGTAAAATAGGTTAATATTTTCTATATAAAAATAGGAAGTTGCTAGTTTTAAATATGCTAAATTCTTAACTACTACATTTCACCAACCACACTCTTCGCCCCACCCATGACACATTTTATCTAAACTTAGGTGTGAGCATTAACTGTTGTCTCAAAGCAGCACTATCCTGTGGACGTGCCTGTTCATACCATCACAAAGTCCAGCTGCATCACAAATGGTAACGCATTCATCTTCATAACATACTTGAGGTAATTAAAATACGATCTGTAAAAAAAACATTCATTTGTCTGCTGTCCCCTTTCAGCATTATTTTATTGCGAGATTCTCTCTCTCATCAGCACAGTGTTTGGAAAACCCATCAGCCCTGACTGGCTCAATAGCAGTTGTTTCATCTGTTAGAGGAGGTTGGCGGGGAACCTCCTCCTCGTTTTTCCGCATTTTGTCTATTCCTAACCTATGTTCCTCTTCATTTTCTCTCCCCTTGTGTTGACAAACCCATTTACCTCCATACTGTCTGTCAATACCATTAGCTTGCTCCTTCCGCCTTCTTCCAGCTCATTAACAACAGCAAGGCTGAACCCAACGCTAATCCCTACAGTCTGCCATTAACTATTTCTATCCAGCTCCAATCTTTTTGATGGGTTTCGTTGCTTGTTTCTTGGATACAAGCAGGTTCAAACGCACTGGAATTGCAGCTCAATTTGTATTGATTTTTCAAGTCAAATTTCCGCAAAACATTTACAGAGTACCTCTACCTATCATTTTGTAAACTGTGCTGCAAGTACCATAAGTAAAATACATGAATTATTAACACTTATTTTCTCATCTTTAAAAGCTCAGCACTAACACATCACAACACGAATTCTTTAGACAGCTGTTATCTTGAGCAATTTTTTTGTTGTTGTTATCTTGAGCGATCTATTTTTTTGCACAAAATTCTCACAAAGATAACCCAAAGCTGGGTTCCTGGATCTCAACTTTTCAAAAGTACTAAGGCAATTTTGAATAACAGTATTATTTTCAAAATTTAAATTTGATGAGCGTGTAGCCTAGACATAGCATGCCTTGACTGGTGGAAGGTTTAGTTTACTGGCAAGTGAAACAAATGTAGGCACAATACGAGATATTCAATTGCTGACTGTACGTTACTGACATGATAAAAGGTGTTAATACTGTACCAAATCTTGTCTTTTTTTCTGCATATCTGAACCATTTTATATCTCAAATTACTTACAAAGGTTAAAATTGTACGAGATCTAAAACTTTTTCGAGATTCCTGTTAACTAGAAAAATATGATAAAACCACAAGTTTACCAATTTAAAACTGTACCATAGAAAGTGAAAGGAAACATTGGCCTCAAAGCTAAAAAAGTAGACTAGGTTAAAAAAAAAAAAAATTGTTAAAAAGCCAATACACTTTATTTTCAAACCAATTGCCATTGATGAAACCCCTCCCTTTTAAAAGCAATGCTTCTCTGAACACCACGATTTTACTATGAGAAATCTACAAATATGAAAAATACCTTTATACAAAAAGCTAGCACGGGTCAAAGTAAAACTAACAGGACTTGGACAATGGTCAAATATTCACCTGAAGTAACACCTAAGCCGCACATACCCTTTACAAATTGAGGTTATACTGTCACAAGCGAGTTCGCAGCCAGGTTCTCCACGCAGGCATGCTAGCAGTTGCACTGGCAGAGGAACAGGGCTGAGCAGCTGCAATAAAAGGCAACTGCCTAAGTCACTGCAGCCAGCAGAACAGATCTCTGGAATCGTGGCCTTAAATGCCCTGTAAATATAAAGCTAACTAGAAAGTTTCCATTACTAAAAAAACATGGGTAGGTAAATTACCAGAGAACGGTTCATCAGAAGTGATGAGGTGGGAAACCTTCAATAACCTTCACCACCTTTTCTCCACGTATCTTTGTTCTGTTTCAATGACAGATTTTACTAGAAATGCCTTTCTGCTGCAAATCTAAGAAAGCTACAGCAGCATCCAGAATCTGCAGCATTCAGCCTATTGGAAAATGGATATTCTAGGATACTTTAGTTTTTCTCCCAAGTTGAGAATTAAGACACCCAGAAATTTCAGGCACCAATGTTCTGGCCTACGAGCTGCAAAACAAGCACATAAAGTCATCTGATAGAGGAACAAATAGTGGTTTTCTTTTTCACATCTGTATCCTACGGTAAAGGTAACATGGTTGCTTCAATGTCCCCAAGGGAAACTTTCTTCATCTCAACAGCTGGAAATAATGTTTTGTTGGAGGAAGTACAGTATTTTGAAGTAGAGATCCTCCCAGTAAGAGCTCTGAAAGGATGCCAGGCAAACATAAAATTAGTAACAACACCAAAAATTTTACCTTCCCTAGATACAGACACGCCCCAATGCCTTACTTTCTTATATCCAATTCTATGGCCCAATTTGCAGATATGTTGAGGGTTTACCTCTTCCAAAAATGAAATCAAAAGTTAGGGTTTAGCTTCGCTTGAAAAATAAACACAAACTAGGGCTTCAGTCTCACTAGACACACCCCACATCAGCACGATCCAACATTTAATTTATTATAGAATAACACTAAGTTGGTAACACACAGCATAAGAACTTCAACTTAAAGAAAAAAAAAACACAGAAAAAAGTGTTCTACCATTAAAAAGCAGTGCTTAGCAATGCCACTGAACTAATTTTAAGCTTAAATAAAAACTATCACCAAATACAAACTTTATTAGCTAAATAAATTTCTGTTGTTTTACTTCCAAATCAAATGAAATAACTGTTTAAATGCTTAGCCTTGGATGTGCACAGTAAAATAAAAATACACGAGTCCAAGAGCCTGACTCAAAACTATCACACTTGCATGTGCAGTGCTGAGTAATTAACCTATGTTCTTTTTCAAGAACTGTCTGAAAGCCCTTATGCCTTTTATGCTTTCTGTTATCAGTATCCTTCAGAAAATTTGGATTAAAAGCCTATACAATTCTATATGATTATGAAAGCTTTTTTTTTTTTCCTGGATGAAAAACTACAAATTCTGTAGATTTCTTCATGAATTCTTGTTCTGAATCATTCTGTTCTTTTTTTTTTTTTTTCAATTTTCCTTGGCCATAAAATTCATATTCAGGTTTATTCAAAAGAAATCACAAAAACTAAAACTGTTAAATGTAATACCTAATAAATATCTCTGCATCATCACTACAAGGCATGAAAGAATCCATCAATGGCTTTGATTTTTTAAAATCAATTACAACACGTCTTAGAAGATATACTGCTGAAGAATGAATCGGGGGAAGAAAACCCTGAAAAATTTCATACATTCCTAAAGATCTCAGATAAAAATAAATTTGCTACCCTACTACACCAGCTGCAAAATTCAGTCTCTGCTACCTTGCACACACTTTAACATTATACGAACTGGGTTTCGCATCATTAGGAAAAATCATGGGCAAAAAACAATGGTGGTCTGATACGCTCCTTACGATCACCTTAAACGCTAAGAAAGGTTTCTGTTTCTTTTTATCAAGCAGTTGCTCTGAGTAAGGAAAGCAACTACTGATGTTCTTAACACACAGAAGAAAAACTTTTAGCTTTATAAGATACTGGTTTCCTAAGAGACACAACAGAAACTACCAAGGCCAACCAATTCTTCTACATGACAACTGTATCAAATGTATTTCAAATAAATGCGACTCGGATAAGCAGCTACTACCAGTTTACAACAGGCACCCTGTTTGAATAAAGCAAAATTTGTTACAGTATTTTCCTACAACCAGATTGAATTAAAGCTAAGGAAAACAGTCAAGCTCCTGTTACACACTTTTAAAAACAAATTTATAAAAGAAGTATGTCTGAAGCCACATCTTAAAAAAATTAACAGCCAACAAACTACTTAGAAATTTTCATCCTATTATTCAGGAAGATCTAAGAATACCAAAATATTTTTAAAACAATAATAGAAATTCAAGAGTTAAGCCACATTAGAAAACCCTCCCCTAAAGCTTCCAGTTATTGCAATACTTCTTAAGGCAGAGTTTCACGACAAAAATACTTTTTTTGTGCGGCAGAGACTTACAAAAGGATTCTTCGGGATGCCAAACACTTTCAGAACTCTCCAGTGATGACTCATCCTGTTATGTATACAAAGCTTTCATTAAAAAAAAAAAAAAAAAAAAAGTCATTTGGCATCATTACAGATCCTCAGTTAGCAATCTTCAACTTAGTGTTATTTCTTGTACAAAGTATTCTAAACACTCTGCAATAAAGTATTCTGGTATGCTAATTTTGGGGGAGGAAAATGTGCAACTTAACTTGAATGGCCTTTCTTACACAGAATTTCTACTCTAGTTCACAAAGTGCTCCAAGATGGCCTCGAATACAGTTTTTAGCCAGACAGAAATTCTTTGTTGCTCCATGTCCATTCCTTGCCAGTTGCGCTGATCAACTATTTTGCCAAAACAAGAAAAATAAGTCTTTCAAAATGAATCTTGATGAGTGAAACAAAAAGAATCCCTTCTTAAAAAAAAAAGGGGGGGGGGGGGGGGACGGGGGGGGGGAAGTTTAACTGCTCCTAAAATCGTTGAAAGCATTCCTTCTGGCTATCTCCTTAGAAGTGTCATTTTGATCCCCCCAAAATTGAATTTATTTATTTAGATAATCTGTTGTACTGCAACAAAACCACAATAAACTAAAAACTGCCACATAGGTGCAAATAATTGTAATGAACTATACTACTATACTGACAAGTATTTGCCAGTAAGACAGCTTTCTTTTTATATATAACTTCTTTGAAATGTGCTGGTTTGTTTTTTTTTTTTAATTGGCTGTTGTTTGCTTTACACATACACATGAATGTTTGCAAGATGTACTAGAAACCAGAAGCTTCCCACAGCACTACATACAGCACAAGCATCCTACACTTTGCCCCACCAAGTGTTGGATCACGTCTTTCCAGACCAGGCTGACAAGTCAAGGGTCATTTTCATTCATGCCTGTTCATCTTCCACCTGCAGGCAGAAGGCAGCCATGTACAAACCCAGGTAACAGCAGCTGTGGAGCTTTAAATCAAACACACATTTACCTTCCGAAACTCATCTCAAGATTCACTTCGCACAGGCAGCTAGTCTGGAGTTAGCAACCCTCCCACAGTATCGTCTGGCCAAATTCAAACAAACAAGCAAGATGGAAATAATTTCCTTTATGTTCAATCTCTCCAGCCACTCACTTCTCTAATAATTCAGTTCCTAGTGTTGATCCTTTTCTAAATATGGCCACATATGCATAAGAAGCAAGCCTCTGTGCCAGCTATGCAATTTCTCTTTCCCACTGGGGACACACTTTCCAGCATCTCAGATGTTTTCAGAACATACGCCTCCCCCACCACTGCCACATATACATTTTATTTTATTTCTTATAAACGCCTCTTACCCACAGTAGTTACAAGCGCCAAATCATCTGATTTCACAGAGTGTCAAAAGAAAAGCCAGATCTAAGAACTTATATAGCATTTTCTATCCCTTCTTCTGCAACAGACTGATTTGGAAATAATACTCTTCGTTTGCTCAAATTCCAATGACCACAGGAAGTCAGCTGTCCCTCTCCAGTCATTTATGCTGATCATATAACTTGATCAACTATACCATCTTTCTGTTAAGTTTATGCTTTCCATAGGTACTGTCAAGGCTATACCTGATCAAAGATACAAATTACATTTGTTGATTCATGCTATGAGTCTTTGAGCTTGAAGCATACTGATTTCCATGTTTCACAAAACATAAACCTGAAGAACAGCCCAGTTTTTTTCTACTTCCAGACAAGATAAGAAGGCTTGTCTTAGAAAGCATAACTAAATCCTTTTGATTTTTTAAATTTAGTCGTTTTTGTTATTCTCTCATTATTTATGTACTACCATAGGTGGTCATGGCAAATTACGAACATAATTTACGCTGGTTCTCTAACTGTAAGACTAGCTTATTAATGAAATTAAAAAGAAAAAAAAAAGATAACAGTCTTTGATAGTTAAAAAGCAGAGGTATAGGAAAACAAGAGACCTCAGTCAATAGGAGCTTCATATTTCATATTTGTCTTTAGAAGACTACATTTTAAATGAAAGCAGACACCATTTTCATTTACTCGCATTTAATCACCAGTTGATGTAAGAGGAGAGATGAATAACGGAAAGGCAGCTGAACGCAGTGCATCTTCAGCAGAGGTTTCAATGGGGCTGGGATTTGGGGTGGCAAACAATCAGCCTCACAAACAAGAGAGATTTCAAAACACACAGCACAGACATAATGGAGGGCCCAGCGCAAAGCATGGGCTTGGCTCCATCTAACAAACAAAAGGGGATACTTTAATCATATTTTAATGAGGGTTTGCACGTGACCTGGTCCATTAGATACTGAAAGGCTGCTGCAGTTACCATACAGCCACCTTGGCATTTGGTGGCTAATGCTCAAACTGGCCACTACAGTACCCTTGAGGAAGGAAAAATAAATAAAGCTGCAGCAGCTTTGGTTGATAAACAGTATTAATACACTGGGGGGGTTTAAAGATCTGTAGATCCACAGACATCAGTATTATCAAGTGTGAAACCTTAACTTACTGATAACCAGTTCTACCAGGAAACATAATCTGCTGAATAATTAAGTCCATTTATGGTATACATAAAACAGGTTAATCATACAGATACAAATATTATTTAACTAATAGAATGAATCAAAACCTAAGCTATGTAATATAGACATTTAACACCAGAAAACAAGATCCCACGATTCCTTTAAGGCTGCAAAAAGTGAAAAAATGTACCACCCTAAGAACGACCAGAAAACTTGCTAATAGTCTAGACATCCTGCTTTTGGAGTCCATTTGTCTCTTAATGCCTTCAAAAAGCAGTCCCATTGCATACACACAATTTTTTCAGTTTAAACAAAATTTCACTGATGTAACCTGGTGCTCTCAACAAGGTCTTTGGTATTTGTGCACCTCTTTGAAAAGTACACAGTCTGTTTTTCCCACACATACATTTTCATGCATCTTGATAATTATAATCACAATTCACACTGAAAAGGTGATCACAGAATTAGCATTTACTGTCTCTTCCAACACATACTACATGGCACTGATGCTAGTAGGTAGAAGGTTCAAGAAAATCCCAAGTAAAACCAGCTGTTCTTCTCACAATATGCAGTTCAACTGTGGTACTCCATGCTCAGCACGTGGAAAGTTTGTGTGATCGAGTAGAGGCTGGACACATTCAAAGGAGATGCCTAATGCTCAACAGATCTAACACAGAGATACCATCCTTGACTCCAGAAATCCCACAATTCTTTCCCAAACTTCCACAATTGATGGTTCAGGAAAGTATCATTAAAAAATTACTCTTTTCTTATTTTCCTTCCTAGGAATCTGCTATTAACCACTGCAGGAAACATGACTATAGGACATACAGATCTCTGATCTGACCCAGTATAGCTGCTGTTGTGAAACGGTTATTTCTCCGTATTACCTTACAAACAGTCTCTGAACCAAGAGCTAGGAAAACAAAGCTCATCATATTGCCCAAATTACTGTCACACCTGAAGACAGATCTTTAACAACACTAACCTTCATTTCCAGCCTGGTATTCAACATCCTGAACTGTGAACAGTGAACATGCAATTATGTAGCCTTTAGTGGTTTATAAAAGTTTCATTCCTCCAAAAGACTTGTTCATCATTTCTGGCATCCAGAGACTCTAATGCAGTCTTACAGAGAATCAGTTCTGCATGGTGGGAGGCAGAGGGGGGCAGGAAAAGCAAAGAAAATGTCTGAGCATTCTATATACCTTCCCATTCAGTAGATGGCTTATTAGGATCTTTGTCCATGCTGTATTGAAAAGACTTTACTAAGTGGCATATATATGCCTTATTCCTTAGTCAGGAAGTTATTATCTACCACAGTAAAACAAACAAACAAACAAAAAAACCCAACCAAACCTCAAGAACAGCAAGCTTCATGTCATACAATCATGCTTTTCAACAAGATGCTTTCGCAGTCAAAAACACCTACTTTTCTTGTATTTAGGCAACACTAAGCTCTTCTGGCAGCTCAATGGGTTCTCCTAAGTCACCAAATACCTTGCACAGCCTCAGAAATAACCTAAGTGTCACATGTCATGTCACTGAAGAAAGTTAGGCGACATTTTGCTGCTACCATCTAATTTGAAGTAATATCCAATCCTAGTATACCAGCATTCTAACCTTACTTTTTGCAGGGAATTTATAATTTTTTGCTTCATATGGTCAGTTAAAAGACTAGAGAGAGAGATTAGGGGGAGTTTACTTTGCCCCCCACCCTGGATCAAGTAATAGAGTTAAGTAACAAACAAGCTCCTGGACACAAAAGCTCTTATTTGAATACTATGCAGATTCCCCAATCTTTGAAGTTAAAGCTGTGAACCTATCTGAGAAGACACGTAGACACTGCTTGTAGAGAGGGCTGAGGGAAAGGTCCCAAGAGGACAACCATCTTACGAAAAGAGATGGAGTAAAAGGCAACTTATTATCTGTGGAAGACAATGTGAGGTGAACTTTAAGGCAGGGCTGCAGGGAAGATATTAAGAATACGACTGTATTTTGTAGTTTCTCAGGCTCATGACTTCGACCATCCCACAAGTCCTAATTTTCAGTACCCAGGCTCATCTTTTTGATTAAATTTGGCATGCATCTTTGAATACCAGGACCAAAGAGTTAAGGATAGAGTTTTATGAGAAACAGTTGGTGTTCACTGACAATGAGCAAGCTCATCCTGATACCTAAAAGTTGCTTAATTTCATCCAACCACTTTACATGAGGATGTGGTGAATGTTCATGAGGAAATCTGGTAAAAGACAAATTGTATTATGCAGAATCCTGCAATGTGGGTGATTCTGTCTTGGAGTGCATGTACCGGGGTGGTGATGGAGCTCTGTCGGCAAATTTCACTTTCACTGCTCAGGTACGATCTGGGTACAGGATGATCTGCAGAAAGTTTGCTTCTGATGAGTTTAGCAGGCTTAGGAAGCTGCTGGAAAGACTGGAAAGGAGAATCCAGGACAGATTATTTCAAGATACGCCTTCTTTCAGTATAGGTTGCAACCACTGAAAAGATTCTATAAACATTTCGGACTCCAGATGCAGATTAAGTGCTTATGAGGCAGGTGGGCACTTTGTGAAAAAACAGCATGTATTTCCTTATGTGTGCCTAAAAGCTCACCTGTTTTACCCAGCTACAACAGTTTTACGAAAGATGCAATCACTCCCCCCATCCTTGCTTCTTCTATAGCCTTAACAGACATAACACCCCCACCGCTGCTTTTCTGCCCCTAACTATACCACTACGGCACACCTTTCAAATTCCTCACAAATAATTTCAAGCTCAGAGGATGCTACAGAGCAGTCAGAAAAAATTACCCTTACAACCTGCTGAAGAGACCACAACCATAACTGGCTTTTCTATTACAAAGGAGATCTTCAGGACAGTCTTCCCCAGAAAAAGTCTCCTACAAATCTATGTTACTTACCAGGAGAGCCAAAAAGTAGCTCTTCTTCATCTGCTTCCTGGCCTGAAAATTCTGGCCCAGGAGACAGTGAAAAGGACAAGGATAGGATGTGGAGTCCTAGGTGCAAAATTATTCAGCCCTACATCGCTCTGATAAAATTTAACACATAATATCAGCGCTTATGATGCTACTGTGTGTTTGATGAAACTGTATATTAGACAGTAGGCTGGGTCTCAAGAGGCATGAAATACACATCCAGCTCAGGAAGACGACAATCAAATAAGCCCAGTTCTCGCCAAGTGGCCTAGACATGCCCTTCGATTTTTTTTCTCTACGCACTACAGAACTGTGGTTCTTGTCAGTATCTGGAAGCAGTGGGAGTTAAGACATGACTAATTGACCAGTCAAAGAATGGTACAGAAATCAAGAACAAGTTTATGCAATTTATAATTATTATGATTTCAGCTTAGCACTGTTTCACAAAATCTAAGTTGACAGAAAACTAGTCTCATGTTTTCTTGAAATTTGAAGAACAAAAAACTATTCTGCGATGCCTGGTTCATTGTTTCTAAAGCGTCCTGTTCCCCATACTTTCTGATCACACAGAGCGGCAATCGGTTAGCACTATTCAAAACAGTAGATACAGAATGGACTGTACGATCAAATTCTTTCTCATACTGATGATCATTTACTCTCATGACTTTTATTTCAATGGAAAACTTTCTATGGACTTCAGTTGTCTTTGAAACAGAATTGTGTACCTTAGAGAATACCCTATCATCCTGATTAATAATTAAATTAATCCATACAGTACTTATTCACTGACAGTTCTTTATTTGGTGGTGCAGAGGCATCAATAATGAAAACTCCTCCCTAGTACTAGTGAAGCTGTCAGCAGCAGACATCGAAGATTAGGCAGCCATAGGAAAACAAATAAATATATAAATATAATATAGGGTTGTTTACATATTAACTGTATGTAGGTCTATCAATGACGAGGAGAACTACCTCCCCCTAACCTTCATTTCTCCCAGCTATCACCAGAGGAAACAGTAGCAAACAATCTTCATCAACAGGGGCGATGGCAGCAGATGTCACAACTGGCAATAGCAATTTCTGGCTATACACTACAGTTCAGAAACTCTGACTTTCTGGTAACATACTAAAGAGAAGTTAACTGATTTCAAAACATCCCCAGGGGAGGCAATAAACTGCCTAAAATAGTAGCTATTCACCGATTCAGCACTAGGATTCCAAAACTTTCTATGGAAAAGTGACATAACCATCTCAGTAACTGAACCATGGCCGTCAAGACAGATTCAATAGCTACACGCGTTTCCAGAAAATGAAAGAGAGAAAATTACTAACTCATGAACTCCTCATAGTTAAACATTCTACATCCTTCTATGTGGATTTTACTAGCCAAAGACAAATATATGGGGGGAACAGGGGGAGATATATTTAATTATTTTACATTTTGTAGACTAATACATAAGCTAACCAAAATATACAGGCCAGACCCCTCCCCAGTCCAGTTTCAAGAATTTGTTCATGCAAGACTGTACCCTGATCCACACACAAACCACCTCAGAAATCTTGCAGGCTTCCTCACCATCACTCTCTTCTTCCAAGAACTAGACTGCAAATTGTAATAGTTGCTACTTCTGGAGCTGCATAACACCGTCTTTATATCATTCTTTAAACTGTTTATTTTGCTTTAATTAAAAATCTCTGCTTCCTTTAACAAGGCAAAAACAGAAGATGACAAGGGACAAATGGAAGGGAAAAAATAGTTAAATGCATATGAAAAGAAAGACTGTGCACAGACAAGCTACTGCACCAAGATGGATTAAGGTGAAAGAGAGAGACTGAAGTCTATGCTCCGCATCCTCAATATTCCACCTGCCTTCAAGATTACGTTCCCGTAACTCTGGATTCCCCTTTTCTGATCACTGCAAACCCATGATTCTTCCAAAAGCCCTTCACCGTGCTTTTGTACCCACTTCTATGTGCAGCCTTCTACTATAATATAAGGACAAAGTGAAATTTTTCAAACAAGAAAAGTCTGTCAAAGGTTAAAAGCGTACTTACAGTTCAATCCAGACCTCCATTTTACGACAGATCTGAACATATAATGAATGACTTCTGCCATGACTATGACTAAACCTTTTGTATGGCAAGGCAAGGCAAGGCAAGGCTGACATAGCAGTGACAACACCTAGCACACGTTCTATTATTTGGTCCAGATCGAGTAACCTTTGAAAAGATTAGAAAACATTCTAGACTCATTCCCTCATCATTCTCCTTGACCACCATGAGTATCTTCTTGCTTGTTAAACTCATTCTCAATGGTGCTACAGAACTGTATTGCCAAAATCGCCCAACTCAAGCGGAAGCGCAAAGTGACTAAAATAAAGCTCCGACCTTAGTCCTTCTTCTCATTGCTCCAGACATGCCATCCTTGTATAGTCCCATCCACCACATCCCTTCCCCCTGCCCCATTCTCTTTGTTCTGCCAATTACATCATATCCTTTCACCTTGTTCCTCATGCTTGGAAAAAGCCTTCAAATTCCATCAAACTCAATATCCTCACAAGTAACTTGATTCAGAGAAGGTTGATATCTGCAGAACTATAAGCATAAATAAGAATTCTGCTTGAGGTTTTCTGAATTCTGGGAAAACCACAGCTCCTTCCTCCTGCTCTAACCCTATCTCAAAGAGATCCCCCATGAAACAGTTATTCCATAACTGCCCACTTCAGAATTTGTCACATTTTTCCCTGTGGAATTTGATGTTAAGACACTAACAGGGGGCAAGAGTATAATTTAGATCATAAGCTGCTTGGGGCAGAAGCCTAACTATAAACCAGGCAGTAATAACCTGCTCTCACATGCACTTTTCCCTAAACGGAGTCTTAAAAAAAGCAATCTACATTCTCTTTTTACAGCACTGGGGCATGAAAATTAAAAATAAGCATAATAAAGGAAAAAAAAAGAAAAAAAGAAGAGAGAAAAAAAAGAAAAGAGAAAGGGAGATCTGGAGTAACAACAACATGGACATAGGAAGTGTTTGTGGTTAGAAGGAACACATTGAGTTCCATCGAAAACAAAGAATTCATCGCTGAAACAGAATTATACCCAAGAACTGTAAGTCCTGACTAAACAAACAAACAAATACACAAGCAGACTCTTCTTCCATGCCTTCGTCTTCCATGAGTGTCTAATTAAGTAATGTTACTCAAGTATTTACCTTTCAATGCTTGGTAACCAGGATAAAAACATGGGCCAAAGTAGCCAACATGGAATCTTTTTATTTTCTAGCTATGTTACAAAAGCGCCGTCAGCACAAACCACACTTACTGTGTAACATTTCAACAGTGAATACAGACAAGAGGGAGACTTCACTGAAGAGACAGACAGAAATGCAACACGCTATGACTAACTTTCAACAGATCTTATGGAGGAGTCAAATATCCTCCATATGTGCAGTATCATCTATACTTACTTATGCCTGGCACTGGACCTCAACTTTGAGACGAAAATAAATCCTAACAAGGCCACATAATTATCATCCATTTTTTAAATTTCAAAAGGAAAAAGCTTAACTGTGATGTTCTGTCACTCATTTTGATACGCATCTGTATCTAAGATGTTAGGGGAAAAAAAAAATCTGTAAAGACCACTCAAAGACACATCTGTTTGCTGACTACGTTCCACATCAGATTACCGAACACAAAGATCTGAACACTCTTAAACAGAAGGCGCTCACCTATTCCCAATACTACATGACTGTTTCTCTATCATACCGCTTTCCCTACCGAATTTCTATGACATTTCCTGGTTCACCTAAGCTGTCCCAGAGCGCACCACTGCAGCACAGCAAATGCTACGAATCGCAAGAAGACATCTGATATCTGTGATATCACATGCTGGGATACTGCCAGAGAACCACAACATGCCAAAAGGATTTCACAGAGGAAAGACAGAATTATAAAAGAGTAGCTGAAGGCCCACTGTCAAACTGGGGTTTAATACTTCTTTTTGAAAAGACGCTACCTCCTAGAGGTTCCAGAAGCCTCAGTAATTACTAAAATTGGAATGGCCCAAATAAAACAAAAAAGTATCTTTCAGCTCGTTTGGAGTGTGCTTTTGACAACACTCCAGAGCCAGTTTCCCTTCTACTTGGGTTGCATATTTTATACTGAATGGTATACAAAGTATGTACTATTCTATACCGAGAGCTTTCTATCCACACTTTAAGAACAGGAAAACAGAGCTGCAAAGCTGTAAGATTTGAGAGCAGTGATGATAAAAGAATACTTTTACCATTATTTTTAAATAGCTGACTAAATTTCAGGCTGGAAGTACCCTGTAAAACACATACTGAATGGTCCTTTCAGCCTGAAACAAAAGCAGGAATCAATACATGGCTGCTTTTCATTTTAGCTCAGCCGTTTACCTTTAAGAGATCATTTTCAGGCAAGTTTAATGAACAGTCACATTAAGAAAGCGTACATGATGCAACTACTTTCTACTGGCATATTATGTAAATTACGATAATGCCACCCCTTGCCTTCCCCCCAAAAACTCTCAAAGAACATTTTGCCAAAACTCTGCAGGAGCTTTTGTTTGGGAAAGAATAATACAGGAAAAAAAGAAAAAAAAAAAAGGAAAAAAAAAGGATGTAAGTCAACTGAGTATGCAGTCTGACAAAATAATTATACTAAAATTCAGTAACAATTCTCACAAAAAAAGAATGAAGATTATTTTGCCCTAAAAGCATCTAGATTTAATGCCGACAGAGCATGGAACAGATACAACATTAGAAGAGTAGAGTCATGAAATAGTTTACAAGGATGACCTGCAAGTGAGGCAAGCAATTAAAAATTACAGATACTCAAACTCCAAGTATATTATCAAGAGAAAGTACATTTACAGTAAAGTAGTAAAGGAAGCATCCACCAAATACTTTAAAAATAAATGTACAGCAGTCATTAGCGAAATTAATGAATGGCTAGCATAGATGCAGCACTGAGAAAAGTGTATCTTGTCTCCTGTCTCCGTCTGTCTCACAAGTAGATGGTTAAAATATTTGCACTAAACAGTCTGGGAGCTGCAGGTTTTTTTCTGTGGCAAGTGGATTTTATTGTGCAGGAACATCAAACGCAACCTACTAACACCATTGTGATGTACAAAAAGCACAAAGACCCCTACATGCAAGCTCCAGCTTAGTAACTGTTTACTCCAATACATAGTATTTTATAGTCGCCAAGAACCTTTAAATGTCCGCTTATTTGTTTCAGTTTTGCAATAGGAGTATTAACCCACTACTGCTTTATTTCTTCAGATGAAAAAAACCCCAAATTATTTTCATACTGATCTTCAGTTCTTTCAAGAACTCTAACTATGCCAAATAACGCTATTCTAGAAAACAGCGAAGTTAAATAATAAAACTACACTAACTCAGGAACGTTTCTCAATTACGTAATGAATCTGGTTACAGTATTAACTAATGATTCACTGGTGAATATCTAGTATTTAGGATCCAGAATTAGGTAGACGACTGAAACAGTTTTTTAGAAAAATACAAAACACCACACAGATTAACTGACTTATATTTTTAAAGCACAGGTTGTTTTGGTTTGTGGGTTGGGTTTTTTTTGGTTTTGGGGTGTGTTTTTTTTTTTTTTAATCAAGCTGCTACAAAGTAATCCCACTGAAAAAAGGTACAGCCAGCCTCTCATTTTGTCCAAATCAAAAAACAAAAACAAAACAAGACTTTTCCTTTACAGTTGGTATCAAGTTTGCTAAAGCCAGCCAGTTACATAACACTTACTTTGACTTATGACCTATTTGCTCACCGGTCATACAAAAATCATCATATATGATGGTCTGAACGTCCATTATGCACTAGGAACATAGTGTATTTTTAAAAGCGCTTTTTTGTTTCTTTTAATTTAGAACTACCGATAACGGCAGCTGGGAGGACCATCTGAAATTACCACCATACAGGTACGCTTTGAAACCATGCAAAATTAAAATGGCACTCTTTTCAAAAATAGCGTGTACGGAGTGCTTCAAAATATTTAAGAAAAATTAATCCTATCTCATTTTCCATCACTCCAGAATTCACACCAGGAAATGAAAGTGCTAAAAAAAAAAAAAAAAGAGTTGTGCTATAGCTAACCATATAAAGTCATCGTTTTAAAAGAATACGTGTGTGTCCGTGCAGGCACACGTGTGTGTGTGTGTGTGTATAGGTGTACACACACCGAGGGAGAGCAGACACGACCAGACGACCGCTCGCAGAACCCAGGTCAGACCCGAGCTGGGCTTTTGTGTTTGTTGTTTCTCCCCCCCCCCCCCCCCTCCTTTTTTTTTTTTTTTTTTTTTTTAAAAAATGGTCGAGGATTATCTACTGAGCGTCTAACTTGAACCGACAGACCCACGTCCGAATTCGGGCACGGTTTTTCGGACCAAACGCCCTAGAAGCAGACCCTCTCCCGAGCGCCAGCGGCGCCCGGGTCCGTCCCCGTCCCC
>NW_010972436.1:22605421-22605737 GCF_000737465.1 Haliaeetus leucocephalus | reverse complement strand
CCCCCCCCAGGGCATCGCCCCGCGGATCGCCGCGTACCGCTGTCACAGTTTGCCCTTCCATACAAAGAAGTTGAACGACAGACCGTACTCACCCCCGGCGAATTGGTTTTGCGCGACATAGCCCAGCCCCGGCGGAACCTCTCACAAATCCCCTCTGGAAAATGGAGGGGCTGGCATCGGTGCCCGCCCGTACGATCCGGAGGAAAGAGAAGTTATTTACATGTTACGGCCCGAGCCCAGCGCCGTGCGGAGCCACCGACTGCTCAGCACTCCCCGACATCAGCCATATTCCTCTGCCAGACCCCGCCGCTCGGTA
>NW_010972436.1:22588699-22605369 GCF_000737465.1 Haliaeetus leucocephalus | reverse complement strand
GGGGGGCAGCTCTCCCCGGTTCCCTTCTCCGTCCCCGCCTCCCTGCCCCCAACGCCGGCACTTTCCCCTTTAACAAAGCAGCGCGGCTGAAAAGTTACGGAACGTTTCCGTAGGTGCCGGCCGCTCCTCGGCTGTTGGGGGCTTCTCGGGGGGGAAAAAGAGGATTTCAGCCTCAAAGATGAAGGTGTGACTTCGAGGATTGGCGCTTTTTTTTTTTTTCCTTCCCCTTTCCCCTCCTCCCCCTTTTTAACATTTTTAGGCAGCACTACACTTCTCCAAAACCAATCTGGAACGGAAGAGCTAAGAAAGCCAGCCTGACAAATGTCCATCTACAAACGGCTCTTTCCTAATCCTTCAAGTGGTCCCCGCCAATTTTCTCTTCCTTCTACAGGGAGAAAAACAAATCAAGAAAACATTACGCAACTATCATTTCACTTGTATTGATGGATACTTGCAAACCAATCAGTCTGCCAATTTAAGTAGTAACACAACTACCTTTGTTCAACTGCCCTTCACGCAAAAACCCCGAACAGCTGTTGTGTAATGCTTTGCTTCTGTCAATCTTCTTTAAGTTTTCTTAAAATTTAAATATCAGACATCTGCAAGACACAGGTTGACAGGCTGACAACAATAATCTCACTTACCTGCCAAACAAAAGTAAGACCGTGCATTACGTCTATTTTCTCACTCGTCTGATTTTTTTTTTTATCAAACTCTCTTCTGTTGCACCGAGCTGCAACTGGACATACTTAACCTAGGGCACCTTCTGTTGTCGACAAGCCAAAAAGTTCAGTATTGCCTTATCAGTACTGGTTAGAGAAATTCTCAATAAATGCACTCAGGAACTCAAAAAGACCATTTCACCTCCAAGACTGAACAAAACACACCCAAAACCCCACGCTGATTCACACAGCGTGATCTACCCAGGTAGAGGGAGTGGACCAATGCTGCCTATCATTACATTTTCAATTGAAACACGCTCCAGCTGCCCGGCCTACAGCAAAGTTTTTATCAAACCAATTCTCCAGAGATTAAGATAAAATTTTAAAAAGAAAAAAAAAACCCTCACATGAAAAAATCTCCACGTGTTTACTCTGAAACAAGTAACTATTGTATAAGAGCCATTGTGCCATGTTAGTACAGGTACGGACGCATAAATATATTTAGCTACAAGGAGCTATCAAGCTACGGCTTATCAGCACATCTCTGGTAACCACACATATTAGCACACCTAGTCTGCTGCAATGAGAAGAAGGTTAAATCCATTAGTCTAAACCTTAGTGAAGACGGTAAATGTCAATATTTTATTTTGCAGTAAGGGTTGGTTATTTTGGTCCAACCAACAAGTGGTGAATTGCTAAACCACTACTGGGACATTAATAAATTTGCCTATTCCCTTTAGCACTCACAGCCCTTTAGGTTTCACTAGGACGAACCCCTCTTGGACACGCCATCTCTGTATAGTTTAAACGTTTTTCTAACCAGTGGTTCTCAGATTAACTAAAATAAACTCCTCTTAAACCAAAGAAGATACCCAACAGTGGACAGAAGCTGTGTATTTTCCAAATCATATTAGATAAAATGCGTTTCTGTGTTTATACTTAGCAGGTTAACCAAGGCTAAAGCACCAAGTTTATTCTATGTCAGCTATCCCATAACTGCCTATTTATGTAAGCTTCCACTACAACACCGGTGTGGTACCTTCTGAGATGATACCCCCTGCAGCATAATGACGCACCATAAATTCACAAAGTTGTTTGTGCTGCTATACCTTAAACCTGTAGATATTTTCAAACATGTTACACTCTGTAAAAAAAATGCATGTTTTAGCATACCAGGTAATGGGTCACCTGACAAGTTTAAGTATGTTAGCACAAACAAGTTGCAATTTAATAATAGCTGGTTAAAATAATAATAATAAATTACTCTCAGTACTTTTCCCTACTGTTCATGTGACCCAAGATGCAAGCTAACAGGTATGAAGTCATATTAGCTGGCCTTGCTCTTCCCCAGAGCTTCCAACACGGAGCTGCGTTTTCCCTCACATCAAAGATGCAAGATTTAGTTCTTTTACTGCAAAAGCACATTAATTGCCATAAAGATCTTAGCAAAGGACAAAACTAATTTTACTACAGCACAGTCAGGCATGGTCCAACACCAGTCAAGTTGACTAATCACCACTTTGCCACACGAACTGCCCAGAAGTTGCCTTCAGTAGGATTATACAATGAGCTAAAGGAACAACTCTGGGTAGCGTTTCACATTCGGCAGCAATTCTAATTGAAGCTGATCCCACGCCATGCCTCTTCTTCCCAGCCTCTGAACTGTGCCCGCTGAGCTGTGTGTTGGAGCATGTCGTGAACCAGACGAGTGGACTGATCCTGCGACAGGGTAACCCAGCAAGGAGCAGCGGGGCCGGACACTGAAAAAAGGCAAAGCAATTTTGTCTGCATCAATTCCCTGCCCTGATTCACACGTCTCCACAAACGTGTGTCACCATGATGGCAAGGCGGAAACTGTTTAAGCCAACACTTCTGCCAAGAAAACGTACATGGGAAAAATGGGATCAGTCATCTCTCCTAAGACAGACTTTTTTTTTGTAAGCAACAGAAGCGATGGATTTAATGATTAAGATAAAAACTTATGTCTATACATATGTTGGACTGTTTTCTTCCAAACTCAAACTCAAACTGATTAACTCAGAGATACTCTTGAGTTAATCAAGACACATTCAGTGAAACATGCCTTATCTGTTTACGATAGGCCCTGTTTACAATTTCTAACTTTTGGAGAATGTTACTTCACAGCAACCAAGAGAAATCCAGACATAGATACGTCACCACTTCTAATATATTCTGATCTAAATTTCAGGTGCGATACATACACAAATAAGAGACAAGGGCTTCACAACAGAAGTATTATTTGGTTACAATAGCTAGTACATTTCATTTGGTACTTCATCGATTTTGAAACATACAAAGATGGCTATAGTAAGAAGCACGAAAATATGTTTTGTCTTTTTTAAACATTTGTTTCTTCTTAACTTCTGCTGACCTGCTATTTCCAAGATCTTCAATGGGTTTCTAATAACGTAATAGAATCATAACTTGAGATTAAACCATAAGTATCTAGCTACAAAAGGACAACAAGCAGAAAAGGAAACTCAAAATAATTTTTCCTTAGCCTGGCAATTCTACTGAAATGTAAAGGCAATTTACCTTCTAGCACCCTTTTATGCTTCCATGCTACATATCAACTTGAACCACCCTCCTCAGTGAACACAGTTTCTCTGTAAATTCTACTTTTCATGCCAAAGCATAGATTAAACAGAAGTAGTCTGGCTTCTTTTTTTAGTGCATTTGAAGGGGGTTGGAAGTTCTTACTTTCTAACCTGTACTAAGACAGTCTCTGGAGAGAGACTCCATTTCTAAAACTAAAAAAAACAACCAAACCAAACAAAACAAACAACAACAACAAAAACACCAACAAAAAAAGGTTCCAAACCATGTTTTTAACTCTTCACTGCATTCTCTCTTCTTGTGAGCATGAACCAGATCATATCTGGAACCCAAGATAGGTCAGCAGCAGGTCATACAGCCAAGAAACACATTTTGTGCATTAACTACATACCCATGTTAACATACTGTTATAAATTTGATTTAAAGCCATTACATCCAAGATGTCATATCTAGCAAGCATGCTATGAGAAATAAAATTGAACAGTAATGTAAGTTAGGTAATTGAAATAGCTTTCTACACAGAAAGCATCAAATCCTGTCTATTCTTACGGCTTTGACAGACAAATTTTGGCAAATATTACTGAAAAGGCTCAAGGTGT
Source organism: Haliaeetus leucocephalus (assembly GCF_000737465.1). Taxonomy (NCBI): domain Eukaryota; kingdom Metazoa; phylum Chordata; class Aves; order Accipitriformes; family Accipitridae; genus Haliaeetus; species Haliaeetus leucocephalus. The sequence continues at coordinate 22,601,531 of NW_010972436.1, read as the reverse complement.
CTTTCTTCCCTGATGTCTTTCCATGCTTCAGCCAAAGGTTACCATCCCTGCGACAGAGATGGCAGAACAGGACATTCCAATGCAAAGCCTACCATTACACTTAATTCACTGATGAATGTGAATTTGAGGTAGAAACCCCGAACAACAAGCTGGAGCGTACCCTTTTGCCTCTATGGCTGATAGAGCATCAGCACAGATGTCTCAAGGTAGCTTGAGCTCACGAAGTGTCACCAGTTCTTATCCAGTTACACAGTGCAAACAGTGATATCAATGGAGAAGCAGAGGCTCTATCAGGTTAAAAAGTGTTTCTGAAAAAAATATTTGAAATAAAAAATATAGGTCTTCCAATCTCGCATTACCTCTAGAATTCTCAGATTTCCTTACTCGTTTCTTCACTTTCCCAACAGCACTGTTTTACCTGAAGTAGCATGGCATGTGGTGCTTGCTTATAGAAACACTGCACAAGAGACAAGAGTTTCATGACCTGTGTCCATTTTACACTTCTAAGTGCTCATATGGGTAAACTCTGCTGCATAACTGAAATGATAATGTAGTACTGCTCACCAGGAACCGAAAAAAAGGGGTGAGCAAATGAATTCAGAAAGGACTAAAAACCAATACAGACAAGTAGACCACAAGTTGAAAACAAGATTCAAGAAGAGAAGAGGTAGAAAGCAGGCAATACCTAAACACTCACAGGCCATCAGAAAATGACTCATTGCTAATGACATGCATTGTTAGCTGCTAGCACAGGCAGGACAAAACTGTTTTCAACAGTGCATGATGGAAATCCAATGAGAATACAAAATCTGACGTATTTTCTTTAAAGTAATCAAATTACCCCTACCCTTTTCTAGCAGATAAACTTTTAAATACACTCTTTAAGAAGAAAATCTGGAATGCCAGGTGACACCACTTCTGGAAGAAAAAAAAAACATAGTAAGGAAGTAATAATTTATTTAGTATATGTGGAATCACACAGATTAATAGATAAAGCAAGTATCAGATGACAGAGGGAATAAGGAACACAGACAATGAGACAGATTTAGTAAACTATTTTCTTCCAAGAAACAATACAGGAAAACACCTTCTACAAAATAAAGGTTATTGTACGTAATTCGCTGCATAAAAGCAATGGGTACAACGTAAACAATGGACATGACCATCAGAAGGTATGCTCATAGAACAGGATCATACAGTAACTCAGGTTGGATAAGACCTCAAAGGTCAGCTAGCCCAATCTCCTGCTCAAAGCAGGTCAAACAGAGTCACTTCTCAAAATGGTTTACAAATATTTTTGAGGTTCAATTCGTTATTTACATAGCTGTGTAATTATACGCAGTGCTGAAATCTGATGGTGGGAGCCTATCTGAAGTAACTTATGCCCTGAACAAACCAAGTACAGACAAGAGGGATCAGGGCATAAAGGTGATATTGAGATGGCTTGAATCACACCTGAACCCCTTCGTCTAGTATTTCCTATTAGATTGCTCTAAGGAACTCCCTGCTCACCCCTTAGTCCTTCTGAACTGCATTTTAGACATACCTAGTTCTCTCTTCTGACTACGCATAAAGACTTCAGTAGAATTTGAGTACACTTTCTCCTGTTTGTTAGTAAGCTCCTTTAGAGTAGCAAAATAAATATCATTATTCTTTTAAAGCTTTGAAAGAAAACAATTCAGATACAAACTAGACCATCACAATATTGCTGAAAAAGAAACCTAGGTGGCATGACTACCGGAGCTAGAATTCAGACTCTGCCCTGTCCCCAAGGCCCATTACTAATAGCTGTTATGGAACATGCTCCCACACCACATGACATGATCACATCCATGCAGCTGTATATTCCCCAATATTCCCCAGGCTCATAGTGAGGGCTAAATATTGGGGGCAGGGGGGGAAAAAAAAACAACCAAAAAAACCCACAACAGAAAAACTCAACAACTTGATCTAACAACCTTTATAGTCTTTAGATAAAAGCCAGCTAACAAATGTCTATCACAATACTTTCCCAAATGCTAGTCAAACAAGGAAAACTGTACCTTAGAAGATGCAGGATAGCTGAGAGCCCAAGCTTCAACTCAACAAGTCTATACATGTCCAGGACAGTTATGACTTCACTTTTTTGAAGCGTGAACATGTTAACTAAGTATAGACAAGAAACTCTCACTGGTCTAAAAAAGCATTTAAAATAACATGGTCAAGCTAACAATTTAAGAACAGGTTCTTTTTGCCTATTAAGACAGTCTAAAGCAAGTCAAAAGATACATTAATTGAAAAAAGTAAACTGAAAATATTCTTAAAACAATACTTATTTACATTAAGTTATCAGTAATTAAACCCCCCACTGACAGTGTCTGGTTAACGAGCCTTGATTTTCTGCTTGTCCATAAAGTAGGTATACAATTAACAGTACTTTCTCTGTTCTGTTCTACCAGCGTATCCTTATCTGAGAAGACCACATGTAGAGCACACAAAATATGAGTCAGTTTACCAAGTTTTTGTATTTATTCTTACCAACAAACACAGTCGAAACAGAAATGATTGTATCTCCAAGCTGTACAGGGCACATGATAGGACAAAGAGTACTCTCCCATTCCATTACAAAAAGAGGCGACAGAATAGCCAGCCATGAGCTAACCCTTACTGCTACATGAAAGACCTTAGGGAAATAATTTCTTTAAATAATCTTGCTTACAGATCATTTATTTCCTGAGTTACCCCCCACCCCCCACCCCCATTTCTGAGCCCAGTTCTCTCCTAAAGGGTTTCTGGAAGACACAGGCAGAAAAATAAATTAGAATTCCTGCTGAATCTGTTTTGCACTTTCCTTTGTATAAATCTCTACCAGGATGCCTGATGCAAGGTTAATTATGCAAAACATGAACCAGGAAAAATTTGTCTGTCAGAAGACTGAAGGAGCACTGAAAACCAGCATTTCCCAGAGCCTTATGGCTTGTATATCCCATCTCCTCCGCTCCCTCTAGAGCAATTCTGCTGTGAGCTGTTCCTCCTAAACTTACATCCCAATGGGTTAGAGAACATTAACTGCGGCACAGTGTTTGCCCAGGAGGCTGAAAGTAAAACTGATGAGAATTCTATCAGTTTCATTGAATTCCTGCTTTAAAAAACAACAAAAACAACAAACCACCCGTTATAGTTATACTAGTAAATTAAACATAGTTGGTGATGTCGGCCTTGAGGCCGACTAGCACAGAACAGCCTACCTACATCCATGCTATCTAATTCTCAAACTCCCAAGCAAAGCAGCCATAGGTTGGGAAGGGGTGCATGGCCCACTCAAACCCTTGGGCCAGCCTTGAGAACCATTTGGAAGAGTGCTGGCAGGCACAGGTCGAAACTGTACAAGCAACCGCCGCAATAATCTGACAACTGGGACAATGGCATCCAGTGACTCCAAACGTTCCCTGCTGGGTTTTTTACGAGCACGGACACAGCCACTGTGAAGAAGCCGGGTGCTTCAGGTACCAGAACACTATTGCTAGCTACAACCATGCCACTAATCAACACAAAACACAAGCACAGCCATGAATTAGCCCAATATATAAATGGTGAAATTTAAGAAAATTGAAATGAACAGTTCTTTTCTCTTTATTTTGAATTTTATTTCAAAATTCCCTCTTCCAAGCCTTTCTTCACAATGAAAAGCATCTGGCCCATTTCTAAGTGAAGTTCTAGTCTCATGCAGTTCAGTGGGCCATGGTAAGAAAAAAAAAACTACACTCACTTGCTTTTCTTACAAGGAAGGGGGAAAAAAAAACCACAGAGGAGAAGGAAAAAAGTTGGAGTAGAAACAAAACCGTAAGCAACAGAGAATGGGAACTAGGGAATAAGGAACTGGAAAGGCCGGGAGAGAAAAACCTTCCACTGACCACAGAAGGGGAAGATGGTAAGCCTTTCGAAGCAACTAACAGAAGCTTTCAGAGCACGTATCTTGAGTGTAAGAGGAGGCCTTCTTCATCCAGACGTCTAATAGAAAACCAAAATAACAGAACAAACAGCCCAACATGTTTGTGAAAATGTTGAGGACAACTGTTTCACAAAGTTGAGGATGCCAGAAGAGCAGTTACTTCACACTTCGCTCTATTAGGGCAGGCTCCATTTTAAACATCTCAATGTGTACAGTGATTTGGCTGTAAGTGGTAACAAGAAGCATTCACTGTGCCAAGGAAGGGGGAAAAAATGAGCGCAGTAGAAAAAGGAGAGCAAATTTTTATCTTCAATTAACTGAAATAGGAAAAGCAAATTTCAACAAACTCTTTGAACTTGTTGCTAGAATCTCTTGAGAATGCGATTTAAAGGAAGACTGGCAGTTATTGTACTGGAATATGCACAATGGCAAAGTATTCCAATGAAGGGGAGAGAGAGGAAATACAGTATGAACAATACGGGCTGCTGCATCAAAGGCAGTAATAAGGGTCTGAACTAGAAAGAATCATATTAGGAATGGAAACAAGGGCATTTTAATGAATATAAAGGAACAGCATAAACTGTCAGGGATAAAAATCAGAAGAGATAAAAGCACAGCATGCATTATTACCACTGTGCAATATAAAAGGCAAACAAAGTTTCAGAAATATTTTAGAAGTAAGAATAAAAACACTGAAGTCAGTACATAACAGTGTTAAAGAAGAACAAACAGATAACAAAACAGAATCAAATGCAGTTCTCTATTTCAGCCTTTATAAAACAGATTTATTGTAGCTAATACTAAAACCTGATTTTGTTATTAGGCTAAATAATCAGGGAAATTCAAGTCAGCAGGACTGGAAGAAATTCACACTATACTTCAGAAACAAACAGAAGTAATCTCTAAACTCTAAGTGATGATCTTCCATAATACAGTCCTGGTGAAATTGCCCTAAGATTGGTTGGCAACAATGAACTAGAGCACTCAAAGGGCATTTATTTGCAAATTATTTTCAATCAAGGTGGGAGAACATTGCAAGAAAGTTCCTTCCTCCAGGACCGGCATGAGGAAATTCACACACATAGAAGAGCTGCATACGACACATGGCTGAGGCAAGGGCTATAAACATTTTAGAGGGCAAGATCTTAATAAAAATCATTGTGATAAACTGAAAAGTGGTTCATATCAACCAAGTGAAATTTAATAAAGACTAGAAAGCGTTCGAAGGATAAATCAGGTAAGTCAACATTATGTTGCTACAGAGGTTAAGCTTGTTCAGTGCAGAACAAAGGAGACAATCTCCTAATAAATAAAAGTTTATTATAAAAACTGTTCTCTATTTCAGCTGTGGAGTCTTAACTGTGAGTAATACAAGACAAAACTGGCTTAATCAGCAGTAAAGAATATTTATTTTATACTTTAGAAAATTAGTTACTGAAACCAATTGCCAAGAGATGCAGTGGAACTGCATTCACCAAATACTTTAAAAACAAGTTGGAGAGACATTTGTCAGAAATGGTACAGATACACAACACAGAAGGATGAGCAAGATCACCCTGAAGTCTTTTTTGGCCATACAGTTCCATTCATCTGTGGTGATATGGCAAAACTAAATCTTCATTTTATTTTAAAGAATTTCTTTGTGCTTCTGAACTCCACACTTCAGGAAAAAAAACTAAATAATTCACATTCTGTATTTATGAAATGGCATATTAATACAGCTCCCAAATTTTAACAGAGCATAGCTCCCCCCTTTATTAATAATAATATGGAGCCATCCTATCAGGTTTTGTTGAGAAAACTTTCACTAAGAACACTGCAGACAGTCTTCACTGCCAAACAAAGACAGGAGGGTAGTAGACACCACTATCAGAATAGCCTGGGTTCCATGAACCCTGGGATGTTCCAGAAGTCATTCTGGATTAGCTAAAGCTTCCAGACGGTACTCTCCAACAGTCACATAAGATGCCGGTAAATGTTTAGTAGCAGCGACTGCACATTTGGACCACATCTTCGCTACCAAAAATTCCTTTTATCTTACTTTGTCATACAAGTGATTCAACTGCCCATGCTCCAAGGAATATAAAAATATAATAGGCAAAATAAAAAATTGGTAAATTTTCCTAAAGCTGATTTTTTTCTGATAGACTAATTAAAACTATTTTTGGCAGGAATTTATTGTCAGATGATGCAGCAGAAGAGAAAAAAAAGTCTCTTTTTTCCTCCCCCCTGCCCAAAGCCAAAAGTCGGGGGAGGGGGGAACATCCTAGTCTGATAGGGTTTCCAGCAATTTCTTCAAAAAAAGCAATTAGAAAGTTGATAAATACAGCATTGAAAATTAGTAATTATATATTTATATTGGAATGGCTGGCAATACGATTTGGTGCATGTGTGATTTAATAAAAATACTTCCAAAAATGTGAAAGGGAAGAAGCAAGTGTTATTTTATTCTAATACCTATATATTGATATACTTGTAGGAAGGAGCTTTCAGAATACCAGAAACTATTGTTACCATAAAACTCGTTACTTATACTATTATTTTAGGGTACTTTGAATATTCAATTTAAGAATTATTCTGAGGATCAAAGCGAGAACTGAAGTGCCTTATTTAATCAGTGCCAATGTTTTGGGCAAGAATCACTTAGATGAGAACAACTTGTCTGTCTCTGTGCTGTGAAAAACCCTTTAAAAAAAAAAACAAAAACAACCACCCAGTACATATAACATGACTATAGGCTGTAAAAATCTCTCGCAATCTCCTGTAAGAGCTCCTATACTGAAGAAAACTCAAAGGAGTCAGCCTAAAAACCAAACACCCCCAAGTTTCAGACAACCGAGGCTATAGCTTCGCAGATACTACTTTAAGTTGGCAGTGCTACCAAAAGCCGTAGCTCTGCCTCTCCGCAGCCTGGCCGCTTGCTCTGGCCTCCTCCCTCATGCTATCACAAACACGTTTCTTTGCCAGGTTAGTTTTAACCCAGATCAATTTCCCAATGCAGTTCACCACATGGCTACACAAATGCCTGGGTCAGCACAAGGGAGAGAACAAACAGCTGGTAGCGGAGGGAGGGCAGCACTGCTGCTTCTTTTGGCTGCCAGAACCATCTTAAGATTTATGGTGTTTGGGGAAAATAATCACCTGATGCACTCCATATACTCACTGCCTATGTTTCTCCAAGTAAGAAATACTGTAGATTTTAAGGGCTTTTTCCTATTTCATCTTATCTTCTTTCAAAAGCACCAATGCTACTAGAAGAACTTACTCAATGTAGTTCTTGAAGCAAGCACCCAAACTTATTTTGCCTAACCCAGGAATGGCATGAACGGGAATGCCTAGTGCCATCCTTCTAGTAAAAAAACAGTTAAAAAACACTAAAAATGCAGAATTCAATGCAAGTTACTAGCAAACAGTACTTGCTACAGTAAAATCTTGCTTCTTTGTATTTATCCAAACTGCATGAATCATGCAGATTGCATGAATTGGTAATCAAATACATTAAACACAGAAAGGAGAAAAGCTTTCAGTATTTTTTGAAATTGCTAGTCGCTTAATTGTTTGCCATTTTGTAACATTTTAGTGTACCTATGACAGCATTTCTTAAAAAGTTAAATCCACAGCATCAGTGTAGAATAACATAAGGGAGTGATCATTAGGGGTAGATAATGAAATTCTATTTTCCCTAGCTATACATGCCCCTGCCACCCCTCCAACATTGTTGCGGGACAGCTGGGCCGAGGGAGGGAAAAAAACAACTCTGGCCTGAGAAAGGCAGAGCTTACCTGTTCTCAGCAAGCCAACTGGCCTTGGAAAACCATCTCTCAACTCAAATGACACCAAAGAATAGAAATGTCCATTTCCAATTATTTATCTTATGAAAGAACAATGACAAGAAGTTAGTAGGAGTTGAACACGCTAACAAGAAAGAAAGAAAAAAAAATAGCCACAAGCAAAGCCAAGAAAATTGAAATGTTATATTGTTTTAAGCTGGGAAAAGTCTCCTGTGTCATTGAATACAGGATGAAAAGATGTCTGGTGTGTAGATGGCTCAGAGAGTAGAAACCAAGAGACTGGGTTCTTATTCCTACTTCTGCAAAGACATGCCTTATGACCAATATACCTAACAGTTGAGATTTCACAGACTGCCATCATATTTGGTCTGTCACGATACTGCCTGATAGCTCTTGGAGGACCTCTCACGACAACTGCTACAGAAGTTCAACAGATCTTCAAATACAAACATTAACAAAACTAACAACTACAATGTCAAAAAAAAAAAAAACCTTGAAGAATTCTTCATTTGCAAGTGCAGCCTGTTTCAAATTGTGAACACTTTAGGCTAAGGTTATAGAAAAATATCTATTTCCAACATTAACCCTAATCTCACTCACCCTTAAGACACAAGTGAAGACACCATGTTAATCAACATTTTAACAACTTTGATAACGTGCCAAAACAATCTGTGAAACCCACTACGTGTAAGAACTTTCACAGTCACCTATCACAGAAGTCCTATCAAGAACTAAAAATCAAAAGATTAATACAGAGATCATTTACCAGAGATCATTTACTTCCTGAGCAAAAGAGTATTGTGAGCAGTTTAAGCCAGGCTCCTATGCAAAAACTAGGTAAAGACAGTCAGGGAATTGCTTGGTAATATGAATATGATGGAGGAAGTCATGCAGCATGGGCTGCCAAAGAAAATGGCACAAAGCTCCCACGGGACCCTGCTGCACGTAGCTCGGTCCTGTTCTACACCGGACTAGAAAGGCCTTCAAAGAGCCAATGTCACGTCCTGATTATGAAGCCTACTCCCATGCCTCATCCATCTCTCCACACTGTGTGATCTAGTATGTACCTTCTGGCTTTTGGCCAAGTATTTTGATACGTGGCTTGTACAGGCAGAAGTATAGGCCCCTGTTTGCTTTAATACCTTGACCTCATCCATACAACAGTTGTACAAAGCCCATGCATGCCAGGTAGTAATGACGTTCCTAACTGTGAACAAGTATTTACGAACACTTTTATTGTATAATACAATATAAATTTTACATTTCCAGATCTTAAATTTTGAAGTGAGAAAAGGGCAGGCAAGTATAGATGCAAGTTAAGTATCACATAGAAGGTGTGTGACGAACTAAAGAAACACAGCTGAGCGATAAAGAGAATCCATCCAACACATTACAGTTCTTTTGAAATGAGTGTAGATATCTTTAAATATTGGCCTACCCTAATGCAAATGCAGTTAAAGTAATGATAAAAATTCTTAAATAATCATTTCCTGGCAAAAATGCTATGCTTACGTGTCCTCAAAACTATCTGCATGTGTGAAATCTATGGCTGTTGAAAACCTACTGCAGCTTACATTGGCCAAAGTAATGAAAAACCAGGACGAAAATTAAAACGGAGTTTATTAAAAATAAACACAAAAAACTTTTCCACAAATTTCATGCTTTTTGAAATCATTATCCAATGCTATTTTAAACTACACACATTTGCAAAAATAATTTGTAACATACATCAAAGTCTGATGGATACTGAAAATAAAATTTAAAATGAGCTTAGATACTGACTTACAAAGTAACTGTTATGATCAGGAGACTTCTGCTACTAAATTTTTGCTAAGAAGCTACATCTGTTTGTGCTGCTTACAACCTGTATAGATTGAGAAAGCTCTAGTACTTAAAATAGATTACAAAAATGTTTACTGCACCTGTACAATACTATTCTGATAGATTTTCATGAGTCACCAGCTGTTCATACAATGACAGTATAGTTGAAACGGAACCAATACTCTTCCCCTGCAACTTCTTTTTGATCACATTCCTATCCTTTGGGTCCATAGCCTAGAAGTTGAGGCATAATCCAAGTACAGGAGTCAAGTTTCCAAGATTTCAGGCCATACGATGAAATGGCCCCTAATTATTTCTGTTTTTCCCATACAATACCAGCAAGGCTTCTTTATTAACCACGCACCTGAAAGTTTCTTTCTCCTACATCACGTTGTATCTTCAGTAATGCAACTTTATTATTTTTTTTTTTTTGCTTTCCTAAGTGCAATCTCCCCACTTTTTAAATTCATTTGAAAGGTGATACTACAAAAATATTTTCCTCGTTCATTGCTTTGATTATAGTTCTGTGTGTTCTTCTTGATGAACCATATCATGAACATCCTACCTGCTCTCAATTTCAAGGTTCTGCATGGCCTATTCTAGCTCTACCTCTTAAATTTGAACCGCTGCTCTATACAGATATCCAGTTGTCAAAATGTAAGGAAGAAGATAAGACTGTTTGTCTAGCACTTCAGGTGGGAAACAAGCTGTCTGTGAAAATCCTCAAGGTGACAATGCTACCCTCCTTTAAACATATCCTCCAAGTCCAATGCCTATGAATCATTCACTGATGCTGAGATAGCCAGGGTACTTGACCTTCTGCATGTTCTTTTGCCCATAGCATTCTTGCAGCTTCCTTGTGCTTTCCCAATACATTTCTTACATTTACATGCTGTCTTATCTTTACATTTAAATTAAGAAATTGTTTGTGCAGAAGCAGTCTTGGCTTATGCACTTGTACTGTATGTAGCATAATGGTACCCTGGCCTCTAGGCACAATTACAATATAAATAATAGAAATGAACTGTTCACCCAAGATTAAGTCTCCTGACGATGCTATTCATGAAGCTACATCCTTCAATCAATGATAAAAAGCTGTTCTAGCATGATGCTCCACTACCAGTAACTCTCCAGGTATTGACGCCACTGATTCCCTGTTCATCACCCACAGGAAACCTCAACTGTTCCCTATACATACTTGTGTCCACAGTACCACTGGCATTTTTACTGATAACCAGGTAAAATGCAGGATGACAGAGGCTTGCGCAGAGCTGTCCTACTGAGGAGCCCTTACTTAACATAAGCCTGCTTCTGGGAAGACTTGAGAATCCTTGGCATCTCACAGAAGCTGATTCAAGGCAGTTTTCCATCTGTCTGCTTAAACTCATCAAATTTTTTTTGCTTAAAAACATGGCCTTCAAGAAGGTAAAATACCAACCTACAGCATTCTCCAATATGGTACTGTTCTTTAATGGAGGCATCCATAGCTGAGGAATTATTCTATTTTGGCTTTGCTGGTTTAATGCAGGGCTCTTCATTTTATCATTACTTAGACTGCACTTAGACTGAACATTCAGTGGAACATTTCCTATAATGGGATAAAGCGGTTGAACAATTTGACTGGCTAATAGTGATTTAGACATGTGATTACAGTACAGAAAATGGTCTGACATATGCTCTTTTATCTGGTTTACATGAGGCACATTAATCCAACTGGAAAGCACAGAAGTGAAAAGGAAGACAGGACCAAGCAGTCATAAGAAAAAAAATAGAAAAATATTTTTACTTATTTCTGCATTTGCTTAGCTATTTTTGTGAAGAGCAAAACTTACAAAATAAAACCATTTTCTCCCTAAAATGGATGCAACTAAAAAAGACCAGTCCACACCTACTCTGTGAAAGTTAGAAAATAACTATTTCTTATAAAATCCTTGTTTTAAAAGCATTTATGACTTATGTCATAACACCTTTACCAACACTACAGGCTTTCCATAAAGATGCAGAAAGACACTTTAGCACCACACCAGACAGGAACAACCATAGCGTGGAAAAAAAAAAAAAAAGTATTGATCATTTTAATTTTTGTCTCAGCTAATTTCATTTCTGGCTCTTACACAAATGTGTATAGTCATGTCAGCATAAGTACATATTTTTACAGGAAAATTTAATTTCCTCCTAAAACTAGTCGACAATATTCCCATGACACCAAAACACTGACTGAAAGAAAGGAATTAGCACCCACTTTTCATCAAGAGCTTGTACACAACCTCAAATTGGCCTACAAGATATGTCAATTTTCACAAATAACACTATTTTGCTTTTTGCGCAGACTGGTACTTTCAGTTGTATTTGCATTTTTCTTCCTAAAACTTCTTTTAAAATAAAATATTCAAAGGTTTCCTATGTAAGGTTTGGATTCTATATGTAGAAATAAAACCAACGGATGTAAAACTAAGTGTAAAGGAGACAAACCTAAAAACTTTACTGCTTGTATGCATTTGCCAAGTACTTCCAACTACGGCTATATGAAAATTTGTGTCAAGCGAATACGTAAGATAATTAAAAGCGGGAGCTGCAAACAATGCATCTCCACCAAAACCAGGGAGCGAACATTAAAATATTTGAAGGGAAACTTTGATCAATGACAACAAAAAAAGTCCACATATCCCAAACTAACGATAGCTAGTTCTGTCCTGGGATATTTGTGTAACGCTTATTTGTAAAAACAAATGGTAACAGAGGAAAGCGTCGTCTTTGCGTGCGCTCAGGTCCAGCCCAGCAGCATCCCTCGCTAGGGTTTTGGGCTTCCACCGTGACATTATGGTTGGACTCGGTGATCTTAAAGGTCTCTTCCAACCTCAGTGATTCTGATTCAGACACCGACGGTGAGTTCTGGGGTGGGCGTTTCGGCGAAGCGCCCGCAACTCACCTGGTTAAACACACTCCAGGGGTGTCAAACCGAAAGCGCCCCTTCACAACAAAGGGAACCAAACTCCGAAACCCCGAGGCTCCAACAGGCTCCGCAGCGCAGAGGCTATTTCGCTAACAATCCTCACGTTTCTTCTCAAAACGTCCTCGCCCAGCTTTGCCCTATTACCGCTACCATCAGGTATGTCACGGCCAAGATCCACCCTACTCAAAAATAACCCGCGGGGAGCGCGGCCAGCACGGCAGCGGCTCTTCCACCGAGGCGGCCACCAGGCCTCTCCGAGCCCAACCCGGCTCGGCACCTCACGCCTATCAGCGCCACAGCGGCCATGCCCGCCGGTTTGCCCGGCCCCCTCAGCCG
>NW_010972436.1:22586586-22587429 GCF_000737465.1 Haliaeetus leucocephalus | reverse complement strand
GGGGGGGGCGAAGAGAAAGAGCGCAGAGGAAGGAAGGGTCTCACACACAATAACACCCCCTCCCCGGCTCGGCGGGGTCTGTCGGGGCCGGGGGAGGTGGCGGGCGAGGTGAAGAGAGCGAGCGAGAGGCGGCGGATCCCGCCGCCGGGCGCCAGCCCCCCTCTCTCTCTCTCTCAGAGGCCCCGGGAGCTGGCGGCGGCTCCGGCTCCTGCGCTGCCCGGCTGCGGCGGCGGCCGCCGCTTCATTGTACACTGGCCCTGCGCCCTCCCCCCGCGCAGAGCCCCCGGGGGCGGAGGAGGAGCAGGCGGCGGCGGCGGCGGTGGAGGAGGCGGCAGGGGCCGAGGCCGAGCGGAGGAAGTTTTGACAGCTCCAGCTGTTGTGTGTGTCGAGGGCTGAGTCCGGCCGGGCTCCGCGTCCCCTTCCCAGCCGGGCCGGGAGCAGGAAGTTTAACTTTGGGGAAAGAAGGAGGAGGAAGGGTGAAAAAGGGGGAGGAGGAAGAGGGAGGAGGAGGAGGCGGCTCCCTCCCCCCTCCCCGCGGGGTGGAGAAGGGATCCCGGCGCTGCCGCCGCCGCTGCTGCCCTGGTGTGTAACCCCCCCCACACCCCCCCGCCAGTGCGACACATAGACACAGAGCCCTCCCGCCCTCTCCCTCCCTCCTCCCCCTGCCGCGGCCCCACACTGCGCCTGCCCGGCCCGCCCGCCCACCGCCCGTCCCACGGCGCAGACACCCATCCGCCGCCGACACTGACCTCACGGGCTGGCTTGCCGCGGCGGGCTGCGGGGAAAGCGCGGAGACGCGGACCGGGGGGGACGGGACGGGAGGCGACGCCACGGGGCGCTCCG
>NW_010972436.1:22542066-22585799 GCF_000737465.1 Haliaeetus leucocephalus | reverse complement strand
GCGCCTCCGCACCGGGCGCCGCCCTGAGGGCAGCCCCTGAGGCGGCCTCCCCTGCTCCCCGGCCTTCTCCTCCCCGGCCTGCCCTCCCTGCCTGCGGGGGGCAGCGCCGCGGGGCCCCTCGGCCCAGGCTCGGGCGTCCCTCCGGTGCCCGGAGGTGGAGCGGCGCGTACGAAAGGGAGTCGTTGGGAGTGCACAGATGGCGAATCGTGGAACGGGGTCGTAGGGACAGAGGAGAAGTGAACCCCGCTGCCCTGCGGCGTGCGGGGGTGACTCGTGTGTGGGGCGGGCGTCCTTGAGAACTTCGCCGGACTTGAAGAAATCGGGGGGAGCGATACGAGCCCGTACACCCTGAGAGCCCTGCACTAAGTGCGTCTGCCCCGTCACTTGGGTTTCTGTGCTGTGTGCGGATCCCAGCTGACAAAATGGCCTAGGGTAGCACAGGTACAACAAGGGAAGGAGGAGCTAGTGGTAGTCACGATTTTTTTGACGTAAAAATAAACACGGAGCAATCCAGACCTTTACGCTGTTGTTTCTTCCCAAATCTGTTGCTTGTCAGCTTCAAAAATACTAAGTTAAAATGGCGCGCTGTGGCAAACACGACTTCTGCTAGCCAGTTTTCCTAGGAACCGTTTCGTAACAAAAAGCCTTCATTGGTTCGTTTCCTGAGTTTGTGCGTAATTAAATCGGGCCTTTGTGACATTTACGTACCTATATGTGGAGACAGAGGTAATACGTTTATCTCCATTTATACACATACTCGTATACATACATATATATAAAATTACATGAAGCCATCCCTTTCGGCCATGCAAAGACAACAGCTGGATTGTTGGCATGACTTTCTTGGCCCTATTACTGAAAATGTACTCATTTCTGCAAAATTAAAATACATATCCCGAGCTAAATGTTTGTATTACAAAGTCTGCAAATGACAACACAGGTATACTGCTCATATGACTTCAGATATGGGAACTTAACCTGTTTATCTGCTGTCTAACACAGAAGAAGAAAGTGCCTTTGAATTTCGTGAACTCTGGCAAGTTAGCATAATTTAACCAAAAACATTTAATGCTATACAGGCCCAGACTTGGGTGGAGTAGAGAGAAAAAAAAGCAGGGAAGGGGAGGGAGAGGGAAGTAAAAGGCCACAGCCTCTGCACAGTGGGATCGCTGGTGTGGCATTTGCTAGAGTTGCCAGGTTGCCATCTGGTCTGCTGAAAAAAAAATGGTCATCTCCTGAAACCCTGACTGTGCATGTGCGGATCTACTGCACATGCGCAACGGCCGGGGTGAGTCTGGGATGTGTCAGAGCTCCTATGCATGTGCAAATTGATTTGAGCTGAGACACGTGAGCAGGCTCTGGGCGCAGATCAACTGCTAGGTGTGTGGGGAATAACTGTCGCATCCCACAGCAGAAACGCGTTCAGTGAAATCACTAGATTCACTTGTCCACACATGGTTCATCCGGTCCGCCCGTGTAAACATTGTTTAATACCCTTGGATCACCTGTAAGTGATTGAGCTTTGGGCTTTGTCTCTTATGCAAAAGCAGATGTGTGTTTAACTCTGTTTAACTTTTTTTTCCCCGTTGTTTTTTATATTAACTATATGTAGCTATCACTGTGTAAGATCTGAGTGGAGGCAGGACAAAGTTAGCTTTGGTGTAGCATGGTCTAGGACAAGAGCATGTTAAGGGACTTGTGCCTATTAATTATACTACTGTGCCTTATCTCGTTGCGTGTCCAAACAAAGCTAGGCAGGGCTGTTCTGTGAACCGCTGCAGCCATTGCTGTGGCAATCAATCAGAGGTGTGAAAAGCTATGTAGGACTGCGAGAGACTTGTGAGCAGGAACCTCAAGCGGAGATGGAATTGTAGGAAACTGTATTTGCAAGCATTATTTATCACTCAGTGAAGGCAGGGGGACAAGCTAGGAGAAATAGTGTCGCCAAACATAAATCCAGGGTAGGAGTGCTTTGTTGATTCAGGACGTTTGAACAGCTCTGTCAGGAACATTTTTACATTTATACCTGGCCTGCGCTAGCCACCTATTATAAATTATCTCTGGATGGAAGACACAAAGATGCAATATTAAATGAACAGGTCCTCTGCTTTACTGAATGTTAAGAGTTCTTCCAGTTCATTGTAAATTAATTCAGGTGAACTGACATCCCTGATTTTTTAACTTTCAAGGACAGGCAGCTTTGAAACTTTCAACTAGATTTTTACATTCTAACCTTCCTCAAAATAAACATTCCTGTGTTTCTGGAATTGTTTCCGAAACTTATAGTGAGAGCCTTGCAGTACTGATTAAGCAGGGCATGCTAGTGGTTTTAACTTCAAAACATCTTAAGTTGTCCCAATGTGCTTAATGACAAGGAGTGGTACTTTCATAATAGAACAAGTTGAAGATGGGATGCTGTCTTAAATTGGCTAGTTAAGGAAAATGATCCTGTTATAGAAATAATTAAAGGAAAATGACAACTGGTATACAAATACCGTTGTACCATTATACAACTAAAGCAGTGTATGTAACAGAAATAAAGAGAAAATTATTCCAGATTCTATCAAGAATGGGGCCCAGATACTTTCTCTTTTGTGACGTTAGTTCAGAACTCTGCCAGTTTAATGATCGTTCACTATTCTACATAAAACAGAAAGGTTAATTTTTGTTCTCTTCGCACGTGTGTTGCCATTGCAGAAAAGATCCCCAAGTTATCACAAAGGCTTCATTTAAGAAGAAATGCTAACATTTTAAATGTTCAGTATATTGAACCACTTTGTCTTTAACCTGTGCTAAGATTGATGATTGACTGTAGTGAACATCTCCTTACTTAAATATGCTGCTCTGAAAACTGGGGAGATTTTGGTACCGGCGCACATCCCATTCAGCTCTCCTTGCTGCAAGAGTAGCAAACTGCAGGAAAATGGTGCAGTGAGCAGTTGAGGGTAGTAACTACATCATCTGCCCATGGTAGTTTTTCCCATCTGCATTCGCATTCACCCAAGTAGTTCAGAAATAGCTGAATAACAGTTTTCTCAGTATTAAAAAAACCAAAAACAACCCCAAGATAATTTAAAAGAGTTCGAGACAAAGCCTAAATTAAGTGGCAAAATCAAGATTACATCATACGTGACTCCTAGTTTATATGTACTAAACTTGGCTGGACTAAAAAAAAGTTAGCATATGTTAATCGTCATATGCTAACGAATGCATTGTAGAAGTCTAGTTTTAAACTCGAAATGTTTGTTTCTTCTTTTCATCAGTTTTGCTTACTTGTCATCTTGTAGATCTGTCTTACTTTAGGCAGCAGTACGGCCTGGATAGTGGGTGCGACATACCCTTGAGCAGCGGTGACTTTCCCAGCAGTTTGGTGAGATGCTTGTTGCTGCGGACGGTGGGGGATAAGCCTCACTTCTCATCCTGAGCAGCATTCCCAGACAGCTGGAGACTTCCAGTTATTGGGTGCTGTGAAGCGATGGACAGTTAGTGTGGGGGGCCAGTCCCCCTAAAATCCATCTAACCGCTTTCTTTGGAGGCAGTATGGTTCACAGTCTATGAGGAAAAAACATTTCATTCTAGTTCTTGTTTTCTCACCCACTCCCCACCATGAAATATCGTGACTTATATTCTACAACAGCTACTCCCCACGCAAACTAATCTAGAGTTTGTATGAACACGGGCTAATACAGTCCAGGCTCCCCATCCTCTGCCTGCTTTAACTTGATTAGTTTAGTATGTGTTAAAGGCAGCCTTGCCCACGCTGTGATATATGTGCTAACCTCACACCTTTACACCTTAGTCTCACCAAAGCCTAAGGCCTTTTCATCATATTAAGCTACTTTGACTGGGCTAATGTGACTGAGAAACACACCTTTTTTATCCATTAAGAGGAGGCCAAAAATGTTAAGTGCTCAAGATGCAAGCCCCTAGGGCTTGTCTATATATCGAGTTATTACACGTGGAGGCTTTTATCTTCGTAAGAAAATGTTCTTTTTGTGCACGCCAAAGTGTGAATTTAAAACTAGTGGTTATAGTATAACCCTCATGCAGACTCATTCATTTTGGCATCTTCTGGCTTTTTTTTCAGATTAACTTCTTTGATTCATTGAAATGAAATCAGAAAAGGTACTTGTATCAGAGTGAGTTTGTCCACATGAGAAATTATGCTTGCCTGACTCTGGTAGTATTATTAATAATACCTTCTTATGTGGAGAAGCTTTGTCTATTAGCAGTGTTAATTTTGCATGTTTGCACTTAATAAGAGCATCACTTGTTTACATTTGAATCTTCCTATTTTAACAACTGGTAGCTGATGTGCTATACTGGAATTCATTAAGTTATTCCATACCAAGGCCGTGATCCTGGGGATGCTAAATTAGGCAGGTAAGTAACTAAAT
Organism: Haliaeetus leucocephalus; assembly: GCF_000737465.1. NCBI lineage: Eukaryota > Metazoa > Chordata > Aves > Accipitriformes > Accipitridae > Haliaeetus > Haliaeetus leucocephalus. The sequence continues at coordinate 22,581,402 of NW_010972436.1, read as the reverse complement.
GCATAAATAGTTTCACTGAAGACAACTGCCTCCTGAATAAAGTTTGTTCTGTGTTTAAGCATTTGCAGAAATGCTTAAATTCTCCCTGAACTAGCAATTTATATAATTTGTTCTTATAAGGAACAATGGACTGTGCTATGTTGTATTCTGTTAGCATCCATGTGAAGTCACATAAAGCATCCACAAGTTACTTACGAACTTCAGCTCCATTCTTTGTGACTTGCCTAATTTGTTGCAATTCATGTCTTCTTTACAGCTTTATGAAACTGTAATTTTATAAACTTCAATATTCTGAGTTTTAGTTTTGACATATACATGGTGGTGAGCAGTGGAGAAATAATCTTTTATGACATATTATTAGTTGCGTGATTTTTTTATCCAAAAAGGTAGAATACTAATAGTTTGAGTAAAATCAAATTAGTATCTGAAACCAGTACATGCTAAATGCTGGCTGCACTGCAGATATATGCAAGCCAGGAAAAAACCTACAGCCAGTAGCAAGCACACAGGGCAGGCAGTAGCTGGCCACTTTGTGTGCACCTCTGGGGAAAGACAATGGACTGGTGTAAAGTTAGGACTTTATCATGCAGAAAGTTAAATAAATGTCTGAGCAGTGTTTGCTGTTTGCAGGAGTGGTGCATTACACTGAGATTACTTAACAGAAATAATACAAACCTGGCCATGAAACAGGGGAAGGGATTTGCTTGTGTGCATTGAATCATACATTTTTTTGAGTAGGACTATGTTTTTATTCTGTGTTTTGTACAGCGCCTAGCGCACAGGGGTCCTGGTTCCTTATATGAGATCTTGGGTGCTACGATAATAGAAATTTAGATACTATTAATAGAAATAACCTTGTCATATATTGCCAGTTTTGTGAGGAAATAAGCTCTGTCCCAGATGGGATGGCCTCACTTTTAATGGAATTGTTATAGTGTGGGAGAGGCAGGTGCCTTGGGTTGTGGTCAGGTAAACAAGAGGAGCCCAATCCTGTTTGCGGCTGTTTACTTCAATGAAACTACATGTCTGAGTAAGAAGGGCAGAATTTGGCCTTTGGTTTTTGAAGTTAATTGCAGTCAATTAATGGGGACATGTCACCTACATGAGGTCCAGCCAGAATCCAGTCCTCTACTTCTTTAATAACTAATGTTTTAAACCAATTAGTTACATACCCATCTGGAAACAATAGCAGAGCCTCCACAATCAAGACTATACTGAGATTCTAAATTACATATACAATAAAGGCTGTGCATGTGTTTTCTGGCTGAGAACAATGTTATATTTCAGCCTCAAGCAAAAATTTTCTCCAAGCCATAGCCCCTCAACAAAAACACACTTTTTAATGAAAGTCTTGACACCACCTTAATTACAGTGCAGCAAACATTACCATTGTAATCCCATTTCATCCTTAGGCAAGGAGAGCATCCCTGGGGCCTGGCTGCCTTTCTTTGCCAGTGACCAGTTTTGCAGAAATGGCCTTTTCCCCGATGCATTTTTTTTTATTTAACCTTTGCTGCGCTGCCCTGGGGAAGATGCTAGTGCTCATCTCCCCATGCTCCTTGCAGCCCTCCCGGCAGCCCTGGTCCTGGAGGATCAAACGGCACTCGGGGATGCCCAGCCTGCGGCCAGCTGTTTTGGCATCCCCACAGCCCCTCCGCCTGTCTTCATGGGAGCCCAGCAGGAGCCAAAAGTTCAAGTTCAGCCCCTTTGTACCATAAGGGTTTCAGCCTGACTCCTTCCAGCAGCCCCCAAGCTGGCTGCTTGGTATGTGCCAGTGCCCAGAGACAATCCCCTTTTTTTGCTGGCCTGCCACACTTGAGAAAAATGCTTGCTTTGGATCCAGTAATGCGGAGGGGAGCGGCTCTCCCAGTGGCAGTCCTAATCCAGGTGGGTGAGGACAGAGCTGTTTGAAAAGAAGGGCTGCGGGCACGCTTGAGCAGCCTGCGGTGTGCCCAGCAGTAATGCATTCATTTGAAGCAGCCTTGTAGTGTCTCCAGGCTCTCACAGCGTTTGGATGGGTAAGTAAAATGTGATTAGTTTCTCACTACCATATTGATTCCGTGAGTAGGTTTTGTGTGTGGACTGCGATATTGACAGGACAAATTTGCAAGGCTATTTGAAGCTGGGGTCTTTTCCTACCAGAAATATGGAGAGATATATATGTACATATATAAACACAAGGGTATACTTGTGGTTCTTACATTTTTTCTCCTGCCTTCTTAAATCAAAGTAATAAATCTGTATGATCAAAAGAGCTAGAATAATCAATCTCTCCTTGCATAATTGATCTGAAAATCCTAATTAAGGCTAGAGAGGAATTAAACATAAGATTTCTTGTTCTCTCTACAACATTGTCAAGTACAGTACAGTCTTCTGTTATGGAACTCTTACAATTCTAATGTACAGAGCAAAATTATGCAGCTGAGATACTTACCCTAAAACCAAGCAAAAGCCCTGTATCTGCTGGGAGGACATTTCTGTTATCCTGTTCCTTTCTATTTAGGTTCTCATATGGTGTTAATCACCATGGTATCTTACAGCTTTATAAAAATATAGTGCACCATATGTGATAAATCATTAATATTAAGAATGAAGATGCTGGATAAAAATACTCTTTACAAATCTAAAGCAGAAGACGTGCAGTAATGGACATACCCAGACAAGCAGCCTGAGTAAAAGGAGCATGTGTATGAATACAAGAGAAGGGGTCAAAATCATTGCTTAGGTGATGGTACTGCATCCAGTCACTGTATGTGAGTGTGAGTGGCATACTCGCTCCTTTCTTCCCTAGCCCATGCTACAGCACACTAAAGCAGAGGGAGTATGTTCCCTACTTTGCACTGCAGAAGAGTGCCCACCTTGCAGCCTTCAAGGTCATCAGTCAAAAGAAGATAGTTTGCTGATAAATGCAAAGTAAGGTTGTGCATTTATTGTTAAATTTTTTTAACACATGAATTACAATCCCAACATAAAGCAAAATGAGGGACTGTACTTCCACTGGAAAGAATGCACTAGAGTGGTCATAAGTTATCCCCCCAACTGGTAATCTCAGTTACATATTTTCTCATGTTTTTCATTTCCCACTTAGTTTCAGCCAGATCTGTTTTCTATTTATATTTTAAGTGTCAACACATAAATAATTTTCTCAGTTGTATTGCTCACTACTAAATTCTTTTTCTTGGTGGAATAGCAAAAGTAATTATATTTATAAATGGAATGCCTGTTTTGCCTAAGTACCACATATAATTCCCTTCTCTAAGAGGGATTTTTATAATTCCTCCAAAAATGTGTTGGCAAGGATCAACCCACCAGTTGGTAGTGTGGATCCAGCCTTTAGGGACAGAATTTAGGATTCTGATCCCTTCGGCCAACAGGCAGGAGGGCACCGCAGAAAAAATGCTCTAGTTTGTTTGAGAGAATGGTGCTGATGTTAAATATGTGCGGTATTAAGCACCCCAGAAAGCGAATTCACTGAGAGTTGCTTCCCACCTGTGGATTTCGCTATTCAGCACGGAATTATTTTGGCAGCTGGAGCATTCTTCATTGTGGATGGCTGTGGGAAGATATTAATCCTGCTCTTCAAGTAAGACATACTGATCTAGTAGACCTGTTCCACCTCTACTGTATCACATTGTGAAAGGAAATCAAACAAATCCCAAGTGAAAGGATGAGTAATCTTGAGTCCTTCTTACCCCCTTTCTAGCTTCTTTTTCAGCTGCTTTCCACAGACAAGTTCAGATGTCCCTTGCTCGATAGGAGTAGAGCAGAGGGAGATCAGTTGTGAGCTCTGCATTAAGGGAAGTTCAGTTTCTCATCTCTGGGAGCTCCTTGGGAAAACCTCAATCCAAACCATTGTATGGGGATGGTGGATCCTAGCCATGAAGAGTTCACAGCTTGCTTGCTGGACGAAACAGTGACAGGCCTCCTGGAGCTGATCTGCATTACAGGAGGAGAAAATGATGATTTTCTTACTGGGCTGTGCTGTCTATATGTGCATGCATATTCTTTTATTATAGTTTCTCTAATACTTGCTTTGATTAAAGGTTATTCCAGGGTACCTACATAGCAGTGACATTCTATTCCTACAGATGTGGCAAGCTTGAGGAAGGTTGTATTGGAGCATTCAAAACCCCAGTCCCGTGTGGTTTGGGAGCTGCACACGTAGGGGTCTATGTGGAAGAGATGTGGCTGACAGTAAGACACGAGGTCCTTGGCCTTGGTGAAAAGAGTGCCTAAACCTCGAGTCTCACAGGGTTTGATACAGAACCCTGCAGTGTGGTTAGCATTTCCATGGGTACCAGTTCCTCAGCTGCGTTAGCTTCCATTACTCAACCTTTGCTGAAACTATAGTATGATCAGCAGAAACAAACACATACTGCTCCTGAAGCTCAGCAGCTCCCAGTCTGGTATCTTTAACATAAATCGGTTTAAACTAACAGGGAAGTTTAATAGCCGCATCAGTGACTCAGCAGCTAGCAGACATTTGCATCTTCCATCTCTGCAGGAAGGGGTCCTCCGCTAGGAAGGCAGGGATGTCACATCTTCAGCCACTGCAGTGAAATCCATAAGGGCAGTGAGCGTGAGTCCCAGGAGTGCCCGTGCTGCAGTGGCCTAGTTTATGCAGATGCTTTGAACAAGCTAGCTCATGTGCCTCTAACAGCGTTGTTCCAGCAGTGTCAGCTACGGAATCCATCAAACTGGGTGTGCTCCTGGGTGGTTAGCCCTGGCTCTCCTTGGCTCTATCACTGTCCTCTCAGTAAGTCTGACTTAGCTCCTTTAAAGCTCTGGCTACATAAACTACAGCCTCCGAAGTACAGAGAAACCCAATTCTGTTTCCCACTTCACTGTACATTCAATCAGAGGCCTCTCTGAAGTTTTAGACTGTAGTCTTTCCTTTTCCCTGTGTACTCTTACTAAGGGTTCATGGTTATTTAAGATTTAACTTTATGAGCAGTTTTCCTTTATCTCAGTGTACACAGTACAAATTTGGTCTGTTCCCTCAGCTTTTGCATTCAGCTGGTTTCACTGATCTTACATTGCTGATTTACTGGTATAATTCAGCTTGTCTGAAAAGAAGGAAGATTGGTGTTGGCTGAAATAAAATTCTGAGATGCCTATGGAGTTTTATTGCCCTAGATTTTTGGACTGCTACTTGTTTAAAAAAGTAGGCAGAACTCTGACTTTAGATTTTCAGGAATGCCTACATTATGTCATTGTTCCTAATTCTTTGAGTCAAGTCATTGTGGTTAGCCAATCTTGTTTTCTGTCTCTGTGGTAAGATTTTAAATCCAGAAGGCTAACCTCAATGCTCCCCCAAGAAAGCAGGCAGAGATGACAATGCATTTCCTTCTTTGACCTCTGCAGTAGAGTTTTATAGAAAGATGGAATCTATCAAATTAGACTGAACACCAAATCACCTGCATGAGAATGAAAGGGTCAAACCCTGTTCCTGTAGCAATATGTGGAACAAAAATGTACCAAATCGTATTTTTAAAACTAATTTCTCTTTTAAAATTGTTTTTCTACTCAATTCAGACTATGAACTGTCAAATTCTCTCATGCTTGTGAGTTACACGTGGTTATGTATCATGTCAGAGCAAACTGGAGGTTATTTGGATTTCTGAATTCTGCATTTCTGTACTGCAAGGTTGTGCGTATATACCTGTCTTGCATTTCCTGAGTTTGTTACATTTTAGGGGGGATAATTATAATATTCTTATTTCTTGAGATAACTCCAGCTTAACATCATTTCTGTGGGGAAAATTCATTGTTCGGTATACGCTTTTGATACAGGGAGGGGAGGAGGAAGGTTAAGGGAGAGATCCTCCCCTGCATTAACTTCTGCCTTTGTCTCCCATCCTAGTGCTGATACTAGCGCAGAGTTACAGCTTCATGTGAGCAGTGCCAATACTGTGGCTGAAAGGCTGAGCAAAAATGCACCTTGCAGAGGGCTTGGACAGCCCTGCTGCCTTCGCAGTGAGCGTGGAGCCCAGGCTCAGTGATGCAGCGTGAGAAAGAGGTCTGCTCCTGCTGGGACAGGGCTGGGCTGAATCACTTCTGCTGTGACAAGGGCCACGTTGCAGACCCTCAGCACCTCCTCTCGGTTCACACAGGGGTTGTGCCTCTCCTTCCAATTAGCAACATAATCATCCATGAACATGAACTGAAGAACTCGGTCCCACCTAGATGGACTGGAGCCTGTTTAGTGAGTGGAAGATATATAATATCAGCATTACGTCACTTAAAAAACTTTTGCTTGTCCCCATGAAATTCATTTGCACGCTCTGCTTGTGCCACTGGAGCTGTGCAAAGCAGCTGAAGCAAACTGGCCAATTGGGCCAGGCTTAACTCCTACTTTAAATCACAGGATTATCATGATGATAGAGCAGGAATATTCATTGTGCTGGAGCTGCCTCCTAACTGACCACTGTGCAGCCCTGGCATTTTTCAGATCAGTGCCAGGTCAGACTAATGACAGCAGGTGGGTGACCAAGAAACCTATCAACGACAACCCATTGCGTGTGGTTGAATGGACTGATGAGTATACAATTCCCTCTAACTGGAGGTTTTCAAACAATAAAAGCACGGTTTGGAAACAGTCTAATAGTGGAGCGACAGCTGACCACTTTGTCACCACTGCCACTTTGGCATTACTTAAGACTGACCTGAATTCTTGATCTGGCCAGTCTGTTGATCTATAATCATAGTGATCTGTTAATTACTTGGCTTGATTACAGCTAATTTATTCTAGTGAAAGGTTTAACTATATGTAGATTTTAAGTTTCCGTGTTATTCTTCACTGGGATAATTTTGAGGCATAAAAGATACAGCAAGCAATGCCTTACAACCACCTGTTTCACAAAAAATGTGGAGCTTTACTGGTAAATTCTCAATACAGTATTCTTCACTCAGGCAGTAAATACCATAGCCATAAGAGACATCCTGTATTCTTCACACACACAACAGGGGACTGGAATCCCTCTCAATACCATTTCAGGCATGCACTTATGACCTGTACTTCCATTATACCTCTTTGCTGTGATATTAGCACCAGGTATACCATCAGTACACCTACCTTTTCATGGTATCGCTGATAGAAAGATGCAGTTAGCAAATAGCATCAGATATTATGCAGAAGCGACAGTTTAATATCATGCACAGATACACGAAGAATGAACTGCCACTAAAAACTTCTGATTAAAGATAAAAGTAGACAGCCAGTAAAAACATTAGGATAAAAAGTAAATCCATTTGCCCTGAGTTTCCCCTGCTATCCACCTCCTACTCTAAATTGATGTTGTCGGCACTCATGATTTTATCACAAGTCTCGTGATGTTTGATGTTTTACTTACACTCCAGCTACTAGAGTTGTGTAATAAGGTTAGAAACTCAGCTTTCTTCTTTCTTTAATTTAAAGTAAGTTTCTAGTCCTAATGGTTAGAGTATAAAGCTTGCAAATGTGACCCACATGCACCCTAACGGCTCAAAAAAACCAGAAAGCAAAGTAAAAGAGCTCCACATTTATCATTTTACAGACAGACTTATGATTTTGAGGGTCAAACTGTAGTTCTTGAACATTTGGAGCTGGCAATAGCGACTTGGGAAAAAAAGTGCCTGTACAAAGTAGCACAATATGTTGCATTTTCCAGGGAAGCACAGTAGTCATTATACCAACAGTGATAATTCTTTTCTCAGGCATGCACATTTTCCTATTTACTTTGTTACGCAGCATCTCAGGGTTCAGCCCCAGTCTGAATGGGCTGGAGGGGATCGTACTGGTGCGTAACCATATTGCTTGATGTTGGAGGGCTCATACTGCTCGCTTGTACTAACACAAAGCAAAAGTTTTGCAGCACTCTTAGTCCCCTGGCACGTCTGTGCTTAACACCTGTAAAACCAGGAATGTTCTGACCTCCAGTGATCTGCCTTTCACAAAGGTCCAGCAACAAACTAGGAATATCCCACCCCTGCCAATCCAGCAACAAAGGGGCAAACCAACGAAGCAAATGCAAATATGTAAACACAATAACACTGACAATGATTGGGTTGACTTAAGGAGCCCCAAAGGTACCAAGAGCAGGTTTTGATGTACAGACCAAAAATACTCAGCTGTTGGTTTTGGGAGACCAAGCTCCCAACAGCAACAACTCAGATTTGAAGGAGGCACGATATTTAAATGGAGTTCCAAATTATCAGAGACTTAACAGTATATCTCTAAAAGTATGAATTATACTTAGAACTGAAGAGCTATCCAAAGCAGTGAGTGGAGCCTGAGTGTTTTATGGGCACATTGGTCAAAACTTCTCTGCAGGCCACAGACTGGTGGTCCCAAAGGTCCCTCTCTGCTTGCCCCAAATTACTGTGTAATCTGCATTACTGCATTCTGGAGTTGACAAAATTACAGAGAATTGTGGCAAAGTCTAACCACAAAGAAGAGGTGGAAGTCTCTGAGACCCAACTTCTACATGAGTAAACAGAATAGATAGGGATGTTATTTTTCACAAATATAAACATATGTGACAAACTAAAATTTAATAATATTTTTAAATAAGTAGTATTTGAAACTGAACTAAAGAAGCTCAATTGATCCTTTACTGACTCTGTTATTAATTTTGACCTTGAAATCAGCAGTGATTTCCATGTCGTAGTTTCCATAAGACTGCCACATTGCTTCTAAACTGCTTTCCCTGTAGAAAGCTGAAGAAACCATTATCGAATCTTGATCCCTTTGCTGAGTGTTTCAAAAGGCACATACATTTTTGTGCATTATGACCCACTTTATTTAAGGCGATGGATTTATATTTTTTATCTCTATATTAAAGCACTGTGGAAAATCTGTGTCTTGCAAGAGGTATATTCTTCAGGCTTAGGAACTTCTAAATAACTTGGAAAAGGAAATTGAAAATTCATCTCCAGGATACACAAAATATTGGAAGGGTCTACATCTTTCTTATGTTAGTTTTTGTGAAGAGGAACTGCACTTTCTCTTCATGCTCCCTCTTTCTCGTTGTAGTCTTTTCCAGCTTTTTTAGAGCTCTATTATCTCTAATTACTTTCAAATATACCCAAATCATCATCCCTGTATTGAAATGAACTGTCTCTTATTCTCAGCTATGCAGGCCTCTGCTGCTGTGATACCAAAGTCAGGTGTATTTCTAAAATCTAAAATGAGTAAGGTTTAAAAGATTGTCCAACCTGTAATGTTCCTGCTTCCACTGCAGTCTGTGGCAGGACATCTGTTGCTCTGGCAGGACAATTTAATGCTAGTTGTGGTTGGTTTTTAAATAATGGAAAGTGTCTGAACTCCTTGTGGTACAGCTCTGTGTAGATAAAGCTGCGTTCAAGCCATTGATTTGACTTTGAAACTCCACAACATATGAATTAAAATGCTAGAATTGCCGTCCTGTGAGTCTGTCTCCTTTTCTGCCTCACTAAGCATTAATTACTGTGGTCTCAACACTCTGTTCTGCCCTTTTCTTCTCTTTCCTCCTCCCCACTCCCCACTGTCACTCCCAATGGCTGGGGAGTCTTCCCAGTAAAGCAGTCTAGTTCATCTCCCAGTAAAGGGCCATCAGCCAACACATTCTGGGCCTAAATTCATCTCATAAATATTGGTACAGGCTTAAATAAATGCAGTCCCTCGGTTAATGTACTAGATTTCAATGGAATTACATGGGGAATTAATTTTCCTCTGTTTGTAGTCTGAAGAACAATAAAATAGGGAAATGCTTAGAATCTATGGCTCGGCTTTCCAAACTGGTTGAAAGACTGGTTCTCGCATGTTGCCCATTAATGTAGACTGTAGCAAGATAACTCCTGATGCGCATGTCTTTTTTATACAAACACATAACATATTAGGCCTTACTGATAAAGACAAAAGCACCTCTAGTTGGCAACTCCATTGAAAGTCAGCCTGTAGACCTCTATGGTTAGTTGTTTGGCATGTATATGTAATGGCATGTATTTTGGTATGTGTGTGTAATTTCTGCTACATGTGACAACACCTATTTTTGTATGTTTATCTCTTTGGATGATAACAAGAGTTACCATTTCTGTAGCACCTTATGAAGAAGCGTACCAACCGCAGTTGCGGGAATTAATCTGACAAGGTCCAGCAGAGTGTATACAGTTGGTCTGGCATGTGCTGGGGCGTGTAATACTTTGTTAACTCTTGTGTGCCTTGTGACTTGCTCTAGTACCTAAGCGAAAAGCCGAGTATCAGGATATTCTTGTACAACTTGATGGGAAGACACACAAATAAAGAACTCGCGATGAACTTTTCAGCTAAAACTTCATTCCCTTTTCCTTTTTTTATTCTATTACTTCATCTCCCATCCTTTCTGTCTGCATGTTATACACTGTTCTTTACCATTTTTTTCCCCATTGCCCTGTGCCTTTTCCTTCCCAGATGAAACATCCCTCTTTTTCCTATTCATTGCCCTTAGTGGGTTCTCTCCATATAGTTCATAATTTCTCTCCCTCACTTCCTCCACTCGTCCTGACATCTTGGGCAGGAGTCATTGAAGCAATGGTTTCTGAAAGAGCAAACCATCCTCTAGAGTAGTGTTCCTCTCTCTAGAGAAACACTACAGATCATTATCGTTCTCTCTCTGTTAATGGAGAAACAGAAAATGTGTGAAGTCAGTTGTTAACATAGTAAATGTGTAGATGAAAGTCCTTTTGCTGCAAGAGGTATCATAAATATAAGGTACCTACAGGTATTTGATCTGAGCAAAATCTTCCTTGACTCTTAGTATTCTCATTCAATATCTATGTATAGCTGATGTCTGTAGGAACACACTGGAAGTCCTGATCTGTGCATTAATTAAATGAGTGGGGTTTTAATGTGGAAGATCCAGGAAAATATTTTTTTATCTCTTCCAGAATGGACAGCACACAAACTATAATAATTTGCATGCTGATTGTTACCATGATAAAACTGAATCTGCCCAAGAGCCCTTTGCTGACTCTTCATGGATCGGTTAGGTCTGTTCCCACAGTGAAAAGTGTTTGAACTATAGCGCTACCATTTCACATTATTTTCTAACTGCTCTCTGAAAATAGAAGAAAAATAAGAATACAATAGTTGGGACCCCATATAAAATCTTCCTAGAGGAGTCCAAGGATACTCACCATTGGTCTCAATGGAGCTTTCACACATCCTTGAAAGGAATTCATTAAGCTGGAAAAGCTGGCTAGAAACCAGTCTTCCTATAATGTCTTCCATAATTTGCTTCAAGGGACACATTTATAGTCACTCAGCCTTTTTTATAGATCTTGTGCAAGATGAAGGGCTGGGTCACAATTGCAAGACTTTCATGAATAGATGTTTGTTGCATGCCACAACCCAAATAATTTTTTAAGCATCTCAGCACAGTGTAGTGCAGTCTTTTCAGTATGGACTTTCCCAAGGATATGCCACAAGATGATAGCTGCAGCCTCTGGAATCACAATGATGTAGTAGTGACCGTTTTTGTTCCAGGTGCTCCCGCTTCCATGCTGACCCATTCAGGTGCAGAAAGAAAACATCCAGCAACTGCAATTTCTACTCTTGATTTTTTTCAAGGACTTGAAGATTTCAGCTAGGTCTTTTTATTCCTATTAACTTCTCGACAGGCTTGTATGGAGACAGATTACAATAGAGAGGCTCCTCTGATGAACAAAACATCACTGAAACTTTGAACATCTATCAATCAGACATACCAGACAGGATAACATGCTGCTTTTCAAAATAATCCTAAGATCTTCTTCATGAGTTCTATTTAATTTATGAGAATTGTCTGTCATTCCCATTCCACCAAATGCTGCTATTGGATTATAATGGTTAGAGAGAAAGGGAACCAAAAAAAAGAGGTGTTTTTTGGGTGTGAAGCTCATGGGAGTTTTAGAATGGGGAAGTAGATTTGGCTGCTGACCTTTGATAACCAAATACAAATTAAGAAGTCAGAAACTTTTTATGTGAAGGTAGCCCAAATTAAGAACGAGCTCCCTTCCTAGTTCTCCTTATCTTTCTGAGAAAACTGGGCACATCATTGGCACTGGGCTTTTTTTGCTGGACATTTTCCACCTGGTCAGAAACATTGGAAGTTATGTCTTAGCATGGTAAGTCAAGTAGCTATTGCACAAAGAAACATTTAATGCATTTATATATTGCAACAGAAACAGCTTTGAGTCACCGTATTGATATACAAAGGATCAGACAGTAAACTTTTTATTAGCAGCCAGGAATTTCTTTTGAAAATGATTCTTTTTCTTTGACATCCCTACATATGGGCTGAAGGATGCTGGTACAGTTCTCTTTCTATCAAAATAGGATATAATGTGTGACTGTGTTCTAGAAAAGTGTTACCTTTTTTAACAGATTTATAATTTTTTAATGTCAGACCACCACAAAGCTTTCAAGCAATAGCTGCTGGCCAAAATTACATTAGGAAAGTGCACATTATGCTCCATTTCCCTCAAGGAAGGGGAGGTAAACATAGGCAATCTGGACTGGGAGGGCCAGAGCAGAGGTAAGGAGGCAGCCAGCTCCCCAGCGTCTTGGCTGTTACTGTACTCTTCCTGGGGTCTCTGCTGCATCGATCTGTGGCAGTTTTAAAGAAAGATAACGGGCCTTTCCTGAAACGATCAGACCCCTTTGCTTCCATGCCTGTATCCGTATTTAAGAAAAATTTGTCTGTTATTCAAGAGAGGTAGCTGGTCCTCAGCTTTCCGGGGCAGGCCTGTCGGGCTCTGTGCAGACAGACACAAGCTTCTTCTGCCCGTGCCTTCTCAGCAGGCATATTAGCTTGGGCACTGAGCCATGCTAATATAGCTCTGTGGCTTCTAGACAGGGGCTGGCACAAGTCCGCTTGGCGTGGAGTACGGGCAGGGTGAGCTCACATCTGTCTGCACCTGTCTGTGCCGACAGAGTTAAAAATCAGGGTGGAAAAAGAAACAGGAGAAAACCTAAATGAGCACCTCTGAATCCACCTTGCGTTAGCAGCCGGAGTGCTTGAATTCGGGGGGATGCTGGGGTGCAGCCACGTGCACGGTGGGAGCTGTTGGGCTGGATCTTGCCTCTGCAAGAGAGAGAAGGCTGTGGAGCCTGCGTGTCCACATTGCCCGCAGGAGCTCAGCAGGAACAACAGCTCTTGCTGAGTTTCTGCAGGCGGCCCATACACCCATTTCTTCCCAAAATGGCAATACAGAAGTAGCAATACAAAATACCCAAGAAGGGATATTGTATTCTGCTGAATACCAGCTACTCCAAGGAATGGGCAACACAGTGTGATTGTTGCATCCTGAAGGAGAGACGGAGACGGCATCCACAAAGGGGGAAACAATATTTATGGTGAATTAACGCTGCCGACAGACTTACCTGGTACATAGGGCTGGTGGATGCTGTTCCTTCAATCTGCAGGGAAAAGCAATGCACTGTAAAGCTCAGTGGCATTTTGAAATACGTGGAAAATCTGTGCAGCACAACCTGAACCTATTATTATCCGGTTAGTCACAGTGCTGCTAATTGCAAGACACCTTATACCAGGGAAGTTGGGTTAAGGAACTGAGCTCAGGAAAAAAGACCACCTAATTTAGGTCCCCCATTAGTCATTGTAACAGCTGAAATTACGTGGCTTGACTCGAGCAGGACAAGCCAGGTCACCTAGGTTGGACATTTAGGCTTCATATGCAGGGAGTGAGTCAAAAAACCAGTCTGCTTTCCTAGGTGAAAGAGGTGTTGGTGGGATGTAGCCAGTGCTAAAAGCTGCATTTGCGTTCGCTCCCCTCCCTTCCCCTCCCCGAAGCTCCAGCCCTTCCCTCAGGGCTGCCCGTGGGAACTGCCGTCCTTTGGGCTCTTGACCCTGGAGGAACCTCTCCGACTGGGTGCCAAACTGAGCCAGCTTGCTCTTTTTTACGAAACAACCAGTGGCACTCGGCTGAGCAGAGCCTACGGTGCGCTTCTGCTGGTTCCTGAGCGTGTGTCCAAATTGCTGTGAAAAAGATGGTGAGAGATTTCACCTTCATCACTGTGTTTCTGTTAGCATTTGTCGGCGTCTTCTGAGTATGCCCTTCCAGTAATCTTTCAAGTGATTTGTAGGATTTGGCCTAAATCTAGGTTGCAGAAGAGCTTAGGTGGGAGACCGACCAGGCTTTCAAGCTGAGCAGAAGGGCCCCTCGGGGATTAGGCAATGATGGTGGTTAGGCAGTGCTCCCTTTGGCACCTCTGGAACTAAGGCACCTAAATTCTGCCTAAATCCAGAGGTTAAGGAGCAGGCATAACACTCCAAGTACCTTTCTGAAAAAGCAGTCAATACATAAATTGCTTCTCCTGCCCATAGACAGCCTGCATTGTTTGGTTTAGTTGCAGAAGGAAGTGGGGTCAGGTGTTTCTTTTGTGCTCAGTGAAATGATATCTGTGTGCCCAAGAAGCTGGAAGGGATATCTGAGGTCACCGAGTTCAGCCCTTCAGTACTGCAGACAAACATGATGTAATCCCTTTCATTATGCGAGCAAACTCCCATTCTAAACGTAGTTAGTTCTGCTTGTTTTCCTTTTTTTTCTCCACTTGATTTGCTTTCCTGTCCTCCTGCAGTAAAGTTATGCCCAACCTTACTTTTGTTTTTTGAGCCTGTATTTATTCCAGGCTAGTTTTACCTATTATACTCTTAGGTCTAGCCCTTGTCTCCACATTTTTTGTATTTCTGGTGAGTGGAAGTGGAAAATGAAATCCACAAGAAAAGAGTTCAATATCACTGTATTTGTGCATATTAACTACTGAGCCCACTAGTGCTTGATTAGACAATTTTGAGATACAGGCAAATGATAATTACATTGGTCACAATACATTGAACTGAACATCTGAAGTAGCCATTAACAAGAAAACCCTTCTAGAACAAGAAGACTTTTATTTTATTAAACAATTTGTAATTCGGTCATATGGTTCTTGAAGATACTTATAGCTGAATTATAAAGTACCTTATTTCACTTAGTGTCACTTTACATTTTACCAGTTGGAAGAGCTGCAGTGTTTCACAAGGCAGAGATAAGTCCCCTGGAACCTTCCAATTGCATCTGAAAAACTTGGGCTCCTTTGCTCTCTCTTAGTCTTAGCACATTCCAGCTACCAGCAATGTCCCAGTCAGCCAGAGCCCCCACCAGCAATCTGGCATCTTTTTGCTCTTCATCTCTGTCACATCAGACTTGAGACATGATTTGAAGCCAGTTTTGTAATGGAGGTAGAACAGGAAAGCATAGGCTTGGGAGCAAAATGATGAGGGTAGAAAAATGTTCGCTAACTATGTGCAGGTGACTGTGGTTAAAAGGAAGTGTGAACATTTGCTGGCTTGCCTAGCACAACAGAACACTTCGAGTGGCCTTCCCTTGTGATACATTCAAGGCAATTTTATTTTGAATTTCTTTCCAAGTAAAATTTTAAACTTGTTTTTTGATCAGTTTAACACATTGGTCCCTGGGACATTCTGCTCAATGCCTGTAAGACTGCTTCTTCTTCCCGTCCGTCCTCAAAGCCTGGCTCTCCTCCATCAGCTATAAAATGTAAAAACTTGGATAGGTGTAATCAGCAATACATATATTGATTCACAACAATACAAAACCAGTTGGACTTGTATATATGCGTAATCAGCACTACATGTGTTGATTCACAATAACACAAAGCCAATTTGAATTTATATATATGCATAATCAGCATTGCATGTATTGACCCACGGTAATACAAAATCAATTTGCAAATATGTATGTACTCCTGAATTGCGCATGGCCGTTGGGATGTCGGGACTCGTGGTTTGCGTGGAGCAGTTACCTCTGTAGGCCAATTCCGTAAGTCGTTACATAGGTACGTCCAGATCCCTGGTGCCCCGACAGCCTCTGCAAAACCTCGTCCCCTCTCCGAGGGTTTGGCTGCCGTCGCTCCAGGCCAGCTCGGACGCCGCGTGGCTGCAACCTGGGAGCGGGCTGCTGGGAAAGGAGCTGCGTGAGACGAGCTGGGAGAAGCCCCATCGGGGGCTGACCCCTTCGCTCGGGAGCTGCCTTCGCTCCAGCCCTCGCCCCGGGTCCTCGCCTGGGCGATGCTGCAGCTCCGTCCGAGGCTGGGCACGTCCCTCTCTGACCCTCGCCTTCCCGGCTCGATCTCGGAGCGGCCTCATCCCGTGCCCGGGCTGGCGGTCCCTGACCCCGCGCCCAGGGCAGTTGGAGCCAAGAGACGTACGTGCTCTCCTCGGCTGCGCCGGGGCGGCACGCCACGCGCGCTTCGGGGCTGGGGAAGCACGGGCACGTATTCCTCACATTCAGGATTAGCAGTACTGGGCCCTGTTCCTGAGCAGGCACCTGAGTGCTGTGGCCATGTATCTTTCTATAAATAATTACTTAACTTCATCACTCGCAGCCTCTTTTCATCACCTCTTTTCCTTCAGACTGATGGCTGTTTTGGGATGGAAGGCTATTTTCCTCTCTAGCTGGACCAAGGCCATTCAATGGAGTGAGCAGCAGGAGGTACTGAAAGAGAGATACTGTTAGCACTGTTTCCACATACCCGAAGACTGATCTTTATGCAGCTGAGACTACAAGGGATATCCCTTAAAATAAAGGCCAGCTTATTACCCATCTTCTCCAACTCCTGTGGAACTAAATATCCTGAAGTTGAGAGAAGCTGCTGCACAAAGCTTCTTTATAGCTCTCAGTGTGCCTTCTTTGCTGGCTCCAGCTGCCCCTACACTCTGTTTTTCCTCAGTCTTTTCTTCAATATTTTTTCCAGTTGACTTAGTTATTACAGTACATGGACCAGACTGAGGAAAATACACTGAAGGTTGGAGCTGGCAGAGCAGGGAGAGCTGCGAGGGAAGTGCTTTTGCCATCCAATGACATCATCTGCGCGTTAATTGGTCACATTCCCGCGGATGGGAGGCACTGGCCAGCGTCCTTGGGCTTACTTCCGTGATACAGAACAGAGACGGTGCCTGTCTCCTGCCAGCCTCTTTCATTGCCAGCCTTCTGGCAAAGCTTAGGACATTTATAAAAACAGTACAGTACTTTATTTAGCCTCTAGTGAGAAAAAGTCACTTCACAGCTCCAGTTTAGGCACAAGGCACTAACAAGCAGATTAAGAAAAAAAAAAATCCCTTACATAAAAACATTTCAAATGAATACATGAAAGTTGATTTGTATTCCAGATGACCTCGCAAATCAGGAGATTGAGCTGTGCCTTTTATCTCCAGAGAAATGGGTTCAAATCCTGATTAGCCCATAGAGGAAATTCCATTTAATGGTCTAATTTTGGTGGGCTGAAAAGCTGTTCCCTGCCTAGAACCACCATCTATTATGGCATGATTGGCAGTCTGTGTTCAAGACAGAACAAGAACTTCACCTCGGCTCTACTCCTATTACTTCATCCTGCCATCAGCTCGCACTACCTAACCCTCCACTTCCAAAGAGCCTGAGAAAATAGGCAGGGTTTGTGGCGTGAACAGAGTCATCACAGCTGTGCCGGGGCAGAGCAGTGCATGCATGCAGTTAATAGGGGCTGTGGTGGTGGTGCCAAGAGGAGAATGGCGAGGTGGCAGAGGGGAGCCTGAGAAAACAAGAAGGAAGCTGTTGGAGGGAAGTTTCAATGGAAGGCGATGGAATGCAGACAAGAAGGGGAAAAATAGGGAATGAGGATGGACAGGGAAAGGATGCGTGGATAAGCAAAGAGTGGGATGCAGGTATATCCAGAGCCGAAGGCAATAAAACAAAATGAGTATAACTCTTGTCTAAAGGGCAGAAGGAAACATCAGCTGTGGGAGGGATTCTCGCAGGGTCACTTCCCTGAATGGTCTCACTGTGTCTGGTGGTCCCGGTTGGTATTGAAATGCCCTTAGTCCTCAGCTTGTGCTGTTCCGTGACAAGAGTATCTTAGCATTGTTGTTTTCCCAAGTCTTCATTCCCCAGAGCACGAAACACTGTTCTGCAGAGGAGCAGAGGATTTGCGAGACTGATCAGCAGTGAACTCAGGCCTCCATCGTATCTTTGCAGAAGCCACAGATTAAGAAAAGAAATGCTTGTCTCCAGTCCGATCAGTACAGTATTGCCGAGTTGTTCGGTTGTATTTCTCCTGCCAGCGTGAGAAGCCTGCATGGTGTTCTCTATAGGCAGAGCAAGTGGAGGACAGTAATAGAAATTTGTATGGTGACCCTAGGAAGCCTTATGGCCCTGTTCTGTGCGGTGCTGTGAGCAGACACAAAACATTGTCAATCTAAGGTGGCTGCAGAAGTGGCTGAGAACCTGTAGGTGATGGCTATGAAGGATGGCATTTCAGACAGACGTCAGGGTTCTCTTTGTCCTTTTCATAACCACCTTGGGCGTGAGAACAGTCAATGTGCTTACAGAATACCTCTGTTTGGGGCGGTCTTACTTGCCACAACGAAATCTGAATTTAGAATGGCATTGATAATGGGGAAAAATGTTACAAAATCAGCCTGATGATTAAGTGTGAACTACTGCACTTTGGGAGGAGAAATGCAAAAAGAGGACCTCCCAGCTGGGCGGCAGCACCAGGAAGGACTGGGGGTGCAGAGTGGACTAAAGGCTGACTCTAAGGACAGTATCAGATGTCCTTTTCTGGCCACAGTTACTCCACCAGGGAAAGCCGCCGTCCATAACCCCATTGCTCATCATCTCCTCCCATCTCAGGTTTCAGCTTCTTCACACCTGCTTAAACCTCAGCCTTACCTGGGTCTGTTAAACTGATGATTAGAAAAGACCTGTTATTTGAATTATTGACTCTAACCGGGATCATTTACCCAGGTTGCGTTAGGGAGCGATTATACAGCAGTTATGCTGGTTGACCTGGGAGGGGGAGAGCCTGCAGCTGAGGGGTGGTGATAAGCAGCTGGAGTGGGTGAAAAGAAATAAACTTTTCACCCAGCTCAGCTGCAGGCAGAACAGGATGTGTGACTGCAACCTAAGACATAGGAGATAATTATTCTACTCCACTTGGCACCGGTAAGGCCTCAGCTGGAATACAGTGTCCAGTTTTGGGCACTGCACTGTAAGAAAAATGTAGACAAACTGGAGAGACTCCAGGAGAGAGACACTAGAAATATCAGAGGCATAGAAGGAACAACCTAGGAGGAAATGTTGAAAGCATTGTTTGTTTAGTCTGGGAACAGCAGAGTCTAAAGAAGAGACATGATAAAAATCTTGCAATATGTTAAAGTTTATTGTAAGGAGGATAGTGATAAATCTTTCCCTGTGGCCACTGGGTGATAGGGAAAGAAGGAACCAGCTTCATTTGTAGCTAATAAAATTTAGGTTTGACATCATTAGGAAAAACTTTCTAGATAAGAGGGTGATGAAGTGAAGCTAGCTAGGGAGTGCATAGGTTTTGTTAAAATTCATAATAAGGGTGTTTTATTTTAATAATGAGCATCAATAGAATAAAGACATTTCTTCTTGTTTAAATAACTATTTTCGGCTAATGCCTGGGACTGGATTTCCACACATTGACAGTACAACCATGTGGATGCACTTGCAAGAAATAGCTCTTGGACTGCAAGCTTCAGGGCATATACTCTTTTTTCATGATCAGCGTGTACAAAACCCAGCATCTTGTGACTGATCTCTTATTGCAGGTTCTCTACCTATTGCTGCAATACAAATAAGCCATCATGTAACACAAGGATTTGTATAAAATTTTACAAATACAGGAATAACCTTTCTCTTATGATTTCATTTCTGGCTCCGCTGTATTTTTTTCCTTGCAGGTTCATATCCTATATCTCTAATCCCTTCTTTGCAGATTTGCTCTGTGTGCACAGCTAGAGATATATCCCCTGATTGCTGTTAATCCTTTGAGTGTTTTTACATTATATGGCATATGTCCAGTGAAAGTTCTGTCGTATGGTTTTAACGATATTCACTGATCCTCCAGTGACACTACTGGAAACAGAAAATCACACCACTGTGTTTCCATCCCAGGAAGTTCTCAGACTGTGAACTGGGTTTTCTTCCACAGCAGAGAATCAAAGAACCTCGTAATATTTTCAGAAGTTCGGTCTAATGTGTTTGCAAACTTAGAAAAGAAACGCGAGGTTGGTCTAAAGGCTGGATGTGGAGGTAGGAAGTCAGCGCACAAAGGTCCCACACGGGGTCTTTGGACTTGCCATGACCTTGCAGAGGTCAAAATCTATGGCTCTAGCTGGTCAAAATTTTTTTCATGAGGCTTATGATAGAATACGGATTTTTCTCAGGAAACAAACTCTGCCAGAGAATATATTTGCTACAGAATGCCCTTTCTGATCTTGACCTGTTTGGATTTTAAGTGTAACTTTAGGTATGAAGGCTTTGGATTTTCTGCTGTTTGGTTTTAGTTTAGCTGCAAAATCTGTTAGAGGTGTTTTACTTTAAATTCCTGATATATGTGCTTAATCTTCATTCCACCTTAAGATGATTTATCTGTAAATTAACACAAATCAAGAAACCTGAAGTCATGGCTACTGTGGGATACTTCTAATGTTTTGAAGATGAGTAATATTAAGCCTAAATCCCATTTAAAGAGTATATTCATTGGAGTACTAGAGCAGTACAAATCGGCAAAACAAAACAGACAGTTAAACTGGGTTTATAGTTGCTTTGCTTTCCACAAAAGGGTATTAATTACCATATTAATTAATAATCTTTTTGCAGTTCTTTGCAGAAGATAGGTGTCTACAGCATCTGTTGCAAAGAACCAAGAAGTGGTCAGTCTTGTCTATTAAAGTAAGCTGGGAAAGGAAACCACATCTCATGAACCTCCTTTGCTGGGGGGTGTCGCTGGGTCACAGGAGAACGTCTGGAGATGGTTTGAGCCCACAGCTCCATGACGAGCCTTCTAGCCCCTAACTCTTGGTTGTTCTGCAGGGGATTAGGATAACCGTGTGCTCGCAGGTCTTCCTGTTAGAGCTGTGGTGACATGAAAGGTTTACTGAGATAGAAAGAGAAGAGAGGAAAGGGGTAGAGGGAGGAGAGGGGGAACTCATATGCCCTGATTTAGATATTGAACAACTGGAGTTCAAAGACTGTGTTAGTCATCCCAGGCTCCACGTACAGTCGGTGGAGAGGAAAAGGAACTCGAGAGATACTTGTCTCCTTTCAGGACAGGATATGCCTGTTTCTCTGCCGCCTAGATGAGACATCTAGGTATCTAGCTACTTGATAAGTGAAGTTAGCCGAGATGACCTTGCTTGGCCTATTGGTTATGGCACTCTCCTGGGAGGAGAGAGCCTGAGCTCTGGCCTCTGCTTCAGGGACTTCTTATGGACTTTGTGCAAATTACCGGTCCTACAGACACGAGCAATAACGAATGCGCAGTCTCTGCCCAGGAGAGCGCATTATCATAGGGGGTGAGGTATGGCTGAGGGAAGTGGGAGAGCATGTTTGAACGTCCTCCCACGGGAGAAGGAACTCAGTCCACGTGCCAGTTCCTGGAGAGTGCTTCTACCATTAAGCAACTGCCTAAAAGTGGGAGCCACCTCCACTGCAGTCCCTGCTCCATCTGCGAGGCAGTAGCGACTACCATTACCTTTTGTAAGGAAGAAGACTCTATCACTGAGGTCTTGGCATGACACAGAAGCCCTGACAGACGGGTCGCTTTAGGGGGTTTAGGCTGAAGAGCAATTTCAGAGGCCCAGATGGACTTGGAAGTGAGCTGGGTGCCGAACTTTTCAGGCTTGTCAGGCCTGAGGCTCGACCTAGGCAGGAGCATGAAACGTCAAAGTTAAAGAGCTGCCTCTTCACTCATCCATACCTGACATCTAGGCAAAGCAAACCTGACATCTCTCTCACACGGGTGTCAAACCGAGCTCTTACTGGCCTTCCCCTGGGTTTCTGACAGCCCTTGGATGATCCATGGTAGATCACAGGGATGAGGCACCGGCTGGAGGGCTCTAGGTGATGGCTGCTCCAGGGCACTGCTGTTTTTCCAAAGCCTTGCAGCACGCCACGGTAAAAACCTTTCAGGCAGAAGGCTGTGCTGTGGGCTGGTGGGAGGGAGAGCAGGAGGAGGAACGACGCAACACATTACAGCCAGAGAAGAGAAAAGGATTCTGCATCAAGGATTATGTAATTTTTGACATGCCCTATATATCATGATCCAGTATCGGGGAGCTAACGCTGAGCCGTGCCATGTTAGCAGTGCTTACTTTAGACAGTTTTTGTTAAATGACATCCCCGCCTTGTCAGAGGTTCTCCAAGTTCATGTCTACCACGTCCTTATGGGGCAGCTCCTTAGAGAACGCCTGCTGCGTGGCACCAAGCTGGAGCTGCACGTGTGTGTGCCCTGACAGTGGCAAGGGAAGCCACTCTTCTCTCCTACTTCAGCTCCTCGAAGAAGGAGGGAGGCTTACGGACGAGCCCTTCACCCTCCTGCAGACCAGCACCCACTAGGACCTGGTTTGCATTTAATTGCACCTCAGGAACAGGAATCCTCATCGTTTGGGAAGCAAAATCCTTTGGCGCTGTAACCAGACCAAACCCATCTTTGCTGGCTTTATGGCCCCTGATAGCTTTTCCACATTTCACATGGGACCGGGCGCTCAAATGCTTTTTACAAACTTGACCAACTCCCTTCAGTGTCTGGTGGGGTTTGTTTTCCCTCTGATATTTTGCTTATTCCAAATGAACTCTACACCTTGATTTTGTTGTTGTTGTGTTTTGTTTGGTGGTTGGGTTTTTTTTTTGTTTAGGAGAGAAATGGGCAAGTGAAAGTACATCACGTGTAACGTCTGGGAACAGCGCGGAGGCAGCCAGGCAGCCGTTGCAGGGGTTTGGCACCTCGCGCGGGAATGAGCACATGCAGGTAGAATGTTATTCCGCTGCTCCTGCTGAGTGCTCGGCAGTTCGCTCTCTGCTGAATCCTAAAGTCGAGCAAAACGCAGCTGGTTAAGGTGGAATTTGAAAATCAGTCATAAGATAAACAGGTTGCAACATTAAGCACTCTCCAAGGGAAAAGCAGTGTGCAGCATATGTTCTTACTTTGGAAGATACTTAAAAAAACTTTAATGGACCCTTTACTGGCTTATGCTAGTGGAGCTGTTAATTAATTAAATAACTATATGTGAATGGCATCCATTGGGAAAGAGCCTCACAGCTTCCAGATGCCAGTTATTGGCCCCATTATGGGCCTAAAACTATTACAGTAAATCATTACAAGCTCCAAGATGAACTGGCACACGATTGCTGTGAGGAAGGATGGAGCTATTCTCACTTGTGCCATTTTGTGCCAGTTTTTATCTAGTGAGATTAATTAGTACTTTTAGAAGTGCAAGTCAGAGCTATAAAATATTAAAGGATATTCCATCAATGGAGTGGAGACATGCTTAAGCAGGGCTTTTAAAACTTTTGGATGTTGACGGATAGATAGGAGTTGGAAGAGATAATGAGCAACATCTGATTTGTGTTTTTCTTTTAAAAAAAGGTGAGATTTATAGCTAGCGGGACTGCACGAAGTCTCCTTTGTGTGCTGTGGGAATACTCAGAGGAGGACATTAAAGTTTATCACTGAAGTTCAGGTGCCAGGTAAGCAAACAGTTTCTCAGGCCAAAACCAATCATTTAAGGCAGTTATTCCAAATACAAAATCAAGCAGAAAGTATTAAATAACCTTTTAGCCTGGATCCCCTGCTGGGAGGGGAGCATTTCCTGACATTGGATGGCAGCCTAGAATCTATGATCTGGCCTAGAAGTGGCCTTTTTTTTTTTCTTTTTTAATTAATAAGCTATAAATTTTCACCCCAAATGACCACAATGGACCCTTCTGTCTTTTTAGACTGTGAGAGATAAAACCACTGAATCACCTTGCGCAGACAGACCGTCCTTTGAAAATCTTCTTGCCTGCTTGGTCTATTTTGAGCCCAAAAGCTGAGTACTGAAGAGGCACTCCAGGGACTGTTTATACAGTTTACCCAATAATTAGTTGTTAGAGACATTAATTCATGGGTAGATGCTTCCTCTGAGAAATTATTCCACAGCTGAAAGTCCTCCCACAGCTGGACGAGTCAGGCTGAGCACACGGACCTGGAGAAGTTTCGGTCCCATCAGCCAGAGCTTGGGAGGAGCACTGCCAAGGGGACTTCTGCCGCCGTCCTCTTGCTCCAAGCCCTGATCCGGACCACGCACAAACTCTCGCCGGAGCGCAGTTGTTCGAGCGGGGCCGAGGGGGCTCCAGGGAGCCGCAGCGGTGCCTTTGCTGATGCTGATAACCAGCGATAGCCCTCCCACGCAGCCCCGCCGGGGCAAACCGAGAGATGCCATCGCTGATAGACCTCTGCTGCTTACCGCAACAACCTGTTTGCCCAGAAGGACAGACGAGATCTCCCACGGCTCAGTGGGGAAGCGTCCTGGACTGCTCTGGCACGAAAAGGCTCAGCATATGGCCCTGGGACATGTACCGGGGGGTGGCGGAGGGGCTGCAAGTGAAATGCAGCTCTGCTTCTTGGCCACTTGCATCCAGGTCAGGCCAATTGCTTGGAGGACAAGATCCCTTTCCTGTACCGTGGTGTGCAGGACACAGCGTAGAGCACGTGTCCAATAACTCTTCCCCATGGGTTGAAAAGTTAGGTCTGTATTGGTTGTGAGGAGTCACAAGAGCATCGATATCAGGAAAACCAACCTCATCTCACTGCTTCTCCTAAAGCCACAGTCAGACACCGCGTTCACACGAATGCTACTGGGAAGCGTGACTTACTGTATGAGAAATGCATGAGTAAGAGTTTGCTGACTAACCCCTAGTTAAAGGAAATAAATTGATTTATTATATGAGCATGACAAATTGAGGCACCGGTCTTGCAAGTTGGGGCTGTGTGAGCCGATCTCTGTGTCCACGTGGCTCTGATAGGGCCCAATAAGGCTGAGAACCGAGCGCTGTAGTTGCCAAACCGGCAATATAGCTGGTTTGATAGCAAAAGGTTGGAAAGTTTGTGTTTATATTTTTCTGATGCGCCTGAGTTTTGGGTGGGAGCCATGGGACCTACGGCACCTAAGCTGAAGCACGAGGACAGACAGCTGCTTTGTCAGCAGGGCAGCCTTCCCCAGTGTGTGTGCTGGTAAGAAAGCACTGCCTTTTCTGTTTTTAAATGAAAACAAATTGCTTTTAGGACCTTGGATCTGATGAGGGGATTGTCACCATGTGTCCAACACAAACAAAAAAATGAGCTGAGCCAAGAGCAGCCCAGGGCTTGTCTCCCATTCCCTGGCTTTAACCACAAGAGACTCCTCTTGGCTTTTGTGAGAGTGGGAGGGAATGCAATCACCAAGCAAAAAATGTTGTTTCTACTTGATAGTTTAACATTACATAGGCAGCAGTTATGCTTTTCTACTGAGCGTACTTTACTCTATGGAGTCTTAGACTGGCCCATCCTTGCTGTAGAGAAAAAGAAACCGAGATAGGAAAAATGCAGCTACTTTTTTTTTCCGTGACACAGATTATTATATTTTGTTGGGGGTTTTTTCTGAGTGGAACAATTACACCAAAAAGACTAGTGTGGTGTTAAGCCATCACCATGATGACTGATGTGTTTGATGGGAAAGGGCTGCAAGTGACCGGGGCATGAAGAATGTAGGGGACTGGCAAGAGGAGATGTTTAGATCATGGATTTTGATCCAGAACAAGGTGGAATTGAGTGCAAGTCATCACAGTCTGGTAACGGGACACTGGCTTCTGTGCAGTGAGCCTGTGGGTACCACTACAGGCCTCTGAATCACGGTGTGAGATGACAGCGACTGTCAGCACAGCCCGCCTTCCTTCTCCAGTCATCATCAACTGGCTCTGTGTGGGCATGCGCTTTCCTAGCCACCACAATAATTTTTTCATGCCCCATGTTCTGGGTATTTTGGGAAAGAAGTAGGAAAAAAGGAAGACAGCCATGTATGATGATTGTACAGTCAATGGTGGATTTCGAGTTTTCAGTTGGAGGAATAATAGACTAGTGTTAGAAATCTGGTTCAGTTATGTATGTTCTGGCAGACGCAGCTGGAGAAAAGCTTTAGGTATAGAATGCAAAGTCCAGTTTGACTTTGTAAAGATGTATTCACACCCTTAACTTTAAAGATAGAAATTTTCCCGTTGACTTCCCTGGAACTATTCATGCATTAAACATATCCATGAGCCTTTCTAGAAATAGGGATATAAATGAGACTACCAAAATAGTTAACCGAAGTACTTTCTGTACAATGAAATAGGAAAATTTACAAGGGGTGTGCACATAGGAGTTCTTAGGAATAGATAAAATCTAGGCCACATTGTTAAAGGACAAGGCATTGTTGCTGATGTACTAGAGGGTGTTTCCAGCTACCTATAGTGCAGACTAGAGTGCAGTTTGCATTCGTTACGTTAATTAAGCAATTTACTGGAATTTAGCATGTGGCGGATTGGCAGGAGGCAACTTTAACTTGGGTTGTGTGGCTGAGATCCTTTCATTGCGTTGACAACCCTGAGTCATGCCAACAAAGCAGCACACTCGGTAATGCATTTCTGTTGGTGGCTTCTGTGCAGAGTCAAACTTAAACAATTCCATTAGGGTCTGACAAAGAGAACTGATAAAAATAAACAAGATTTACATTACTTAAGCAGTCTGTTGTGGGCAAGATATCCAGAGTCTGGTGATATATAACAAGTTACGATTCAAGGAGTAGCTTCTCTGGAGTATTAAGACTTCTTCTATTAGTTAATTAGCCTCTAGTTTGGTTTTTTTTTTTTTATAGTCACATGGGAAATGTTTCTATTTTTATTGTCTGTATCTGTTTCCTCACATTGTTTCAAGTCTGTTTTTCTTGACAGGTTTATTGTTTAGCTTATGCTGTAGTCATTAGCATTTAAATCTATAGGTTGTTTTGGAGTCACCATTGCCTATGTTTGTGAATGTTAGTTACACAAACTTCCAGCAAATAACCAACATTGTGACTTGAGCTAGTGGCTGGAGATGAACACCAACCCAGCCTACAGCAGCATCAAATCCATTTTGTGGCTGAAGGCTACTTGTTTTTGCAAAGCTGCACCATACTCAAGCCTCTTAGACTTGTGTTTGCTAAATCACCTTAAAACAGACCTTTAAGATTTGCTGTTTTGTGGCAGAAGTTTTGGCAAGCTGCATTCTCAGCTATCTTACACGTTTCCTTTCATGCATTAAAAATGGATACTTGAACAAGGCCATCAGCTATAAGTCTACAAAAAGGCAACTCCTTTTTCAGGAGTACTTAAGGCTTTTATACAACTGCATAGGATTGCTGGGGAGGGGGGGGGTTGGTTCTTTGTATCAAGACCACACTCTGACCTCTCTTTTCTTCTGTACTCAAAACCTAATGTCACCCTACCCAGGATTATCAGGATCTGCTTTTGAGTATCAAGACCAATGAACTAGTGAGGAGACCTGTGGGGAAACAAGGCAAGTCCAAAATCAGATGAGGCTCCAGTCTCTACTTGTATTTATTCTGGTTTACAGTGGGCTTCTTTTGGCAAGGGGTGATTCACTGCTCTGAGCTTTGGCACATTGTTTCAGACAGGGAGGAAATCTGGGAGGGGAGACCACAGTGTAAGAAAATGTACCTTGCAGTCACTTTTCATTAAACATGCTGGAGCTAAAGGGTTTCTCCATTCCCTTTGAATGTTCTGTTTCATACCATGATGGCTTTGCAAGATGAAATGCCTTCTATCCTGTCTGTGTGTTGCTGTTGTTCACAAGAATCCTAGAGGCAGCTAAATGTATGGTTTAGTCTGTGGATGAATTAACATTTTAGTTTTAGTACCTCCTAGACCATAATTACTTGTAATGTTTTTTGGAAAGAGAGTCTGAAAACCTACCTGCTTCCCAAGAACAATGGTTTTGGCTTCTAATAAATGGCAGGACAAGTGACACTGAAATCCTCCAAGGCTGAGATTAGCCAGTCACCAATTCCAAATACTGGGAACTCAGCACATTTTGAACTTTTACACTGGTATTTGGTGATTCCTTATCCTAACAGAAAGCACTTTCATTTGTGTTACCTTCATTTTCTTAGAAGCTAGACCTTGCTCCTGGAGAAAACCTGGAGGTTGTAGGATCAAAAGATCTAGAAAATCAGCCTTGTTGTTCTGTGTCTGCACGTTTCCATCTTCAGACTCTAACTCAGCCATGCCATATATGTAAAAGTGCAAATTCAGGAGGACTAGTTCAAAGTTTTACTCCTGGCTTTCAGGCGCTGCGGAATGCTGTTCTCTTTATATCCAGTGTGCTCATTTAAATACCTCTCTGTCTGTAGCTCCACCTGCACTGTCTTCTAGTACTCCCTCCTACTTATCCCATTGCCCATGATATCTTTGATCAATCCATGAGCGGAACAACACTGTTGTATAATGTGCAGTCCAGAAAATAAACCCAGAGACTGTGTCCCTTTCTTGCCTTTTGCCTCTCAAATCTGTGGGTAGGATACCACACACAGTATATGACTTACCAGAAAAGGAAGTATTGGGAAATTTTGTTTCCTGGAAGAGATATTAGTAGTGGCAATAAAAAACAAACACAAAAAGAAAAGCCTGTTTTGAAATCTCAACGCTCTGTTATGGTGCTCTGACTCGTTAACATTCAGTTCATGGCCAATACTGCTAGAGTTGGGTAAAATGTCACCAAAACTGGTAGAGACAACCTCTGCCCTTCATTCAGAGCAGCAAAACCACTTGAGTTTCTTTACAAAACAAAAGTGACTTCAACGCAAAACACAGGCACGAGATCCCGTCAGAGCAGAGCCATGTGCAGAGCTAAGGAATTTGAGCAGTATGAGAGAAAGGGGTTTACTTCGTGGTTTCTGTACTCTGCGACAGTGGTTAGGAGTCACTGCTACCACATTTGAGCATTCTGCCCTAGAGAGGAGACGAGCCTGCTCTCACCGTGCCAGGAGGAATGTCCCTCCAGGAGCCGTGCTGGACCTCCCAGCAGGCACGTCCAGGTGAAACTCTCCTTTGGGCTCTGCTGCTGGTGGTCGGTCACTGGGGTGATTTACTGACATCAGCATGAGTTGATCTGCAACCAGCAAAGACCTGAGAAATGTCAGAAATTCCCGTTCCCATTGCTGAGAAAGGCTGATTTGCTGCTGCAGCGAGCATGATGAAAATCAGGCACGTTAGGATTTACCTTCCGAGTCCAGGGTGGGGTCTCACTTACTCCCCAGCTGTGGTGGGAGACGAAACCTTTCCTGAGCATTTAGCAGCCAGCAGTGCCTTCGGGAGGCCGAGCAGCGGATCATGGGCACTCTCTGGCAGGCACCAAGCAGCTGAACCCTGCCTGCCTCCAGCTAGCACCGACTGCTGTTTTATTTAACCACACCTTTGGGAGCGAAGGAGGAAGTTCAGCCAGTTGTTAGGATGCTTATGGCATCCCGCAGGACATTTCCACAAAATCAACTGTGCTAGCAAATACTTTTGTGCATCTGCTCCGAGGGACAGGGATGTTTATGTTATTATCTTCAGCCAGGGACTTAAGGCTTAATATGCTCAGAGCGCTTGTGCAGGCCATATCAATCAACGGGAAGGGTTGCGTAGCGTCAGCCTGCAAGGTTTGTTGTGAATAGGATTGCAGAATAATCATATTTTGAACGCCTCCATGGATTTTAAAGACGGTGAGCTTTAACTGCATGGGCTATTCAAATATCTGACTCTACTGGCTTCTGTAACCTCATTGCCTATGCAACTGGTCTATATCATTTGCTTAGGGTATTCATAAATAGCATCATGTTTTTCTGACGGGTGAAAATACGAGCACCTGTATAATTTCACAAACTGTGACTTCATTGTCAGAAAAGTGCCACTGATGATAGATACGGTAATCAAAGTGCAAACAGTGGCAGTAGTCTCACTGCAGAACCACAGAGTTAAGGCGTTAAAATAAAGGATGAGGGCAAGTTGTCATGACCTTGTAAGCAAAAGTTCCTCACCATGGGGCAAGACTGCTCAGCAGCTGTGGGGACAGGGTGGCCGCCCACCAGCCTCCCACTTGCCAGAAGGGGTTGAACTGTGACCTGTCTCCAGCTGGAAGGAGCTGTGACAGCAGCTTCGAGTGGCAATGTGCTGTTCCCACCAGGACATGCTCAGAAGAGTACAGAGGAGCAGAACACCCGCTCTGGTGGCACGTCCTCTCCAGCCAGCTTTTCCCCTTCATGGTGGCCACTGGCTGCTCCTGCAAACTCCTGACCTTTTTAGAGTCTGTTTGCTGTTTCCAGCTAAGCCATTCCTTGCCGTTTTTCTACAGGCTCTCGAGTGAAACGGAGCCCTTTGCCTGCCAACTTTTGATGACCATATGGCTTTCCTTTTCCCATGCTTTAGCAAAGCCTCGAGGAGTTCCCCGAACAGCCTCCCCTTTTTTCTACTCTGTCCCCTCTCACTTCCCTGCTCAGTCTGGGCAGTAGTTAACACCCAGCTTCTGGATGGTTTGGCTGTGTGAGTTGATAGCCTTGCTGGATGAGAACTTAATAAGCTCTTATTCATTATTCAATTTTGCAACAGACCATTTTTATAAAATACTCTTCCCAGTTTTATACCCCAGAGCCTCTTCCCACTTGTGGCATAGCTCTACGTTGGAGACTCTTTCCCAGCTGCCCTTCTGTGCATTTTGAACCTCGAGTAGAAGAAACCTCCATCATTTCAGGGGTGGCCTCAGGTGCCCGAGACAAGCTGGGTTGTTCCTCCACTGCACTGCATTTCATATCAGTGAGGCAGTATGTGATCAGCCTTCAGATTAACTGAAGTCCAGTTAGGAAATGTCATCATACTTGCACTGCTACAGCCAGTACATTCATTGGAGGGCGTGACCCTATCCATGAACCAAAACAGTAAAGGCACGCTGCTTTTTGAGGAAAACTAAGGCAAACCCAGCAAGTGACACGCTGCTGGAATTCACTAGACTAACACCTCCTGATGTTGTGCAGCTGGAGTGGCACAACTGCCACTGTGCAAAGCAGTGAGAACTGACTTTATAATGTTGGGGACACGCTAGAGTAATTTCTGTACCTAAAAATCCCATTTTATATTCCCTGGGAAGATGGTATTTTTTTTTTCAGTTCTGCTAATGCTGCTTCATAGCAAGTTGTGGGTCTCTCTGGGACTAATCTTACTTGTGCCTTGTGAATTGTGGTGTGCCATGTGGTGTCTTGTTTACTTACTTCTGCAGTCATTCTCCACCAGATCAGAAAAACACTCTGCTAGTATTTTGCAAGTCAAAAGCAGCTTCGGAGTTGTTAAAACTGTCTGAGATTTTACTGAGGAGAAACTAACCCGCTTTGACGAGTTCTCCACTAATGTACACTGATTTTCTAAACCCATTCGTTGCATGGTCCAAATACAGCATAGATTTGTTACATGACTGTGGGATAATACTTGAAGTTGTGCACTTCTGTGAGAAAGGATTCTCTGTTGAACCTGGTGAACACACAGCACAAGAGACCGAGGGTCAGCTGGGGGCTCAGAGGTGGTAATACTGAAGTGCTGACTGAGTCTGGAGGATGGGTTTGCAGTTGGAGGTTCTGGCCCTTCAAAGGGTGTGGACTTGCTATTGCATTTTCACTGACCAGTGTCATCACACTGGCTATGCAGAGGACTGTTACAGTTGGAAAGCGTGGCTCAAACCTGCCCCAGATGACAATGCCCAGCACCATCTACCAATCCACACAGTATCACTCGTGTCCAGTAAAGACAAACGTGATGATGTTCACTGATCTCTGCAGCAGTGATGTTTGTACTACAGAGGAGGAGGCTGGGAGTCCATGGAGATGTTGGGCTGGAGACAGAACTGTCAGTGGTGGAGTTCGAGCAGAGCTTTTGAGA
Organism: Haliaeetus leucocephalus; assembly: GCF_000737465.1. NCBI lineage: Eukaryota > Metazoa > Chordata > Aves > Accipitriformes > Accipitridae > Haliaeetus > Haliaeetus leucocephalus. Next base: position 22,549,605 of record NW_010972436.1, on the reverse strand, counting down.
TGCACTTCAGGGACTGTACTCCCCACTGTAGCATGGTCTTCTCTCAGCAGTACGATAAAGTATGAGAGTATGCAGACATTCTAAGTCAAAAATCCTATTCACCCCTTCACAATATGGACAGTTGGTAAGGGAGACATCGAGTCTGTTCCTTGATGTTTGCCAAGCCACCTTCGAGGCCTTGACGTCTATCTGCTGCTGCCAGGAACCTCATGGCCTTGCTTGCCCTCTTTTTGTAGCAATGGCCTACAAATCTTGTCCTTTTTATACTCAAAACCTGAGATTTCTTCTCCTTCATATCTCGCCACAGGGCTAGGAGGTCTTTAGCACAGGCCCAGCTAGATGTATGAGAAAGAAGCCTGGCAAATTGTTTAAATTAAAAACTATAGTGGTTGTGCCAAGTCCTGCAGTATGAGAGTGCCACCATCCCGAACATGGCTGTTCACCAGCATTTGGCAAGGCAGTGACATCTTGTCACTGCTCTCCTTGAGCGCTGAGGCCCACACAGGTACACCGACCAGTTGGTTGGGGCAGGATGCAAAGCAGTGTGGGAAAGCAGAGGGAAGACTGCCAAACTTTTCCCAAGGCAAGTCACAGCCACGTTTCTTCAAAATCATCTAATCCAATGTGACATTACTCCTGATTGCAAACAGAATGAAGTCTCCAAAACTATTTACCAGTTTCACTGATGTGTCACATGGGTTCAGTCTTCTATATTCAGGTATCCCAGTCTGCACTGGTAATAAAGAGTGTATACATAAACTCTTAGCAAAGGAGAAAACTATCCACTTCCAGTAAAGCATGGTCCTGACATAGAAAGCTGTGAGTGCTTTTGGAGCTAAGTGCTGACTGTTGGGAAGGCGTCTAGAGCTAGAGGGGAAAAAGAAAAACCAAACATAAAAACAGGAAGTCTGTTTTTACATTTAATTCCTCCTGGGTCCAGAGGAGCAGGGTTTTATATCTTCATTGTAAGCAAGCTATACAGCATCTACAGAGTGGAATCCATCACTAGTTTCATCCGTTGGTGGGAAGAACCTGCAGGTCAACTATGGCCAGCTTTATATTTGAAAGCATTACCATGCTAGACGCGTTAGTTAACAGTTCAAGAATCCTTTTGTCATACTACGTGTTATTCATAGCTCAGTGCCATTCTGCTGCCTTCTTTCAGGCACAGGGATGGCCAGACTTTTATTTCAGAGACTGCTGCAGGGTATCACAGTTTTCTATCCAGAAGATCATGTAGATGCATTGTACTGATGCTCCTTTCCCTGTCTGAAAGTTTTTTCCACTGCCAAAGTCCTCCAAGCTCTTCCAGTGTTTCCCCTTTTTTACAAAATGCACAAGTCCTGCGCTGCTGCATAGTTGTTGGAAACATTAAAACTGTCTGCAGCTTTTACGCAGGCAAATCTTCACTGCAACTTCCTACACAAGCTCAAGTTTGGTGGCGTGGCATGGCTTTCTCCTGAGGTGGGCATTAAGTTTGGCATAAGGCTTGCTGATCACAAAATGACGTTGCCCATTGCCTCAGTATGATAGCCATGTATCAAAAATACATTTGAATAAAGAGGTTCAAGAGACAATTATTGGAGCAGCCACAGAAAATAACTAAAATGTTATGTTCCTCTCTAGGACATGGTCCAAGCGTTACATCCAGCAGCCATCAAAATGGTACTGCCTTCTGCCTTTGTCCATTAGTCTCCAGTTAAAATATAACTGCAAGTATGCTTCCACGTGAGAACCTTTATCTTCTGCCATTTCCAAACTCTATGGAAAATTAAGTGGCTGGCATCAGTTATGTAAGAAAAAGGAAACTTGAATTTTATGTGCAAGTACAAACTTAAACCAAACACACTGTTATTTGTATTTTATTTGCTCTATAAAAAAGTTTAGGAATACGAAGAACTTTTTGCTGAATATAAAAATGACATTTTTTTTCCAGGTGTCCACAGAAATACTGGTTTATTTAAAAATAAATATAAAACCTGCACAATACCTTAATTTGGTTTTGCTAAAAACCCTCTCATTATAAAAAGGATGGGGAAAAAAGGGTGAACTAGTTCCTCTTTATTTCAAGCTTGCTACTTTAATTCAGTGTTGCATATGAAGCAACAAACAAAAATTCTAAGGAATGTAAAAAGTTCCTATGCCTACAAAAGCCTTAGTAATACAACACTGAGCTGAAGAACAATGACGCTGACATGAAAGGGTTTTCATTTCTAAGAAATACCAGGATGAATTAAGAGTTTAGGAATATATGCACTCTATCCTCATATTTAATGACATGCGGTGGCACTTATCTTTTGCAGGGCTGATTTCCAGCAGCATAGACCTACTAACCTAAAATGCGCTTCCTCCCTGGGAGACTGAGCTGCAGCAGCACAGGTCACTCCCGGTTAGACAGTGGGCTGGAGACGGGGCAGTAACTGAGGTCTAGGTGAAAGAGGAGAATTTGGATTGAATATTCTATACTAAATATAATGCTGCGTTTAATATACTGTTCCGGGCTCATGAGGAAGAACTGCATTCTCCACTAACTACGATTTCCACGTAGTTTTAATGGAGAAAATTCTCCATTAAAAAAAATGGTAAAAACTATCTTTAATACCCACAGTTCATTAAGGTACAAACAAAATTGCTGTTTCCCAGATTCTTTATCACTGCATCTTTCCTGCACTTGTATCCTAAAGGTTCATTTTTCCAAACGGCATAATTCTGGCAGAGGATAAGGTTAGTGCACTCCCAGATTGCATACTGCCTATCCCTCCTGCAGACTTACAAGGATATGCAGATGCTCAACATCTCCAAAAGCTAGGCCTGCTATACATCTGAAACAAATGTGCAGAGCATGAATATTACAATTACCAGAGAACTGAAAAAATCTGTCTGCATTCAAAGTAAAAATAAAACTGGGAAATTTCAAAATTTCCTGAGGTGCTCTTTTTGATCAATTAGAACTTTGGCTTCATTTCAATTTAGGCATTTCTTTTATAGTACAATGCAAAATATAAACTACATTGTGAATAATATAAAAGCTTTTTTCCAGATGGGAACGCCGGAACATTTCCATTGTTTTTTTCTCAAACATATTTTTTAGCAAGTATGATTTTATGAAGCAATTAATCTTCGGTGGAGCTGTATTCTCCAACAGAAAAGGGGATTGTTGTTTTTTTGTAGTAGAAACTATGTAGTCCTATAATTTTCACATTTAAAATTTCTATAGTTCTACTTGAATCTTTCCATTTTTTTCACAAAAAATTCAAGTATGTCCTTTATAATAATTCTCAGTGGAAGTGTCTACTCATGTTAAACCATCTAACTTGGGTCCAGCCTAGGCCGAATGGTTAAGTTGTATGTATTTCATGTATTTGTGTACTTACACAAGTTCTGAAATAAAATAAATATTGGTGTTGATGGAAGAGAAAGCACAAATGAAATGACAGTCTATAAAATCATCACCTCTGCGGGGATGTTGAAAAGGCAAAGTTCACTCATGTGTCACAGTAAAAGAACTGACGGCATGAAGAAGTGATTAGATGGAAGGTTTAACATGAGAGGGGGGGGAAAAAAGGAAGTCTTCCCACAGAAAGAATAATGAAACTGAACTCATTGTGAAAAGACATGGTGGAACTCAAGAGGGTAAGTAAGTTAAAAATGGATGGAGGATAAACATTCATGGAGGATGGTCTGACCGCAGGCTCTGGTCAGGAGCTCCCCAAGCCCCATGCTGGGGGAGGCTGGGAGGCCATGCCAGTGAAAACTGATTATTCTCACACTCCTCCCAAAACCTTTGGTACTGACTGCTGTTAGAGGTAGAACACTCACTGCCTTTGCAAAAATCCAGCCAAATCACAGTGATGCCAAATTCTATAAACAACAGTATAGATACACACTCCTAGCTCTATATACACAAGTCTGGGTATGCACACTGAACTATACACAGCTGGCAATCTAGGTATACATTCAGCTTGAAAAGCTGGCTTCAGAAGTCAAGAAATTAAAAGGTAAGTGTCTCACAATAGTTTTTTAGGCATCTTCCTCAAAAAGATACTGTGCTAGATACTTCTTCTTAATATGCATTTTTGTTAATAATCTGTTCAATCTAAACTATAAAACGTGCTGTGCAACATGACTGAACGAATATTGCTGTGAGAAATATTTTCCCCTTGTTTGAGTAATTTAAATTTGTAAGCTAATGTAAGTTTTTGTATTAAATAATGTACTGTGTGCAATTTTCTTTCTTGTAAAGTACTTTGAAGCTTTCAAAGGGCACTCTAGGTTAATAAATAATATGGTACTCTTTGCCAGAACTGTAGGGCATTTCCCATAAGTTCTGAATCTTCTTTGCCAGAATTGCAACATGTTGCATGCCAAATCCTGCACACAAATGTTCTACATGTGGCAAATACATATTGGTAAAGACCAGAGGCATGGCATTCCTGGATTTCTTAGAGAGAGTGGGGGAAGGGAAAGAAGTGGGAGGGAATAATGAGGGAGGGCAGAGAAAAAAAAAGTATGTCTGTGCATACATCTAAAAAAACCCAACAAAAACCAACCCCCCACACCCAAACCAACCCATAACCCACACTTCATTATTTTCAAAGACTAAACTGTTTGCTGCACGCAGCGCAAACTCACAGGTACCCAGAACTGGGTCTTGTTTTCCTTCAGTTACAGAAATCAGGCCTCCATTTCTATGATGGCTGTAGATTCCTCAAACCCAGATGTCTGTAAGGGTCAAAACACCTGCAATCCTTGCTTCTCCAAGCACGTGCTAACGTAAACAGAGAGGCTGCAAGCTTGGAGAAGCATGGTCAGGATTACCGCTATTTAACAGGCTGTGAAAATGAATCCTCTTCAGGCAAAGTCGTGAATGCATTTCATATGCCCTAGGCTACTGGGAATAAACCAAGACCAGTATTTATAAAGAGCGAACACTCGCCTTTTTGCAGTCTTCCCCAGGGACAACTAGGCTCCTATTTCTGTAGCTTGGAAGAGGAGCAGTGTCAAGCAGTAAGACCCAGAGATGAAGTCAGTGCATTTGGCTGCATTATCACGGAGGTTAGATTACTGAAGGATACTAGGAGTTTAAAATGTCTTTGGTTATAATTTTCTTGATTTAATCTCTTTATGCATTAAGCACAAACAAGTAATTTCAACATTCCTCACTAGTTTGGACTGAACGTCTACAGTAATTCAAAAATGTTACCATTTCCTGCCCTTCACTAAATTTTAAGAAAACGGTGACAAAAATTCTTAATCACCCAGCAACAACCAACTAGTTTAAAAGGTACTAAAAACTACTTAGACCTAATCAGGCCTTAAGCACCAGGATTTGTTACACATTTAAAAAACAAACTGAAGTTAAAACTGAACTCCACATTCTGCAACGCTAAATGAACATTTTACTACATGGTTTCTTTTGAGGTGGCAAGAAATGACTGTAAAACCTTTGCTGTTGCCAGAATTACATTGCTTAGAGAAAAATATCCTGTGGGTTACCATTTGTTGCCATGATTTACAAAGATAAGGTCTGTAGTCTGTATCTGTTTCATGTTGAAGTTTTAAAGGAAAAGAGCTTTCTGCAGAGTTTGTAGATTTCTGCATAAGTGTCTGTGTTGTTGCAAAGAGGGCTAAGTGATGCTCTCTCACAAGCTTTTCAAGAAAGTTAGCACATTTCTTCAGATTCATCTCCTGCAAGTTAAGACTCTCCCCTCCATTGCTTCTGTCTATCCAATAAAAAGCTGATATGCTATCTAAAATCAAAAGGCAGAGAGAGGGGTGAGTGCAAAACATGTTTTCTAAAGAGTACAGAGTGAGGAGTAACTGAGTGCTAGTATTGCAGTTCACAAGAAAAAGCCTTCCCAGGCACTGCTTTATCATTTCTTCCGTCCTTTGTGCCAATCTGTTCTCAAGAATGGTAACTAGACGAAGCATATCGAAATGGTAGTCTGTATCAATGAACATGACTTCTACTTCCAGTCCTCCGCCTGATTTTGGAATGATGCAGCGGGCTATTAGATGATAAAGCATTTCTGTTTTTCCTGTTCCTTCTGGACCATGGAATTCAATGACATCACCTGTTCAAAAACAAAGCAGCAAGTTGTCAGGTAACAGCATTTATAGCTCAGAGTCAGTTTTCAGTATTTACTGAACCAATACTCACTATTCCACTAACCGGAAAATGCATTTTAGAAAGTTTGATATTCATAAAATTGTTCAAATCCTGGTTAGCATCTACCAAGAGAAATTTCAGTTTTCAAGAAAGGCCTCAACTGAAGAAAATCAACTGGGAACAAAGGCTGAAAAAAACCCCTGCCAATAGCATCCAGGACACCAATACCAACAAAAGGTTGGCAACTGGATTTCATCTATATCATTACAGGCAGATGAAGGCTGAAAAGGAAGCTGCTACACAAAAGTGGCTAAGGAACCATCTATTTACAATATGCACACAAAAATAAGAAATAAATAAATAAAGTAGAGGGCAAGCAAAACAAAAAAAAGTTGATACGTTAAGAGGTCCAAATCATGTTGGCACATATATTTTTATAGCACAGACTGTCCTTCAGCATTTCATATCTGCTATATGCTTGTTCAGTATCTGCACATGTCACAGGATACCAACAGGAACCTGTGACTGGTAAAGAGAACGCCAGTATATTTATTTAGCACTTACATTCTTCTGTGGTCATCATTATATGAAACTGCTTCTTTTGACAAGGGGGACTCACAGATTCCTTCAACTCCAAGCAACGACTCTACTGTCTGAAGCAAAGTATCTCTGTCCATAAATGGACTCAGCCTAACTGCCTGATCCATGTGGGTCAATAAAATACATATCACATAAATTTAAAATGTTAATTAAAAAAAGCATTATGCTTTACTAGAAAGCCAGGTGTTTTGTTGGATGTGAATGCAAGATACTCTGAAGTCTTTTCCTAAGTCTTCTGATGTCTTATATCAGAGCAAGACTCTAAAAAAAGTTAATTTATTAGATGCTCTTTATAAATTTCTAATTTCAGAAACTGGATTATTTATTTATGACATTTTGGATTTTAGGCAGAAGGGTAAAGACATGCAGCAAGGAGAATCTCACAACTATAACTGCAGGAAGGTGAGATATTTCTATGGCCTTGGCAAGTGCACATGGCATAACACCTTTTCATAGGGGAGATGCAAGAGTAGAGAATGAATTGCAACTTCACTTAAACATGTTTGTGCCTGCCTGAGTTAACAGGGTTTTTCAAGTCATTACTCAACTTCCAGAGGATGTCCTTGTTCATAAGTGCGTATAATGTCAAGATGCATCTTGGGATGAGGGGTGGAGGGTGGTGGGGAAGAACTAAGCTCTTACTTCACCCATTGCAAGCGTTGAAAGCAATTTACACCTGATGCGACAATTCTATCCATTTCAGTGACATTCAGACTGCCTGCCTTGCCGTAATAAAATTCCTGCTGCTCCACAACTGCAATTCCATTTTTATGAATTTCTGATACTTTGAAATTTATTAAAGAGCTTGATTGCCTCCCAAACCCTTACTT
>NW_010972436.1:22533303-22542056 GCF_000737465.1 Haliaeetus leucocephalus | reverse complement strand
AGGTCATTCCCTCATATTTCATCTACTGAAATATTTTAGAACAATTGCATAAGGTACCTCTTCTTAAGAAACAAAGTGGATCTTCTGTCTGCCATGGGCTTCGGCACAAGAATTCTGCCACCCAGACTGGCATTTCTGAATCCAAACCAGTAAATGAATTGGGCCAATATGCAATACAGATTGCTTCACCTACCTTTACAGCAAAATACGACTTGTTTAACTAAAACCAGCAACTCTATATGGTCACTCAGAAGCAGCAGTGGGCAAACCTGAGCTGCTGTTTGGTAATGATTCAAAAAAAGTTATTCTGTGAAATAAGTGCTTGACTTTATCCATTTGAAGATGTTCTATCAGGATGTCTGTGTTACAGAATAACATTGGATGAGCTTTTATTGGCAGAACTAACAACTTGAAGTAAAAATTCTAAGTTGAATGAAAAAAATAATTCTGGGGAGTTTTTCTGGTGGTGGCTTATAAATTTTAACAGCAAGACAACTAAGGACCCTTCCAAGTTTGTTCAACACTGCTGAACAAGATACACATCTGGGTTGTAGTTTGACCAAAATACTTAAGTTACTCTGAAAAGAATAACAGCTTGGACTGTAAAAAAACCTCAAGAGAGCCGGGGATTCCTGTGCCTTCATGATTATCAAAGAGGCTGCCCACAAGAAGAATGGGTGCAAAACAAAAGCCATTTATAGCAACATCTATAAATGTAGGGTTTCATTAAATTAGCAACCAGGCTGTTAGAGTAAGATAAGAGGGGAAATTCATCCTTCTGGATCAGAGAGGACAAGCCATGACACAGCAGAGGAGGAAGTGTGGCCAGCAATGTTTTCAAGAAGCCTTTGACACAATAACTCATGGAAGAAACTTAGTGATCAGTACTAGCATCATCCATTAATGTTAAAATAACTTTGAAAGGACTAGTAAAAAGATACTGTCACAGGATGAAAACAGTCTGAGAGGCAGAGTAGGAACAGACACTTTAACATGGAAGAAAGTTAATGGGAAGTTATCCTGCTAGAATTGGTGTTGCCCGATGTTAAACATATCAGTAGACAAATGTTCCATTAGCTTGGCAAAATGTGTAGAAAACGAACTAATTGGGTTAATAAAGACTTAAGATTGTGAAGATTTAACAGATCAAGGTGGATGAGCAGAATGATTTCATATGAAATTCAGCACTGACAAATTCAAGAAGTACGTTTCAAGGAGTCACCCAACACATTGCTTGGCTCACGGTAGCTTGAACTGGCCCACTATGGGCAGACCAAAGAGTACAATAGTCCACTGCTATGCAGTAACATACAGAATAAACTAAATGATGTTGCATAAACATAAATATTTATGTAACACTAACATATTTTTAACTGAAACATTGTCCTCAGTCCTGGTCATCAATTCAGTGTTAACTTTTGAATGAGAAGAGCCTAAAGTTTTGTCTGTAATCACTATACTAGCAAATGTTGGTTAAACTATTTTCTTACACAGCAGTTACAAACAGGCTATTAGAATACTCAGCAATAACTCTGCAGGTTTCACATCATCAGATACCTTTAAGTTACTGGACTAGTAATTTACAGTACTGTGCAGAAGCTGTCACTAATATTTGTACCATTTATAAGTGAAGTAGAAAGGCCTAATATTTATTCCAAGTTAATGTTGTGTGTCATACTATTGCTGAACATCAGAGCTTTATACTGACACCCAAACCTTCATACCAGTGGCATAGGAGAAATATGACTGGCAATAGTGGAAGATTATTTAAAGCTCGTGTCACTTTTGCTCCATTCCAGAAGAGCTTAAATGGTATGTAATTAATATGCTTATGTATTCTTAAATATCATCATAATTAGAAGGAGTGACTAGAATATCACAGCAGTACCTATGTTAGCTGTTCCTATTTTATAGTACTCTGACATACATGTTATGAACACTTAACTACAACATAACCTTTGGATACTTTATTGAAACTTTGTATATATGATTGTTTCAAATACCATCAGGAAAAAGAATAATTTAGGTCTTTGCATTGCTTTAATCACAGCATTTTAGATTAAGAGCTGTTCAGTACGGACTTCACGGACAATGTATTACAGTATTCCACAGTGACCTACTAAAAGTCAAGTTCATGACAAATGGAGAGGTAGGTCTTCAACAGGGATTTAAGAATGAATAATGAGAACACATCTAAATAACACATGAACTCACATAAATACTGTGGTATTAAAAGACAAAGCAAAAATGTAATAAAAGGTGAAGTCCATTTATGTATATATAGCTAAAGTTCTGTGCTAATATGTTAGGCAGCTTCATTAATGTCAGCAAAAAAGCATGACCAAGCTGGATCACAATTGATGCCACCTGTTAAAAGCAGAAGAAAAATAGAAGTGCTTCAGAAGCTCAATGACTGTGCTGGCACAGAAAAAACAGGGGTGAATTTAGAAGGTTTCCAGCCATCTTAGAACTGGAACAGTCTTTGGACAGACATGAACAACCTACATAGCTTTAAAATGAAAGCTGATAATTTGATGATGGAATTATGTAACGCTGTGGAATGCGACAGCAAGGGCAATTACTGACCCCCAAGGAAGGCTTCGTATAGTCTGTTCTACCAGAACATTTGTTTCTTGTGTGTAAAGTTCATTAAAAAAAACAGCCCAAAAGATCAGCATTGTCTATTACTGCATTTTTTCAAAACAAAAATATCTCATCTCTTAAAAAAATTGTTAAGAATTCAGGAGCTTTGTGAAGTGTATACCAATTTCACTACTGGTTCTTAATTCTTCTTGTGGGTAACAAAGCAATTCAGAATAGAGAGTATTTAAATAATCTTCTCTACTCTGTTTGCACTGGCTTACCTGTATTTCTCTGCCCTTTATCTTTGTTATATCGTATTTGAAACTTTCAGGGGCAGGAATCATATATCGCTAAACCCCTAATGTATTCTCAAGTGCTGCAAAATAATACACGAATAGTATCACAGTGACTGCATTTGTAGACAAAGCATCATCTCTCATCCAATTATCCCAATTCTTTTTATTGCTTTTTCTGCTATTTCTTCTGAACCTTCTATAATTTGTGGGAATTCAAACTGCAGGCAAGTATGTTGATAACCACTGCAGCCACATACTTTTCATATGAAATCTATTCATTCATACATACATTCAACAACTGTAGGACCTCACAGCATGATCCTTACAGTCTGTCATTCATATACCTTTTTTACTACACATTTCTAGTTTTGTGTAATCAGAGTAGTCTCCTCCATTGCGAAACCCATGAAATTTCACACAATCTGGAAAACCAGTCTGACTTCCTGAATCATCAAGGAATTACTAAGTGTGCTAATTTCTGTTTAGCTCAGTAATTTCTTTCATTAAAACATCCAGTCTTAATCTTAAAACTTCTTGCTAGAAGAATCTACCTTAAACTTGTTGTACCAGTGTCATTGGGAGGTAGCCCAATTTCTCCAATTTGATATTCTCATTTATTCACCGAGGGTCTACATAAGCCATTTTGATCCTAACATTGTCCGCAAACTCATTCAGCTGATTAGTACCTATGTTGATTATGGAATTGTTTCCAAAGTTCCATCTAAGCATAATCAGGATTTTTTCAGGCCAAGACTGAGTGGCTTGATGACTTGCCTTTATTGAAAAAACACTGTTTGCTCATGCCCCTTTTCCTAACTGATCCAGACCATTCCATATCACTGAACTCTTTGCTATTTATTGAATCTCAAGTTTTTTGCAAACTTCTGCAGTTATGACTTTGTGGTGGTTTTTTAGACCATTCATTAAAAAAAAAGGTTAAATGACAGAATCCAGAACAAATTTCTGTAAAACTACTAGAAACAGACCAACATGCTTGGTATTTACTCACCTACATCTGTGTTTTGATACCCATAATGCAGGTTTTAAAGTCCATTTAATAACGTTTGGAATGGTGACTTTGCATTATTTCACTTTTTCTAGTTCACATAAAACTATATCAACAATTACAATTCTGAATCCAGGGCAAAAAGATCTACTTGTATGCTTATCTCTGTAATATTGTTATGAAAATATTTTACATCAGCATTTTTCCATAAACGGGATAAAGATACATTTTTACCGTGAACAGGAGATGCTTCCTCAGCAAACAGATAAGGTTCAAGATTCTTCAGAGAACTTCTGCCCTCAAGTCGTGCAAGTAGCTTTTAAGGAAAATACAGAAGAGACATGCTGTTAACTCAAAATAATGGACCTTGGGAATCAAATTTAAAGGATTCTGAGAACTGGGAGTTTTCCATGACAGCCCTATGAAAAGATTAGTCTGATTTCTAAAATGTTTTCATAAATACATATGGAAACCTATAGTCTGGACTACAGCAACAGAAGGTTCCATCCTTACAAACAATTAGCACACAGATTCAATGGCAGTAAAGAATAGATATACATTAGGGGAAATAAAGCTTAAAAAAAAAGAAAAAGCTGCATAGGTAGACTAGCAAGAGGGATCGCCTCTGGTATACAGCAGTGCTGCCAGAACATTGACAGAACAAAGGGAAAGAAGATAATTTGTAATAACCATCACTGCCACAACAAACTACTGGTTGAGAGGTGAAACATTACCCATCATTAGTCTCCTGAGTCAGTTCCTCTGAGCATTTATAAGTAAAAACATGTACATTTCATCTGAAAAGTTATATAGGACTCTTCTGGACTACAATCCCATTATATCATAGTTACTTTTCAAACAGACTATGGATTAAGAATGATCAAAAAGTAATTAGCCACCAGTGGCTCTGCAAAAACCTTTCTAAAGCAAGCTCGAATTTGTAAAGCAAGTTCCTCCAAAGCCCTTTGTAAAGCAACTCCATTGTAAAACAAATTAGTCCAAAGTTCATGGACAATTTCTTAAATTGACAGGTATTTGCATAGCAAGTAGACAGGTATTCACGTAACTTGTGTTATTTGTAGTTCTGGCACACATTTGTAAACCAAGAATGAACATTTCACCCAGTGCTGGAACTGTTATTTGCTATGTGTATTAACATACATGGGAAAGGACACTATCAAGGTGCTCAGAGCATTGCCAGAACACGTACCCTCGTGCCAAATATTTCATTCTCCAAGACACCCAGCTGTCATTTAACGAGCTAAAAAAACCAAATCACTATGAATACCGATACATACATGAATACATAGTTTTACCCCATCCTCCGTAAAGCCAGTCACCAAACGAGCAGCAAGCACACACCTTTAAACATATACTGCCTTATCTTGCCTTTCCTCCCTGCCACATCAATGAGCAACATTTGCTCTGAATTTTCTTAAAAGTTGTTTAAACAGTTGTGTGTGTGTGTTTGCCTTTAATAGTAGAATAAAACTCCATTAAATAGCCCTGAATTTACTTCAAGTGGTCACGATGGGAATCTAAGCGTGACATTTTCATTGACATTTTAACATTCCCTTCCATTAACAAAATGTCAATGTGTTTGCCTTTGTTTGCCTGTTCACATGTATTCAGGAGAGTTTTCCAACACGTCCACAACCATAAAAACACGTGAATTGACCTTGCTCTGGATCTGCAGATCCTCCCATTATGTTTCACACATTTGCGCAGTGCAGAAAACACTCACACGGGGAACTCTTGCATATTTTGGGTATCAGTAGGGTTCTGTAAACTGGACAAAGCAAAAATCCAGATGGACATACATACACAGGAATACAGGAGCATATCTCCGGGCACATAAGCCAGGAGCTTGCAACTACAAAGAGGGCCATCGCAGACCCTACACGTGCAGCCCTTCCGTGCAAGGGGCTGCCTACACCTGGCCCTGGCCCTGGCCCCTGGCGAGGAGAGGAGAGGCTGCACCCACTGTGGAGAAAGGCCGGGGATCTTTCACCCCCTTGTCCGGCAGTGGAAGTCAAGAGAAACAGGAAAACCACCACAGGCTGCTGCTTTCTGATGCTTTTCACTTCTTAGCAAAGGAAGCACCGCTCTGGCACTCAGCGATCACCGGAGCTTGATTATAGGCACTGCTGGGGCCGGGACTCACAACTACTGCTGGTCTAAACACACTTCTGCAGCCTCCTGTTCTCGAATTTATTTGTACGCTAATGAATACATCCTCTACAGTTTATTTCTTCTGGAAAGGATGAGCTCCTGTATCTTCTTAGGCTATCACCTCTTTAAGCTTACTGCTACAGCTTTGGAAATACGCAGTGGATTGATCGCTATCGTTTAAATATGATTCTGCGGTTATTTAAATGACAAGTTTATATATTCATTTTAAATAACTACAGGTGCTTACTCTGAGCACTGCTCATGTAGGTAATTTATGGTAATTTGCTGATGATAGCACACCTGTGTTTTTATCAAACTTGTATTTACTTCCGAGTTCTGAAGCAGAATCTCCAAAGGCACTTGCCTCATTAGTGTCACGCTGGGAGCAACGGGGTTCCTGGCAGAAACAGCTAACAATTTTCCCTCATATCTAACAAAGGTTTGTCCACACTACAGCAGAAGTGACAGAAGCAAAGCTGAGATGAGACACCAGACAGGCATCCCTCACCTCTGCCAATATGAAAGACAGGGACAACGCGGGTTTTTCCAAATGGGCAAAAGCCACCTTGGCCCTCTTCCAGGGGAAGCATTTCCATTTTGCCTTCTAACATTTTCTTCTGTAAAATGGGGCGGCGGGGGCGGGGGGGCAGGGAATCTACAGCATTTAAAGGGTGATCTGGATGGTGGACATCAGGCGTCCCAGGCTTTGTCATGGACAGTGTACAGAAGACAGCAGCACAGCACTGCTGAAAAGAGCCTTTGAGTGTGAAGAGCTTGGAAAGAAAAAAAAAAAATCAAAACAATTCCAAATCACATATTGGAGACTTCAGACTCTATAGTTTAACTGTAGATGCTAGTTTCTTCGTTCATAATGCTCTTTTTATCTTTTACACAAAATACCACCTTTTAGCAACCTGCTAGCGGTAGGTCTTTGCTCTTAGGTGTTCTTCACAAGTATAATTATGCTAGCAAGAAACTGCACATATGTGCAGTTACGTGTAGAAAACAAGCTATACAGCAAGAGTCAGGCAACAGTTGGGTTCAATTTCATTAATGACAAGGCTGATGGGACTCAAATATTTCAACTATGTCTTTTATAATTTATCAATTTCATCTTTTTAATAAAGAAATATGCATATGGACAGTCCCACTGACTAATACATTATATGCTTATACTATATTGGTTTCAGTAAAGCTATGCATAAATGTAAGCATACATGTACGTCTTGTCAGGAATGAGATATTACTTCATTAAAATGTTAAAGAAATTCAAATTAAATAAAGCTCTGTTAGAGGCTGTGAGCTAACCTACAGGCTATTTACACATACAAACCTATCTCGAGTATGAGACAAAATTTAATTTTCAACCACTATAACCGCTCTGACTGAGCTTTTGTAAACTTTGGGCATGAAGACATATGCAAGCAATTTATCATTTATTTTATTGTGATATACCAGAGGTGTTTAGTGAGAAGCTCTAATTTGTTGTATTAATTATATTCAATAATAAGAGTACAAGACTGCGGTCTCAGTCTAACTCTCAGTAAAACCTGATCTTACGCATGAGGCTATTTGAGGAGGTATTGTTTTAAATTAAGTATTGTCTGTTTCAAGGGCTTTTACCATTTTTTCTGGATGATGTACTCATACATTAACCTTTTTTAACCCATCAGTTATCAATTCCTCCCTCATTCAGGTTTGGTTATCCCTTCCATCATGGGCAGTTGCTGCCATGTGCATTCCTTGTTGTGCACCGCTCATGTGGACAAATAAATGCATTTACTCACGTGGACACAGAGCACAACTCATGTCCTTAATATGTATATATTTGCCGACAGTGGACAGCTGTTACTATTTTTTTTAAGTGTCAAAAGGGCTTAAGAACTCAAGTCCCACTGAAAAAACACGGAGCTTTAACAAGAAACATTATCACGTTTCTATGCTTTTATGTGCACTACTCGGCATATTCTGATACAGTAACATACAAACCTCCCAAGTAATTAACTTGCTGACTGCAAGGACAAGTCACTAACAAATAAACCACCCAGCAGAGAAAAAAAAGACCGACCAACCAACAAAACCCCCAAACTCAAAACCCTTTTTCTGCAAAGAACAGGAAAGCAACTTCACCTTCCATACTGTTTATTTAAACCAACCCTTCCTCACAGCTCTTCTTCCCTACCGCATCCACTCCAACATAGCGAAGAAAACACTGATAAAGGAATTACTGCCAACACCTGAATAACTCCCCCCCCGCCCCGCGCTGCAAGAAAGCCCCATGGCAGGCATTCAACCCGAGTCCCAGAGCCGCAGCCGGGCACACAAAGGCAGGACACAGACCCACGCCACCCTTATCCTAGCCGAAGCCAGCTCCCTCAGCCAGCCACCCGCCGACAAAACCCTCCAGCAACACCGAAGTGTTTCAGGGCGAACCAACACCCCCGGGCGGTGCTTCCCGCCCTCCGCCCCCGCAGCTCCCCTCAGCGTGAGGCGATCCCTCGGGGGGGTGCCTTCCCGCAGCGCCGGGCTGACGGAGCCCCGCTCCCCGCCCTCACACAGAGGACGAGGAGGAGGAGGAGGAAGCAACGGGAGGGGGAAGGGCGGCGGAGGCGGGAGGGCGCGGCTCTGCGGCGCGGCTCCCCCCCCCCTTCCTCTCACACAACGTCCCTCCGGGAGGCTCCGCGGGCGCCGGGCGC
>NW_010972436.1:22510703-22533140 GCF_000737465.1 Haliaeetus leucocephalus | reverse complement strand
GGGAGCGCAGCGCCTCACCTGAGTGCCCGACTCCGCCCTCCGGAACGCGTCAGCCATGGCGCGGCTGGGGGAGGGGGCCGCGGCTCCCGCTCCAGGCCGGCAGCAGTTACTGCGCAAGCGCGTTGCCGTCGCCCCCCGAGAGCAGCCTCGCAGGCCGGCCGGCGGCTCTGCGCATGCGTGGTTCAGCCCCCCCCCGGGAGGGCGGGGTGGAGTCCAGGTGCGCTGGGTTCGCGGGTTCGAGTCCCTCCTCGGCCCAGAGCCGCCTGGGATTCCCGAAAGACCGGTCACTGTAGGGAGGCGGGTGTTTGTTTGTTTTTAAAGGGCCTGTCTTTTTATAGGTTGGTGGTTTGGTTTTGGTTTTTTGAAATGGGGGCGGGTGGCTGGGTCGACGTGATTCAGGGGATGTTCATCCGTGACCCTGGGGTTGACGTGACTCAAGGGATGCTCGCCTGCGATTAAGCTCTTGACGCCTGCGAAATTGCTCTTTGCAAAAGCCAGCTATCAATTACGGCCCGGATTAAAAGGAGCCTGGAATATCTTACGTAGCGTGCCTTGAATGAACCAGGCTGGCGTGGCGTGTGATGCTCCAGGGCAGCGAGTCCCACGTGCATCCGTGGCCAGCAGCGAGACCGGCTCCGCCGGAGGACCGCGGCCCATCAGCCCGTCCGCTGCGGTTGTGCAATGAGAGGGGCGAGCACAGGGAGAACACGGAGAACCTGTTTGTGTTTTCCACAGGCTAAATGCAAAACCAGTACGATAAGAATAGCAGCTCCCCGTATCTGCATATCAAAGAGCAGTAGTGATATCATCCCTTTGGGTTTAGCCAGGATATCGGTGATACTGCACGTTCTTACAGTTTGGAGGAGAAACGGGTGGTGGTGTTCTTTGTTTCTTCAAAGAAATCATGTTTGTCTGTATCACATCTGTCGGTATAAAAAGAGTTTCTCCTAGCTTGGTCCTGAATACACCACAAATCAGAAAAATCTAACCTCAGACATAAGGCGGTGGCTTTGTTTACTCTTTCAACCCTCTTCCAGCCCAAAATACACTGCTCCGTCTGTTCAAAACACCCTGTTGTTGCCACCTGACTCTAACTCGAGGTTTTAGATGGATGCCACCTGCCTCCCCAAGGTCAGCCGGATTTAACCCAACTCAAACCAGTACTTTTAGTTTCAAGCCCTGATAGTACTCATGAAAGTACAGGAGGGAGATGGTCTCTTTGCACAGCCATAGTAGCCTGTCTTCTTCTCTGTGTATGGATACACATGCAAAATTATCAAGGGCATGGAAGGGGGTTCTCTAGTGAGAAAGACTTGGATGGCTGGGGAGGGGGACACATGGCACAAAAATGCAACTATAATACTATTGGTTTAATTTTATTGACGGAATTTTCTGCCTTGCATTTTTGAAGAAGTCAACATAAGGGACAGACAACCTTAAGAGCTACGTGTCTGTTGTTATAGTACCTCAGAGGTCTGGGCCACGTTCCCTGGAAGAGTTCAAAAGACTTGTTAATTAGAAGCGATTGCCCTTGAAGCTGACTGATGATTGAACATAACCCTAGAGTAGAGTGGACTCACTGTGACTTATGACAAAGACACTACTCACTGCATCAACCATGTGATTTTTTTTTTTTAATTATAGGTTCTTTGTTGCTGTTCTCCTGTAATTAAAGCCATTGCACTAATTTTTAAAAAGTGATTGCTGCTTGAATTCGGAAACATGATATATACAGCACACATAAATGCCAGTTGACTGAAACCCACTCCTACCTCATCACTTACCACTGCGTGTATCTCAGTAGTGTCCTACGGGAGCTCTCCTACTGCATGGGTGAACACAGTTTTGGTATTACAATCTAATGCAAGATGAAGTATCACAGTTCAGTGGAGATCAAGCAACAAAGATTCAAGAGAGAGAGGGTAAAAACATTGAATTCACCTGAGCAGTAAAAAAAAAGGATAGTTAATTGCTTGACATATTTAGTAGGAAACAGAAACATGTAAATCAAATACACTGGTCGCCTTGATAGGCAAATTGCCGTAACCACCTCTCATATGTTACCTTTGCATTCATTTGCTTTATACAGTGTGGCTGGCATTACACAGTTAGAAAATCGATACTTACTTTGACAGCGCTCTGCCTTAATAAAGACTCACATTGTGCTTTTTTCACTTATTTGTGAGTACTATCATTTCTCTTCTTTGCAGATCAAAAGGTAGATTTTGGCAATGATGCACACTTCAAACTTTAACCCCAAACCAGCCTTATGTAGATCTTTGTCTATCTAAACAACTGCCCTCTGCACTTCAGCAGTCAGCATCGCATTCTTTCGTATTTCTCTGCAGTGTTTCTGAGCGGCAGTGTGTGATCCAAGAGTACAGGATCCTACCCGCTCCTTACTCTTCCTTCCTAAATAGCAGAAACGTCCTTAATGCAGAATCCTCCTTAATGCAGTATGGCTGTAAGTAGCTCACAGTATCCAGGGACTATGCCCCAGTACTCCTGTTTCTACAGGCAGAAAATTAGTCTTCCTTTGTTTGGCATGTGGGGAGCCTGAGGGTGCCCCTCGAGCCACAGGCACTGTTCATGTAGCAATTCAGCAGCAAGAGCAATGACTTTTCCAATAGCAGAAAGATCAGACTCTAGGGGTATGCATCTCCGTCTTTATGAAATGTGTATTGTGGAGAAAATTCCTCTTTCCCAATCTTGATTTTGAGCATCTTCCAGACTGAGATGCTGTGTTTTCCATTGCACATGTTTAAGACTTTCATTGTGGGGAGAGGAAATGACAGTGCAAGAGAGGAAGGTACTTTAAGTGGAGTTGCAGCCCTGAACAAAATGATTTTTTATTATTTGGGGGGTGGTGGTGTATTTGCTCATTCATATGTTCATCATGCTAATTTCAGCCAACAGAAGGAAACTGGGCTGGGTCTGGGGAAGGAAGGACTAGCCCACGTGCCCCAGAACTGTGGAGAACCAAGCCTACTGTTTGTAGAAATATTTAATTTCTTTTTAAGAAGCAAAGTCCTAACTTTAAATTGCCAGTTGGTCTACAATACAGAGCCAGTCTAAAGACTTAACACCCTATCCTGGAACAAGGCCTGAGGTAAGCGCCTAAACAAGAGGGAAAAGCATGAAGAAAACCAACATAGTGACAAGAAATTTAGGTTGTGTGAAGGTGTTTGCAAAAAATACATCAAACTTTTATATTTAATTAAGTAATAGCTAAATTAGAAACTGAAATGTAAATGTTTCCTCCTTTAAGCGTTTTTTTTCAGCCGCAGAGATTTTGCTCCAACATAAGCTTCATCATTTTGAGCATATTGTCACTTAATGTTCCCTCGCAAGATTTGTGTGGGTGACATTCCAGCACAAACCAGCTCCAAACAGATCTTCTAGGTTGAAAACAGTTTGTCTCTGTTCATATAGTTGAATTAAACTCCTTCAGTAAAGTCAGCTGTTGTTTTTCTAATTAACCTCTAGACTCTTAAATACCTTCACTCCAAACGTGACAAACTGACTATATGAAAAGTCATTAAACAGAAGAATCACTCCAAGAAATAAAATAGAAAGGTCCCGTTTTCTAGTTCTGTCTTATCTACTCCTTTGTGTAGTAATGCTCAAAACCCAAAAGGTTTACCAGCTAAAGACCATCTCAAATTTGTAAGTAGACCTCAAAAAGGATTAAAAATAACAACAACAACAACAATAATAATAATATTATAATTAAGACTTAAGGTAGATGTTGAAGCTGCATGTGGCAAAGCAAATGATGAACTGCCCGTTGGATTATTTGCAACCTCTCTGTTGTGTGACTCCTCCAGTTTCACATTGCTGATTTCAGCCCCACTGTTCCAAGTTTCTCTCAGTGAGTGAAGTGATCTGTCACAGGGTTTTATTAGATTTTTTTAGAGCAGATGGCTGATTCTTTTTACCTGGAGAGCTGCCACTTTCTTTAGATACATCTCAGTTTTTATGGTAGTCTAATTTATCTGTTTACTTAAGAAATAAGTAACTTAAATTACAAGGGTGTTATAGTTTCACTGACCTCAGAAAAGGTGATAGATTTGCTGCATAACCTGGAAAAAAACATAAAGAGAAAAGAATTTAATCCATTGGTAGATGGACTGCTAGCCCTGAAAAAAACAGTGCAGGTCATTATTAAGTTCTGGCGTCTGTGATAGAGTTTCATAGCTGGTTGCTGGATATTCTGCTTCACATTTCAGCTTGCAGATTTACATCAGGAATGAACTTGCTCTGTGTAGCCATTCACCTGTATTTATGTCTAGATTTCTTATTTCTGCAGGTTGTCTTTTATCAGCCTGTATTCCTCAGCTGGAATTACTCCTCATTTGTTTGTACCAGGTTGTTCTTTTCCTGCTGCTTCTTCCATCCTGTCTGAATAATTCTGCACTGGCTCATTGCAAAGCTGCCAGATACTGCTTACTTGGATGTTAATCGCACAGATAAGGACTGGTTTTGCATTGACCTGGCCAGGGGTATTTTCTTGCTTGTCTTTGGGGCACAGTTTAAGGTTAGCAATAAATAAAGGCTTACAGAGAAGAGCGCATGACTTGTAAAGACACCTTCATAGCCAGGGGTGACTACAAATGAAGTTTTGTTTTGAGTACTTGAGCTCTGACCTGTGGCCCACGGAGGGACAGGTCTTGTGTTTGACCTTGTGAACCTCCATCGCTGCTCGTACCCCACTGACAGGAATAATGCAAATTTTGCCCCAGTCAAACATGCTTGTGAAAATGTTCTCTGCGTTCTACAGAGCTGTTCAATGAAGTATGAACAATCTTTCTAAATTCTGCTCTTGCGAATTCCCCTTTGCTTGAACGTTGATGCCTTTACAAGCCCCAGGTTATACAAAGAAGCCATGCAGGCAGTATGACCTTGCTTAAAAATTAACACAAATCCTAGGCCTTTCAAGAGGAATCAATCACTATTTTAATTAATTAGTTATGTATGCCACTCTGGGTACGCTGAAAAAAGATGCATCCAGGTAGTTGGCACTGAGTTTAAGCTGACCGGTATTCCTTGGCGAAAGCAAACCAGAATTTGCCTCTGTGGTACAAAGAACTAATGGTACAGTTCAAGCATGCCTTTCTAACCATGAGATAAAGCCCAAGAAGAATAACTGTATAATCCAGGCCATTTATTTTTTTTTCTTTTTTCTTTTTTTTTAAACTGACTAGGGAATCCCCATTTTACCCTTTTTACACAAATTTAGCATTAAAGTTTCTGTTTTCTGTAATCCCCATGGACCTCCTGTCAGCATGGAATATACATCTATTTCTTTTCTTTTTGATCTTAACACTTGTAAGTAATAAATAATTGATTGCAAAAGGAATTCTGGGAATATATTCAGCCTTAAATTGAGCACTAAACTATTTGCAAATGTGCTTAGGCACTAGCCCAAAAGATACATCAAAAGAATGTCAATTGAATATTGGGAAGTGAAGTGCCATCATATGTTAGAATTAGGAAGCATAAAATATAAGTAGAGAGATAACAGCTGTCAGATCTGCTACCGGTAGTAATAGAAAAAAGGTATGTTTTTATAGAAGGCTATAAACTTTTGTTCAGGCTAGACCACACTTTCACCTCAGTAATGACACTCCAGACCCATGCAGGGAATGCCTCAGTTTTGACTGTTGTCTTGAAACTGGGGCTTGACAGTGCACTCACCCTGGAAATACCCACAGCTTAGCCTGAATGGTCTGTGAAATAAATCTGTTAGAAAGAACTGGGGTGTATTTACTGCAATGACTGGCCATCTTTGGTACTGAAGACAGATTTACTATGGCAGTCTTATTTCACCATGGCTACAAGCCCCAACATAAGCTTGGTCAGTAAAGCTATAGTCTGTGCTGCTGTGGGTAGACTGTAGGGTCTGAGCTAACTACACCTGCACTGCTGTGCTTGCAACAGAGTCATACCCCAATATCTGGATATCTGTGAATAAATTTAGATGCATGATGTTGGCCTTGACACTGCAACTAAAGTTCAAGACTGCTCTTCATGAGCAACATGCTCTTGGAATCCATTTACAAACATACAAATTACAAGAAGGTAATGACAAGTAAGAGTGAGGATGGATTTCTTTACCAATGGTAAATCACACTTGACCAACCTGGTTGCTTTTTATGGTGAAATGGCTGGCTAAAAAGATGGGAGGAGCGTGATGGATGTAATATATCTTCTCTTCAGTAAGGTTTTTGACACCATAGCATTCTTATCTGGAAGCTGAGGAAGTATAGCTTGGATGAACAAACTGTTAAATCAGTTGAAAACTGCCTGGACCATGAGATTTGAAGAACAATTATCAATGGCCTGATGCTCAGTAGTTGTGTACCCCAGGGTTGATACTGGGGCTGATATTGTTCAGCATTTTCATTGTGATCAGTGAGAATGCAAACTCAGAAAACTTGTGCGTGATGCTAAATTAAGGGAAATGATTAGCACCCTGAACAACAGAGCTTCAGTCCAGAGGGATCTTGAAACACTTGTGGATTGGACCTTAAGCCATGCAGTAAGGTGTGTGAAGCTTGGTAGCTGGAGCAGAATAACCTCATGCAGCAATACAGACTAGGAACTTACCATGAGAACTGGAAACTGAGGACAAATTTGAGGGCAAGGGCTACAGTTTGCATCTGGGGAGATTCAAACTGGATGTTTGCAAAATTTCTTTAGTAGGAGGATAGTACAGCACTGGAATACATTATTTGGAAGAGTTGTGGAATCTTGATCCTTGAAGGTTTTCAAGACTTAGCCAAATAAAGCCACGGCTGATTTGATTTAGAGTTGGTGATAGTGTGGCTTTGAGTGGGAGGTTGGTTCAGATGGCCTTCAGGAGCTTATTCCAGTTTCTCTGATTCTGTAATCTCTATTTCCACACAGCAGCTAGAAGAGTCACAAGTGAGTTTCTTGTGACCTCCCCAGGTCAGTTAGGTTTTTCTTGCTAAGAATTTTCTTGCATTGGTGCAAACTGGACATCTGTGACCATGGGTGTAAATCAAAGATGGCTTTGCACTGGCTTTGTCAGAAGCCGTTCTATCTTCTGGTACTGTGGAAAGCTGTATCATCCATGATGTATGTTACATCAGCCTCAGAGATTCTCTTGTGTAAGGCAACCTGCAGTAACTCTTATGAAGTTGCACAGGTGGAGTGTTGCAAAGAGAGCATGCTGCACCCATGTTCACCTGGCATGCTCATGGTCCTTCTCTCATGATGATGGAAAATGGTCATGGGAGCAACATAGAATTGAGTCAGTCAACAGTTTACTGATCAGTAGTTTTTCTATCAGAGAATACAGACTGGTAGAAAACCAAAAGTTCTTGTGGACTCTTTTTTGATTGAAGGAAAATGGGTTGGATGGATTTCTCATCTTAAAAACTTCAGGGGAGGGTTTTTTGGAAGTTGTTGAGACATCATCGGCTAGAAATTTCAATGTGAAAACTGTCCTGTGAAACATTTTTCTGATAGATCTTAAGGTTAATTATACTAAGATATTTGCATGAAAAAGGGCCATAATTGAAATGAAACATTTAAAAAATGTTCTTGTTGGCTCACTGGTGGATTAGAGAACAAGACTTTGCTCTTTCAGTTTTGAAATACTGAAACTCCCCTAGGATGGAAAACCTCTTCCTACTGTTTGTTAAAGAAAACAGCCATCTAACGTTATATTAGGTTAGGATGGCACAAAATAGCCTTGTTGTGCCTTGGGAACATCATCCTGTATTTTGATTTCCTATATTCAGTGCATCCTGACACTAGCACAAAAAGTGACCTTGGGATAAGTAGCATTTCTCTAATTTTTAAATGTATTCACCTTGCTTGTGTTCATACCTATTTAAATGCCTGATTTTCTGCAAATGTCCTCACAATAAGATGCTGATAGGAATGTTCACTGAAGCAGCAAATTTGTAAAGAGAATGTTCAAATATATCTGCAGAAAATTAGTTTTAAATATATGTATAAATAAAAATACATAAACCACAAGTTTTTTCATCAACTGTATGATCTGTGCACTCACATAAGCAGTGACAGCCTGAATTTTCTGATGATGCATGTTTATCACAAACTTGCTGAGGAGTAGGTTACAAAAAGAGACTTATTACAGAGAAGTTTGAAAAAAGGTTAGAACTGAGATTTGGTAATGGTAGTCTCTGGAGAAAAAAGTATATGATAACATTCTTTCTCTGCAAATGGGTTTTTCTGACATACTTTCTCAGATTATATAGATCATGAAAACATGGTCACCTTTTTCACTGCCGTAATCTTTGATAAGCAGTGCAGCAGTTAATAGTGTTGTATTGAAACATTAACTGTGAAAATTAACCGCTTCACTAAAACAAATCCGAGAAATTTAAGATTTTCAATGTGCAGGCTAAGGCTGCAATTGTCTGCTTGCTTTAAACCAACACAAATTCACGCCGCTGCTGCAAGACGTGATATTTCTCTGGGCTGCACGTTCTTGCTGCCTCCTTTGGGCTGTGCTGGTGGTTGTGTACCGAACCAGCTCAGCCCTGCGACCCAGCTGGGAGCTGATGGAGGTGAGAGGTAGGAGTCTAGTTTTGTTTTCGGTGCTCAGTTCCCTGATGTGGCGATAGCAACATGAAGCCAGAGGTGAGAGAGGGCAGGACTGTCTCATGCTGGCAGCCTGTATTTAGGTTGGCCAGAAGTGACTACAGAGCCAGCTGCAGGGAGACCTCAAAGCACTGGTTAATCTCAAAGGTTAATTTCTCCTCCATGGAACTGGCGGTCTCAAAAACAAAGCCTGAAATTCTGAGGCCCAAAATGAAGCGTCCACAAGAAAACACCCTGTTGCTAGGCCAGCCGGAGGTGATCCAAAATGTTTTTTGTGCCTGACCCAACACAGGGCAGTTTCTACCCTTTAATTTGTGAGGGAATTGCGATAGATCTGTAGGCTAAAATAATTTCTGTATAAATCCTCTGATGGCAGCAGAGTTTCAACAAGAGTGATTTCACGCAACATAGCAACTGCAGCAAGAAATGTGTTACAATGCTTCCCAACGACCTGCACGCGAACGCTAGCTTGGATTTATTAAACGGATGGTCAATAACAAAGGTGATGATCTAAGACAACATGGAAAGTTGGGAAGTAGTAGCAGACTTGTGGGAGCTGCACAGCCCATGACCATGGATTTCTGAGAACCTCTCCATGTCCACATGGCATTTCAGAAGTTACCTGCAATATTAAAAATGACTACAAGGATCCTATCCATCAGGAGTAGGGTTTCTAACACATTATAGCCATCGACAAAGGTCCCTGTATTTCTGAGAGATCATTGCAGTTTCCAGCAAATCTTTCTGTTGCTGCTGGCACCCCACAAGCTGATTTCTGTCTATGTTAACTAGAAGATCTGCTTCTCAGGAAGAGATGCAGTTGTAGGAGGAGAATGAAACATGGAAACATCTGAAGAATATGTGCATCACTTAAGTGGAACCACTGCTTTGACTGGTACTAAGGATGCTGAGAGCAAAGGACTACAAAAGAAGGGGACTGGTTTGCAAGAAAAGAGGGGAAATTGGGGCTGATATGGTTAGGACTCTGAGATTAACACCACAGCTTCTAATTGAACACAACAACCACTAATATTCGTGATTTTTTTTCTGAATTTAAGGATAACATGGATTATTTAGAGATTGACAGAGTTAAGGGGACACAGAAAAGCTCTTCTCAACCCATAATCTGGAGTCTTCAGCTGACTGTTGTGTTTGCTTGCCCTTCTAAAGTGAACCTCATAGTTCCTTCAAAAATAGCTTTAATTAAAAGATCCAGAATCTTTCTCTCCATTCCCCTTTCCCTCTTGCCATTGGCAAACAAAGCCCTGACAGACAAAAGCCTTCACTAGTGTAATCCCTATCCCCCAAAATTAACTTAAAAGGTAGCATGGAGGTAAAAAACCCTGCACAATCTGGGTGATTTTACCTATTATTATAGCCTGAAGGCTGTATGAGCAAGTGTTCTCCACCTTCTCAAGAAATGAGGTGGCGCTGAGGAATTAAAGCTAGACAGATGAGGAGTCTCAGGAGCAGTGAAAACAAACACAGATAGGTCAGCTTGCCTTCCTTGGAAGCAACTCTGCTAATGTTTTAACGCAGACATAAATTAGGGGCCTGGAGAAGGAAGGGGAAACACTCCTGGTAAGTTTGAGCGATTGTGGAATTATCTTTTGGAGGTAGAATTCAAACTTTATCTGCATCTTCAATATTGTCCTCTTTCTCTTGGGATCCCGTCTTGGAAAAAATATCACATTTTACAATCCAAGGAATTGGTCAACAACGGTGATTTAAATCATTAATTATAAGCATCTCTGCTTACATATGGCTATGCATTGACCTTTGTATGGCTAGATGAACTCTGGTACCACTGCTTTCTTGTATCATTTTATCACCTTTTATGATCAGTCTCTTTTGTCCTTATGGCATGTTGTCTTGCTGTGCTTTGCCTCTGGGATATTTCAAGCCAGGTAGCAGCCGTGTGCTTCCCTCTTCACAGGCAGTTCTTTGACTTGTGTCCTTTCCCACCGGCATGCTCGGTCCTTGGTGGCAGCAGTGACTTGGCACAGAAAACGACGGTTGGAGGATTATCATAACACTGTCTTCACGGGGGCAGCCAGGTGTTGACCACAGCAAGAGAAAGAAAAGTTGATTTTCTTTTTCTCAGGGTCATGCACTCCCTTTCAGTTAAACAAGAGGTAAACCAGGCCCAGCCAGTGCTGAGATGTCTGCTGATGTTCTCCAGCTGTGCATTTATCATCTGCTTCTATTCTTTATTTTTCCCCCCTCCGTTTTGCACGATGAAAGTAATGACAATGTGGGATTCTAAATATATCCGAGCCGCTTGCAGGTTCTGTGATTGCGCTGTAGGCTGTGTGAAATCTGCAGGCAACAGTACGCCCGCTTGCAGTGTTGCTTTAGGTGAGAATCTGTTTAGTGCCCTAAGACAAAGTTAGAGACATACAAAGGCCCAAAGGCTAACACACTGAAGGAGATGTTGGCGGCGTTAACCTGAAACCCTCTGTCTGTTAGCAGGTAATGCCCCTGCTGGAAAATAATGAGTGCATTCAGTGGTAGTTCTCCGTTACAGGGAATTAGGCACTCACTAGCACACACAGGTTCATCAAGTGAAGCATTTCTGGGAGACAGCACAACCATCCTCACAAGGGCACCTTAGGACTACTTGATCCCAGCGAGGCAGTTATTTTTTTAGGCTGTGGGCCTCAGACCCGCTGAAGCAGTCCCTTCTGCTCCCTCACCTCCTCCTACTTCCAGCCACTCTTTCCCACTCCCTTCCTCCTCCTTCTGCTATGCTGGCACAAGCATTTGGGCATGTGGTGAAGTGCAAAGGGAGAACTAATCTGGCTGAAAAAATCCTGGCTGAAAAAGAAGGGGGGGGGGGGGTTAGCCAGCTTAGCTCCCTGCTCTGATTTATTTGCAGCAACCTAGGAGGTACAAGGAGGAATCATGTAGGAGCAGGAACTCCTTAAGCAGAGAGAGCTGCTGAAAATAATGCTCATCAGGCTATGATAGGATTTCCTTTTGTGATGACTTCTTCCTGCCACCTGCAAGGAGACAAGACAGCCCCATTACAGTTTGCGTGGTGAGGATGGAGAGGAAATAACCTGCTCACAATTACTGGACTCCAAACTGGGCATCAAAGGGGAATTTAGAAGAAACTGTCAAGTGATAGTCAAGATCTTTTATAGTGTTGTTTGGCATATAGTTCAGTTTAAAATAACAGGTTTTAACTAGTGAAGCTCTTCATGGTTTGAACCTTGCTACCCCCAAACAGAGGAACTGCCATTTAGTTCAAAGCACTGATAAGGGAAACAAGTTGACCATTAGAGAATCATCTACCAAAAGGGAAATGTCTCCTTGGTTTATATCCAAGGAGGAAGGAGTACCTCATTTGTACTCAGAAACTTAATGGTTTATGTAATTTGTAAAATATCTTTCTAGGCTTTTTTATTGTGGTGTTAAATATTATCATTACGTTTATGTGCGCATATATATATATATATATCCTCCCCTCTTTTATTTTTCAGTCCTACTTACCTCTTAGCCTAAAGAGATAAGTGGAGGCTGTAGAGAACGTTTTCAATGAGTCAGTTTGAAAGTTACTCTGGTGATCTGAGGTCACACAAGCGCTTTAGAAAACACAACCAAGGACTTGAATATACCCAGTAGCTTCAGGCACTGGGTTAAAGTGAAATAATGCTTCAAAACTAAGTCCTGACCATTAGGCAGTGATTCCAAGCAGCTGACCCAAGTCCTGTGGGTCTCCGCATAGTAAGTGAAGACAGATAGCTCAGAGGGCATGTCAGTGTGCCAGAGGCAATACCTCTCCTTCTGTGTGTAATGAACCTATAGGATGATGAAGACTGCAGGCTGAGGAAGAAGCTCTTGGGCTAGCTGATGAGAAGTGATGGATGAAGATGTGTCTGAGACCGAGTGCCTGACTTGGGACTGCCTAGGGGATGTCTCTGTCCCTTACAGATCCAGAATACTGAGCTCTAGGAAGGTAGGTAATGATAGGTGGACTTTTAAATGGAAAAATACAAGCATTCCCTGAGTGAGAACCAGATTCCTGCCCTCTGGAGATGTTCATCAGTAAGGAGTCAGATTCATGCTTAACTTTCTCACTGGCCCGTTGAATGTTGTCTTCTTTGCAGCTCAGTGCACCAGTTGCAGTAGGAGATGCATGGGAGTGGGACTGAGCATTTTGTATTCTGATGGCTGGAAGATCCTGCTAGAGAAGTGGGAGCTGTGGGAAAGAGGAGTCTGGGTCTTTAACATCTTGGGAGTGTGCTGCAGACACTGAGTTATGATACAAAAGGCTACCACCATCATCTCCACCTGTGTTCTGCAGCAAACTCCTGTGTAAGACTCACTTGGATATACCAAGATAAACTTTTTTTTTCCCCAGGGAGTTTTGCAGGAAGCACAGAAGCTTTACAGCAGTTTTGAGGCAGCCTTTCGGGACTCAGCATGTTTCTCCTTTTTCAGACCTCGAGTAAGTTTGTGTTCCAAAGGGATGGCAACAGTTGATACATATATATACACACACCTATATATGTATATATTTAGTTCTTCTGGGAGCTATTTGATACTTCAGTAAGTGGTCTGAATCACTATCTGAGAGTGAGTACCCCCAAACTGGCTGATTTGCTGGTGACGTACGTGGGGAGGATCTGGCCTTCTGGATATTAAATCAGGCAGGCTTTTTTTTTTTTATTTTAAAACTGAATTGTGTTCAAGAAGTACAATATAGAACAAGCCCCTTGTGTTTCACTTTATTCTCCTTCCAGCAGGAATGGCTGGGGGCAGGGGTATGGTGCACAGAGATGAGCCATGACTTTGTCATTAGAAAGTAAGCAAGGGTTTACAAAGTGATGATGCAGTGGCTGTGTTCCTGCAGTGTGCCCGGCAGATTGTGACTGCTGGATAATCTTTAAACTATTGCCTCACCCTATGTAACTCTGAGCTCCTGAATTACATTAGAATCTCATATTTCATCTGTAAAGCTGTGAAGCAGATAAATTTTTCAAACAGTAAGAAACATTTTTCTTTCCTATTTTTTTCATGCCAATTCCATACCTTTCCTGAGGGAGCTAGAGTGCCTGGTTAAGTGGAAAGTAATAGTGGGTCTGCAATAAATAGATAAGACGAAAAACCTGCTCTGTTGTAAAGGGTGCAGCTGCTTGATTGCATCTACTTATTTTGTCAGTGTGTGATATCCACTTTCGTGTTGTCAGGCTTTGAGATTATTAGTACTGAATCTTCACCTCATTGCTTGCATCTCCTGATAGTCTTTCTTACTTTCAACCTCCTGATGTGATAGTCTCAGCTACCATAATGATAGCTGACTTTATGCAACCCCCCCCCCCAAACAACAAAACAAAATCAGCTGAGGAAAGGCATGGCACCCACACAAGTACCAGAGAAGTACTACTTCCTTAGCTGCTGTAAAAAGTTGCTACAAACGTTAACGTTTCTCGCAGTGGGAGTATAGGGAAGAGGAAATTTGGTATGCAAGGGCTCGGAACAGTGGAGTGGCTGTGCATGTCTGCCTCAGTTGGGGGTCTGCTTGTAGTGTGGGTAAATACATTTGCTTTAGCTTTGATCTACTTTGCTTGGGCAACAAGCAGGGTGAAGAGATCAATGGAAGAGCCACCCACTTGGTTAATCACCCACAGCCCACTCCATGCTGCTGCGTCATCACTGCTACCCATAGCTGAGATATGTAGATTAGGAACAGTTTGCATATGTTTACAGGTGCTGCAATTGTATTTTTTTTTTCCAGTTGCAGAACAGACCTGTTGCTTTGTGGTGTATGTGAAGATATGGTGTGAAACCAGGTGTCCACAGACACGGAAGTCTTTGTTTTTGCAAATGCTGATGCTGTGATATAGGTGACTTGAAACATGGGGGTTTGCTTTTATACAGTAGTCGTATCAAAACATTTTGTAATTCATTAGCAAAATTCTGTACTTTATGGAAAAGACCTGGTTTGTCTGTTGGTTGATGTATATCTCAGCCCTCAAAAACAAGTGGAGCTGGATGCAGGTAGTTATTAGTGGAGACACAGGAGCTGAAGGGAAAGAAGCAGCAAAGAGTATTTGACAAAATTACGTTTTTCCATATAGCAGAAGATGAAAATAATAGGGAAAATGGGTTTCCTTTGATATCTCATGTAGAGAAATACTAAGTTTTGATGGTGACTGAGCCTGTGTAACTTAGAAACGCTGAGCTGGCATAAATCTTTATGGTGCTTGAGGTAGAGAAGCAAAAAAAGTGTAAATCAATGGACAGCAGGATGACTACCATAAGTCTGAGCACTCTGCGGTAAGTGACAGCTGTTGGATGTTGGACCTGTGAACTTAGAGTCAAAACAACACCACATACTCAGCATTTTTAGTGCTAAATGGATGAATACTTGCAATGAGTTAAGTCCAACTAGAGATCTGGGGGATTCTTCATCAGTTTTAATATGCAAATGCTCAATAAAGGTATATTTGCTTGAGTCTGAAGTAAGGTCCAGCTCCAGTTTTTGTGAATCTTTTTGTGGGAAGGCCTTAGAGAAGGAAACAGCCCATTCCCCTGGTGGCAGAAAGAATATGCCAAGATTTTCGTGTTACTGAAAAGAACTAGCCCCTGGCCTCCATGGAAGGCTGGGTTTCCACCTCCGAGTACTGTGTGCCAGTACCAGCCTCAGAGCCCTTCTGGTGTGTGACTTGTTGCAACCTGAAAAATTCACAAGATTTTCCTCAAAAGCCTTTTTTAAAAACAGTTCTGCTGCTTGAGAAAGTTAAACACAGACTCGGAAAGATACTTGGTATAAATAGCAGGGGTTTAGGAGATGAGGAATGTCATGTTGCTTTTAATGGTGCTTCAGACCAGCTAGTGCTCTGCTCCTGCGGCAAGGCTTCGTCAGACCCCTTTTTCCGCCTCTGGGGTTGATCCTGTCACGTGTAGTTTGGATGTCCATGATTTTGGACAGCTGTATTCTGCTACAATGAATGTTTTCTTAAAGCCTGATTAGATCAAAATGATGTTTGTGTTGTGTGTGACAGTGCTTGTGGTGACTCGGAGAACGAAAGACTTCATCTCCACAAAGAGGCTTCTTCATATCTCTGGTTTGGCTGATTACAAATACATTTAGTAACTGGAAAAATATGTTGCTGCTTTGTTGATGTGTTGACTCATTTGATGTATTTTAAAAGAAAACAAACAACAAACTGATTTGCTTGTCCAAACGAGTCTAGCTGACATATCTGCAGAGGTAGGCTGGGCTGGAGGATGTCAAGATCGTCTCTCATCAGATTATTGTGATCCCTTGTTTGCTTCATAGTCCATATGAAGAAATCAGTTCTGTATTACCATCAACTCTTCTGGGCCTCAGATGAGGTTTCATATGGCATCATTGTGACACACAGAGCTACGCTTTATGAACAGCAAGTTAGGGGAAACTTACCAAACCATGAAACTTGAGCATGTTTGATATTGATAAAAACTACATTGCATAAAACTTATCTGAATGGTATTTTAATGACTCAGACAGTAATAGAGAATATTCCATTCAGTGCACAGGAGACAAGATGTGCAGTTTTCAAGCTACAGTAATAGAGGGCTAGTTCAATCTGCAGGCAGTTTTATTTAAGGATGGAAACCATTGGATAGGAGGTTCTGCATATACATATGTGTGCAGTTGGCTTTTGAATGACGCATTTCTCATAGTGGGGGTGGTTCTATATAGTGTGGAGCTGTGTTATTGTTTGCACCCTGGAGTACCCCTGGAAGAACTTAAATTTCTCTTTTTCTTGGTGTGTCTAAACAGCCTGAATTGCCATTTTTGGAACTGGCTGTAATGCATCTGCTTCCAAGCAGATAAAGATTTGGGTGGCCACATGAGCTCCAACAATGACAAATTCATCACTGTGTTGCTGCGTTCTGAACTGTTCTGCTGGCTTTCTGTAGCCGTTTTGGGCAAATTAAGCAAATAGTCCTTTAGATAGTGGCACCTGGGAAGTTTCCTCTGCCATGTTCATTTGTTAATAATATAGCTGTGCTGATGCTGCAATCTCTCTGTAAGGGCGATATTGGCCTTTCTCTGTAAGCTTCTTGGCTATTATCTTTACACAACTACTGGAAATGTTTACATCTTTCAGGCCTCTACCTTTGACTCAAGCTTGGCTGAAGTTTCCCAGTGAGTTCAAGTCGGAGGGAGGGAAGGAACCGTCAGATAATACAAGCTTTTTTTCCTAAGAATACCAAACTGAAACCCCAAAGACAGAATTTGAAAGTGAATACGACAATTACTATAACAACTTGACAAATACAGCTGACTTTATGCTATTCCCATGTTCAATATGGGCAGTCTTCTTTCTTTTTCCCTAAATTTACAATTCCTAAGTGTATCGCTGGTATTGTTTAGGAAGATAGGGATGAACGAAGTAGTTCAGACTTTCCCTAGGTACTAGCTAGACCTTCTGTTGTTTTCCAGATTTCTTCAGAAGTGCAGGGGTAAAATCCCCTGATGTAAAAACATGGTTTCTGGTGTTATTATTTCTAAAATTAGAGGTGTAATGTTTAGCAAATTCCATGGTGCAGCATGAGTATATGGAACAAAATTTTGTGTTCTGTTTCAAAAGCGTGTAATGCAGTTTTGTCATTGTATATAATATATATGCAGAGTTTTACTGTATAGTTAATAATAGCCAGATTTCAAGGTAGACAAACGTGTTAACAGAGGTGAAAGTGAGTATGAGAGTTTACTACAGGTCTGCTGGCTTTGATTGAGTTTGAGGAACTGCTGTTTTCATTAATTATGAATGTTCTATATCATAACATTTCTCTTAGAGTAAGAGAACTATCAAAATAAAAGTGTATTATTTACATAGGTGTCAGTTACTGCAGTTGATATTCTCAGCTAAAACTGGGTCCCAAGTCATGCTGGACTGGCTTCAGATTTCAGACTGTTATTTGCAAAGTGCAAAAGGGTAATTTCTCAGCTGGGGTAAGATGAAGTTGTTAGAATTCAATTTTAAAGGCAAAGAATCAGAGTGGCTTAAAATAAGCTTTACATAGCCTCTACCTCAAACATACTTTCTAAGGCATTCAGCTACCATGGTGATGAATGTGGTATAAATAGAAATTAGATTAGATGATAAAATCCAAAATGTTTCTGAGTAGATCTAAATTAACAGTGGCCATTCAGGAAAGAGAGGTAGGAAGTCACTGTGCAAAATTTAAGAAAATACACACTAACAGTAAATCTCGAGTGGTTTATAGAAAGAGGAAGGTAGGAAGCAGTTGGTAATATTATGGCTGGTAATACAATATCCACAGGAATATTGGATTCTGATTCTTTTCAACAGCGCAAAAAAAACCAGACACAGGAGATGTTTTAGAAACTTGAGAAGCACAGAAAGATTTTTACCTGAGAGACAAAAACCTCTTTTAAACAGACAGGTTCTAGAAATGGCAACATTCCCCTATGTATCTACGAAGCAAATAAAGGATCCCACAACAGTGGGATACACAACTAGGAAAGACACTCAGAAATAAGTCACCTGTTCTGCAAAAGACATACATCTCTGTCCCCCATCAAGGAAACCCGCTTTAACTTGTAACATAAGACCACAATATAATTTAAAGACAGCAAGTACTTTTTAGTCTGTTTGCATAAGCAGCTTGTAGTTTTTTGCCACAATATATTAAGGTCAACTGTTCCGTAGGAATTAAAGCTTGTTTAGGCCCCAATTTGCAGACTTATTTAAAGGACATATAACTTTAGGGACATGGAGAATTCTGTTGTTTTCAGTGGGACTATTCATGTGCTTTAAATTGCAGGTGGACTGAAGTACCCTGCTGAAGAATGGTCTTAGAAATAGCCGTGTACAGGTCTATGTAGACATAAAGAATATACAATAGGTTAATGTGTGCTCTACAGATACATCTTTGTATGAATGGTTTGCCCTCTGTTGCTGCTTTTTTTTGACTTTGTTTTGTCTGCAGCCAAGGGGAAAGCTTAGCTTCTCTAGCAATTTACTTTCCAGTGATTGAGTAATACCCTGTGATTGCTAGTGTGTGAACACCATTACTTGGTGACCTTTCCTAGTGATTGTATGATGACAACTGCGTAACAGCTGCCCTTAAACTAGCCTCGTGTTTGAGATGATCAAGGGATTAAAAACCTGTCTTTCGTGCTGCTACTTTCTGAGGTTTTGAATTGAGTCTTTTTTATGTTGTCATCGTTTCTGCTAGTTAGAAAACAAGTTAACACTTCAATCATGTATTTGTGACCAAGATGTAAGCACTGTTTTTGGCTGGTCAGGTGAACAAAATCAGAGGGTGCAGTTTATCTAACTCAGAAGTAATTCACTGAATATGGTCTGATAACAGTTCTCCACTACTTACCAAAAATCAAAGTTTAAAGGAAAAGTGATGACCAGCCACTTATCTAGAGACTGAAATTTTAGATTTGAAAGTAATTTTTTAAAAAATACATGGCTGAAATTATTTTGGATGGAGCATAATAGCTGGACAGAACAGACACTTCAGGCGATGTGTGATAGTGCTCCCTCACCCTCATGTTACTCAATTCAAGATACTGATGACCTCTCTGTGAGGAGGCAGAGGTGCAGGAGAATGTTCTCAGGGCCTCTATGAAGGTGTCCACTAAATAACGAGTGATGGAAGAATATACCCTTACAACTATCCTTTTAACTAGAACTCACCACGAACGTGTGGCCTGCAGGTAAGTTGTTCGGGCAATGTGAACCTAAGTGCCAGCAGTACAGTCCTTCAACAGATCTTAGGTCTTATCAGTACCAGTAAGATAGCCTACTGCTTTTACAGATCAGCTCAGCAATGAAGAAAAGCTGACTGAAGCTGATCTTAAGCAGGGGAGAGGTTACGTAAACAAAGAAAACCTTTTTTGTAGCCTCACTTCTTTGAGGGTATGCAAACACAATTGGTTAACTGGCTCATTAATTTGGTGATGTCCCTGGACTCTGAGCTGTCACTAAGCTTGTGCATGCATTTTGTTTAGGAACCCTTGTCTCCTCCTGGCAGATTACATATGTAACCAAAGCTGGGTTTCCATTACCCCTTCTCTGAAATAGCAACGGGATATATCTGGGTATGACACTATCAGCTTTGAAGATGTTTGATCTAGAACACAACGTGCAGTTCATCTTAATAACACAAAGCTAGCATAAATGCATCAAAAGCACCCTCTTCTCACATACCGGCTTCTTATAGCTGAGCGCAGGCTGGCTTTTTCAGTCACCTGAGTTTCTTGGGGGCTGCTCTGTTACTGTTGAATAAATTCTCATGGGAGTAAAGGGTTATCAAAAGTACAACTACTTCTTTAGATTACCTTCTTTATTGTAAACACAGAGTAGCATCAACACTTTAAGATAAAAACCCTAAAATAAAAAGTAAAAAACCAATCCTCTCCTGCCTACACAGTTCTCCCTTTGAGACTGAAATGAAAGAATCGCAGATATTAGCCACATCACTTAACGCATTCCTTGAAGGCATTTGGATGCTGTGGTGAAAAGGGGTGTAGACAAACCAACGTAAAACAGCACAGCTTCAGTTGTGTAACTCACGGCAGGCTCTACAGGTAGTCAAACTGAGACCACATACACTTCTTGGGTGTCCATTTCCCTTTCAGTATAGCTTAAACTCGGCTAACAGTTGTGGCCTATATGGTATTGAGAGCGGAAGGACATAATGATCCCTGTGGGCTTAAAGCATGAAACGACAATAACAATGGCTGTGTTCTGAGGGAGAGGCCATGATATCCTCCAAATGCCACATGATGATGGTTTCAGAAGAATCTATCATTCACTAAGCTGTATAGATCAGGTGTCTCCTTCTCCTCCCTCTTCTACCTGAGGAACTAGTTGTCATTATTATCATTTAAGCATTCCCTAGATACATGACTTCCAATATATCACCGGCATGAATGAATGTTTTTGCATTTGTCATTGCTGTAAGACCACCAGCTGATGTATGTTATCATCATTTTATGGCACAATTTTTGTTCCAGGTTCTCCACAGACTTGTCTCTATGTTACTTAGACTACGGACAGATGTCCTCTTCTGGATCCAGCTAGAAGAGCTTAAGATGTTACTGTGCTTTACCCCTCCCCTCCCCTCACCTCTGCTCTGCTAACAAAGCAGCTTGTCTGAGTGCTCCCTAACCCACTTCAGGCACAATCAACTGAGTTAGTGCATAGCTCCTAGTTCAAACAGTTTAAATATCTCAGCTGATTCTGCTTGAAGTGGGTTAGGGAGCACTCACACAAACAGCTGGGAGAGCTACCGGGCTAGTAATCAATGCCCGAGGGACACTGATAAACAGCTTGAGAAGAGGAGGGCAGGGCACAAATGTTTCAAACCCCTGCAGCTGTTTGCAAATTGAATGTCTACATAGCGCCTGTAGGCTGCATGTGAGCTATGGCAATACCTCTGTTTCTAGATGAGGCATTCTTCTCAGCTGTAAGAGATAATGACTTCTTTTTAAAAAAAAAAAAAAAAGGAAAATTGAGAATTATAAGAAAGTTTACAGTGATGTGCTCTGTAGCATATGAGCAGAGATTCTCTGAGCCCAGCACAGCATATTGTGCAACAGCATGGGAGAGGGGAAATTTTGGCCAGGAAAGTCAAAGCATATTCTTTCTTTTATCTGTTGGATGCTAAAGCGGTGGCTTTCATGTGCCGATTTGATTTGACTGGCCTGAAGAGGGGGGGCAGCCAATTTCTATGGAGCTTCATTCCCCAGTTCTGGAGCCTACTTATTAGAGTCTGAGTGTTAGCTGTTTCAACCCAGTGATGAGGGAGCCCTTCCAACAAACAAGTTGGGCTGCCTTCCACCACATTCTGTATCTTCCAAAATCTCTGAGGGGAACAGAGTGAACAAATATGTTGAGTGAGTGTGCTCAGTTTGCAGTAAACGGCTGAACAACCCTCCCAGGGCATATGCACCGTCTATAGCCATCACACCAACGTTGGGTGTGAGGACCAGAGGATACATCTCATTAATTTGCTTATACAGGCCCTTGGTCTGCACAAGCTTCTGCTGTAGTGATGTGGAGCCGGGAAGGGGCGATAGAAAATACACCTTTATGGGAAACACGCTTGTTCTGGTGGTTCATGCTTGGGCCCAGGCATCTGGAGAGTCTATTTCTGGCATTACCACAAACTCGCAGTATGCCCAGGGCTGAGTCACATATGAGACATCATTATCCTGTATGTAAATTAGGTATCAACAACGTTGCAGGTGATGTTTGTTGCAGCCTTTTTTTTTTTCTTCAAGTGCTTTAAGCGTACTAATATATCGTATTCTGGGCCTGTTTACGGCCAACCTGGTGGATTTGTGGGCTGTAGCGTGGCCACCTGTGCCCAGAGAAACACAGCTTTGTTTTTTACAATTGACTGGTTCAATGTTGGTGTTTTTTCCCCGGGGCAAACCCCACCTTCACTGAAACATGAACTGTGACGCAAGTCTTGCTCTGAAGGGCAGCAGCATCTGCAGTGTTTGCTGGGGGGTGGTGAACCCTTTCTTCCCCCCCACACGCACTGTACCCTTTCTGGTCATACGTGGCTTTAAAGAAGCTTTTAAGCTGACGAAATCCATCTTGGCCAGCGCGTCCTTCCTGGGGCCAGCCCTGGCAGACGAGCCCGAGGCACCGGCCTGGATAAAGGAGCGCCCCTCAGAAAGCAGGAAGGCGAGTACGGCATCAAGCCCAGCACAAGCCTACGGCCCCGTTGACACCCCTGGACTCTGACAAGCTTCTCCACCCGCCCCCACGGCCCGCAATAGCGGGCCGGGGCCGCCCGCACCACCGCCCTCCTCAGACCGCCCCCCCGACCCAAGATGGCGGC
>NW_010972436.1:22454174-22510693 GCF_000737465.1 Haliaeetus leucocephalus | reverse complement strand
CCTCCGCCGCCGATGCAGTGAGGCCGCGCCGGGCCGGGCCGGGGGAGCCGGCGGCGGCCTGGATGGTGGCGTAGAGCCCGCAGTGCCGGCTCCCCAGCATGGCGAGCTACCTGCCCCCCTGCGTGATAGACGGAGGCACCGGGTGAGTGCGGGGACGGGACGGGACGGGGCGGGGGGGGGGACGGACCGGCGCTGCCAGTCCCCTGTCTGAGGAGTGTGTGTGTGGGGGGGTGTCTCCGCCGTGCCGGCGCCCCTCAGCCGCCGCCCGCTGCCGGCGAGGGCCCTCGGCGGGGAGTCCCTTCTCCTCTCACATGTCCCGGTCTCCTCTCGGCCTGTCGCCCCTGTGGCGGAGGGTCTCCCTCCCCTGCGGGCCTCGGCTGCTGCCGCTGCCCACCGCCCTCCACTGAGTATCCTCCTCCTCCTCCTCCTCCTGCCCTTCCTCCCCGTCGGGTGTTTGGAGCAGGGCAGTCCTGCCGTAGCCCAACTGTGTGGCCCCGGCAGGCCCTGTGCCTCCGGGGACGGTGTGTTTCTGTGCGCCGTTTTCTGCTCTTGGGTCCGGTTTTTGTTCACGTTCTCTGACTTTGTGAACTATTGCGTGGTTAAAATGCTAAAACTGGGGATTGCTTATTTCAAATGACTGCCTGGAGAAAGGGGACACGTGTTTGCTTTGCCTGGGAGCTACGAGCCAGCACTGACTGGTCCAGAGGCAGGTGAGGTGTGCTTGCTGGGCTGTGGCCTCTCCTTTATGCACAGTACCTGGACTGCAGTGGCCTTGCCATATTGCATCTGGCTGTGCCTCTAGACAGCATGTACATCTTCTTGAACCTTGCCAGGTATTACCTCTGGCCAGCAATGAGATGGGAGCTGGCTGTCTTACGCTGGTGGTATTTCTTTGTCATTAGGTCATCCCTTCTTCACCTTTGCCAAATCAGTGTGAGATTTGTTCTATGTTTAGCCGAACCACAAGTTTTGTAACTCTAGTCTTTGAGGACTAAAAGGAATCTGAATTGCAGAGGCTCTGCTCGGGAGGCATTTCAGGAACAGGTCTCTCCTACCTGTCTGTGACTAGAGAAGACCCATTCATCATCCAGTAGACCAGTTCTGCTGTGCCTCAGGAGTGGGAGGTGTCAGAGGGAGCTGTAATGAAGGTGATACTGAATATGTGGTGTGCTTTTGCTAATATCTTTCCTTTGGCCCAACAGTTACGGACACCTCTGAGGAGGAGTGGAGACACCAGTCCATGCGTAACTAACTATTCAGCCAGTAACCTTACTTGTCAGGTTCTGCGTTGGTGTCACTGATTGTGTTAATTTTTTGCAATAATAGACCTTTCCTCTGCAGGGAATTTGCAGCACTATTTTCATTTCTTTAATGCTTGGAAAGTTACCTTTAAAATTTCCAAAACTGAGCCATCTTAAAAAAACCAAACCCAAACCCAAATCAACCAAACAAAAACCCCAACCTCCTAGATAACCAGAGAAAGTACTTTCCAGTGATGTGGTATCACACTGCCTTCTCCTGAAAAAGTGTTTCATATTTTGAAATAAGTCTCTATTAAACTGTCATAAAACTTTTAGAAGTCTCTTGTCATATTTCTGTTTATACCTTATTGTACTAGAAAGCAGCTTCGTCCCCTCAGTGGGGAATACTGGAGTCCACAGCTGGAAACTTTGGGAGTAGAATAGAGACTGGGTTCCATCTGCATGTAATTCTGCCTGTGCATTAGATACTCCTTGGTAGTTTCCCGTGTTCCTTCTATTTACTTGCTGAAGGTATTTAAAATATCTGTTCTCCACAGAACTGTTGGTGTTACAAGAATGTTACTTTACAGTTTTGAAGAGTTTTTCAGGGAGAGAAATGGGAGCTCTAGGTGGATCCTTTAAAAAGGCTACAGTGTAAACTACAAAATCCAGAAAATGCATTAAATGCAATGTCTGTCTTTTGCGGGAGATGATCTTTGCTCTCAGTTTGTGGAGTGATTATAGCAGGTAGATACTTTTGATGAACAGTTGTACAAAATAAATAAGGATAGAAAATGGTTTATTGTGTCCTTTCAGAGACATAATAATTTAAGTAGAATTTCTAATCTATTTAGTGCTTGCATGAAAAAATTGGTGGAGTTTGTGTGTGGGGGCGTGTATATCGGTTTGTTTCAGGAAGGGTTCAGATAGTCCCCAAATGATGTGACTTCGTATTTCCATGCCTCCAAATGATCTTAATTCATATGAGACAACATGGTGTCTCTGCTGATGGGACTTCTGCTTGGCTTTGCTGCAGGGCACTGAAATGTGGAAGACTTTTCAGCAATGAGGTTATTGAATTTGAAATAAGTTATTTTGCAGAATTCAAGAAGAAATAAGAGTCTGAACCAAAGCAGCCAGAAGAAGTAGCTTGACTCATTGATATACAGTCTCTGGAATTTTCCTCTGTGTGGGCTGAAAACCTTCTTATTGTTAGAATGAATTTATGTTGGGATACAAGCTTCAAACAATTCATTCAAATTATTCATGAAAGGGTTTTCAGATGAAAAACTAGGAAGAGTATAGCAGAAATGAAAAGGTATATGCAGACGTGCACTGTGGAGCATTACGTGTATAAAATCCACTTTTCTACTTACATCTCTGATAGTGAATAAGGTGCTTTGTCCAGGCACTAATCTCTCTTCTTTTTGTGTAGGGGGATTTAAGAAGTCTTGGAAAAGACTCTTTTTGTTGTTGTTGTTTCGTCTGTAAGGAGCCTGGTTTAATTTACTGTTGTTTGCAGCCCTAGGCCTCAGTCCTGTAAAATGCTGGAATTTTTCAGGAAAATTAAAAAAAAAAAGCAACAGCAAGAGTATAGAAAATAGGTAGTAAGAAACATAGTGTCATAGCAGGACAGGATAACATTCCTTTTCTCTGTTGGATAGATGACTTGAACTTTCTTTGTCATAACTGTTCACTCTTTATTAATAAATTTTGCAGAAAGTGGTAATAATTTGCTCTCATCTTTTCCATTAGGACTTGCAAATGACTTGTCCTACTTCAATTTTGATGCACTACATCTTCATTTTCTTTGCATGAGGTTTTCCTCGTGATCAGTTTACACATTGCTATCTGTCTTTTTGTGGAGAAGGGCATGCTATTTTTAGTTTGTTAGGACTAC
This sequence comes from Haliaeetus leucocephalus, assembly GCF_000737465.1. Classification (NCBI taxonomy): domain Eukaryota; kingdom Metazoa; phylum Chordata; class Aves; order Accipitriformes; family Accipitridae; genus Haliaeetus; species Haliaeetus leucocephalus. The sequence goes on along the minus strand of NW_010972436.1, from coordinate 22,507,552 downwards.
CAGGCGTTTTTGGTGTTGCTGTTTTAAGTAGCTTTAAACTTTATAACTAGTTTTATTAACTGGCATTTAGCTGTGGGACATCAGAATGCTAGTAGGTGGGTGTGCGAAACAAAGATGTCTTAAAATACCTCTCTCCTCTTCTGTGTGTGTATTTGCAGACACTGAGGAATACTTCTATTTTGGGTGTATTTTATTGAAGTCACTCCATTTTTCTTTTAGTAAAGAAAAATAACTTTGACAAAGTCTTACTGATAGCTTATAGTTAAATACTTGATTTCTGGGAGAAGTGAGCTGGACTTGTCTTAAAACGTGAAGCTTAGGGTGTTTATTGTTTTTGTTGCTGGGCTATTGAGATAGCTGGAACCTCAGAACATGTTACATTTTTCCCTTCTTATTATATTTCTGATGCTAAATGAGTTGCTTTAGCCAGGTATTACCTCTGCTCTTCACATGTGAAACTTGTGAACAGGCATTATTGTAATTGCTGTTCTAGGTCTAAGGAGCCTGGGTTAATTAACTGGTGTTTATAATCACAGGCTTCAGTCCTGTAAAGTCCTAGAGTCTCTCAAAAAAAAAGCAATGGCTCTAATGTATGCCTTATTCCTATAGTGCCTGTTGGTGCTCTTGGGTAAATTGTGGAGACATAGTAGATTTCTTCTGTTTGATATTTCCTCCTTCATCCCTTCTTTTCTTCATTCCCATTCCTTCATCACATCCTCCTTCATTTCAGAAGTGCCTTTCCACATCTTTATGAAGAACCTTGTGTTGCGAGTTTCTCAGGCATATTTGTAATAATGATAATACAGTCTGTTTATGGCAGCATGGCATCACAGGTGTTCTGGCAGTAAGAACTTAGTTATTTAGCATCTTAGCTGTCAGAGACAGTGTTCTCTTTACAGAGGGTATTTTTTGTTTGTTTACAGGACTTTATTAATGCATTTTGCTGTTTTCAGTCACTTAATTTCTATCTCTTCAGAGCTTTTTTGTGGATGTAACACATTGTTTTAAAGATCTGGACCAAAAAGCAATAGAAATTGAGGAAATGCTAAAATGTTCACAGCTGGGCTTTGGTCTTCTGCGTGCTTGTCCAGAGAAAAAAATGATGTCTTGTATTTTGAGATAGATAAAGCAACTGCCCGAGTTTGTGATTTTTATATGCCTAAATTATGTTCTCCTGCTTTAGTAAGAATTTTCCAAAATACATCCCTGCTCTTTAAAACGGTTGAGGGTGCAGTATCTGCTTCCAGGTTTGGTCTATGTCTACATTTTGCGGTCATTTTTCTATGTTAAGTTTTTCCATTTTTTCATGGTAGGACCTCAGAAAAGAAGGTGGTTAGGACATACCATTCCTCAGAAAAAGCTAGTGAAACTGATTTGTGTATTAACTCATCACCTGGGAAAAACAGGATGTACTAGAGAATGATCTTTATGTTTAGAAACTGCTTGTTTCAACAATACATAATTTTCAGATTTTTTTTTTAAATGAGTAGTCCCTTCAAATCCCCTTGCATAAAATAGCTTTAGTCTATTAGATTAGTTTTCTACTAATCTTTAATGCAGTCTCCAGTATCCTATATTTTGGAGAGTTTCCAGTAGGTTCCTATCTCACTGGCAATAAATCTGTTACTTCTAATGAAATTAAGTTGGAATACTGATTATCTACACATTCCCTGCAGCTGTCTCTGTAATTTACAGATCACAAGACGTTGCATTACCATTAGTCTGCTAGGCTGTAACCCAAGAGAAACAAAACCATGTTTTAGATGCTTAAATATTCATTGGAGAAGGGACTGGAGACCAGGTAACCTCTCTAACTGTTTAAGTCCAGAGCCTTTCAGGTCAATGAATATTTAAATATCTTGTATAAAAGGGAACGGTCTCTGTAGGAGGTCCTGGAAGTGGGTCACCCAAACACTTTAATGTGCTCTTGGGTATGGCGCTGGAAGGTGGAATGTGTTCGGGTCCTGCTGGGCAGAAGAAAAATCTGGGACCAAGTCTGCCATGTCCTGAGTGAACAGGCTACTTGGCAAGAAAGGGCAGTACAATTGCATTGTCTCTTTTTCTTCGCTTCCTCAGTGGTTTTGAGAGTAGTTTGAGTTTCCCTCCCATCTGGTTTTGTCAAAACAACTGAAATAGGGCTGCTTGTTCAAGTCTGTCTCTTGTTTGATCCTAAAGAGATTTTTTTTTTTGAACAGCTTTTTTTCATTTCCTTGCTTCAACATTGCACTGAGAATTTAGTTACTCTCATAGTTCTAGTATTAATCCTTCAAGGATTAATGGCATGCAAAAGAAATCTTTCCACATGTTATCTTCTGTGAGATGTGTTCTTTGAAGAGAACTATTTTTCACTAATACTGAGAAATAAACTTATCCCATAGTTTTAACAGGAGTTAATTCAGCGAGTGAAAAAATAAATTGGTAAAATATTGAGCTATATGCTTTTGGTAACTTTAAGTTATTCTAGTGGGGGGATTTGATACCTACTTAAGAGGGAAGGTTTGCAGACTGATAGCCCCAGCTGACTTTTAGAGCGTGTTTTCTTTTAATACTGTGACTGGGTGTGAGTTTAGCATGTGTGTAGATGGGGGAAAAGATGGCAGACCGAACTTGCCTCTCAGCCAGAGTTTAGTGTAAGAAATGAGTTCTGGTTATATTGCAGGAACCTTTAATTTTACATATATATATATATATATATGCACACACATATAAAAATTGTATAAAAAGTATATATGCATTTTTACATGCTTAGGTATATGTGTAGATTGTATATATTGACTTTGTTTTTTGTCACTGGGGCTTGAAGGGCTGTTTTCGTGAGGCTTCTGCCTGATTGCCATTTCCAAGTCTTAGAACTAAGTCTCTTGAATCCAGAAATGGTTTCCTTGGTCCTCGCTATGTGCATTTGAGCAAAACCCTTTTCAGAGAGACATGAAGAGGAAGTATCATGTAATGCATCTTAAATGCCAGTATAATTCCTGTTGTTGCTTGTTACATTTTAACAATATTCCCTAGGTAGGCTTCATCCTAAAAATGTGAAGAAACTATGCAATAATAATCATAAAAACAATTCTTACTAGTAATGGCCTTCTTTACAAATAAGTCTAATTTAATGTCCTGATTGTATTTTTTGAGAGCCACAGAAAGTATGTATAAATATTTTGGATTAGACTGAAAGCATATGCCTATATAATGATTAAAAATAAAACAAACGCTTGCCCCCAAAACACAGTCCTTGTCTTTTTAGCCTTGGGGAAGATGTTTTTTTTAACTATTATTTGAAGTCTATTGAAGCTATAGCTTTGAAGAGATATTGAAAATATAGTATTTAAATTCCAAGGTCATTGTTAATTCTGTTCTGATTTAATTCCTTTATCTAAGCAAACTGACTTTTAATGAGTGTTCTTATGCCAAATGCTCCATAAAGGGGAACTTACTGTTTAAGCTCTTAATGAGGAAGCAACCCTCTGCTTTAGTGATGGCATAATATTGTTTGCAAATATTGACAGCAGGCTGTAGACAAAGACCCTAAATTCAGTTTAGGACCTAGAATGTGACTGGTCTCATTTAAAAATGTCATGGCTTTAGGTTTTCATGGTAAAAATGGACGTGAATAATGCTGATTTCCCTCTAATCATGCTATCATTGTACTTCTGTTCCAATCTAATGAGAATATTAGAGAGACTTCGGTGTCTGCAACCATTCAATTAATTTTGTTGTTTTTTTTGTTGTTGTTGTTTTTTTGGTTTTTTTTTTTTTTTTTTGAAATCGCTTCTGAATTTCTTTTTCTCCTAGGAATTAAAGCTGTTTTTCGTAGTCTGGGATGTTAATTCTTTCTAGTTGCTCAAGACCTGAACTAGCTTGCAGCCAGTAACACCATGCAGAGATTTTAGATTTTGAGTGAAAATTCCTTTTTTTTTTCATCTCCAAGTTATCAGTTTCTTTTTTCTCTTGATCCTTTACTTGTTCAAATAGATATTATATGTATATTAAAAGAGACTGACAATGTTTCGTACCATCTGCTGCCCATTCCTAAAGCATTTCATCAATGCATGCTTACCTTCGTGTAGTATGTATAGATTACCACACACAGATACTATACCTGTGACAGAGTGAGTGGTTTGTGCAAGGCATGAAAGGGAATTGTGTCGGGATTGCAACTAGCGTTCTGAACTGTGGTTTGTTCTTAAGACACACTATTTTTTTTTCCTGTGTTTGACAATATTAAACAAATATGCAAAGTCTAATGACATCTTTGGGTCATGGTAGCTTTCTGAAAGGTAAGATCTGCACAGCCCTTTTTTTACCAAAGGGTGTAATGTTGCCTGCCCATCTTTTGTCATAGCTGGTCAACGAGATGGAGAAGTAAGAGCTGAGTTTTCAGATTTCATAGTTCAGAAAAAACACTACCAAAATTTGTAAGCTGAAGTTGTCTGAAAAATAAATAACACCTAAAATATTTACCACTTCTGAGTTTTCTTCTCAGCAGGATGACACTTAAAAGCATAACCCAGAAAATATAGATGTGGTATGCGATTGTTTGGCCTTTGCTTTAAGAAATGTAGTTAATTGAAAGTTTTTTCTTTTTCTTTACATCTAAGTCCATCTAATGACCTCGTGACCATTCTTTTTCTAGGTATACAAAACTTGGCTATGCAGGAAATACAGAACCTCAGTTCATTATCCCATCATGTGAGTATTTTTTTTGTCCCTCCAAATTCTAATATACACTGCTATCACTGAGCATTTTCATGAGTAAATGACATGCTTTCCAACTCCCAGCTCAGCCTTCATAGTCTCGTGTCCATCTGGGAAGTGATACTCGTTGCGTTAGCATCTTTGGCTAGAGTGTAGCTAAACAGAACTCCTTGTTTGCAATTAGCTAGGACTGTTGCTCATTAAATCAGCTCTTGGTTGCTATGACAAAGATGAGGAGAACTCCAGTCCAATTTCCTTTTTATCTCCATTATTTTTCTGCCAGGACTCTTGAGTAGGCAGAAGGCAATTTACCTCCTGTCTACCTGACACCATGGTTACTGCCCGGATAATCTGGGGAAGGCTTCCAATCAAATTAAGTACTAAAGTGCAGGTGGTGTCTGCCTTATTTACATTGTCTGGGACTGTAGACAGTTTAATATTCAAAAAAGTTGTTCCTGTTAGAAAATGTTCTTTTTGGGTGTGTGTTTACCAATTAAAATGTTTGTGCCCATTTAATGTGCTTTCGTTGAGCAGATTTCCTCTTCATTTTTTTGTATATTAAACTTGTTTAAAATGTTATACCTTTCTGGTGTTCTTGATTTTAATTGTGATCTTAATAGTTTCTCTCAAATGTTATATGTATTTACAAATATTAGCACTGACTATGTATTTACATCTATAATGGCATATATTATCTCATGGTTATCTCCATTTACGTTAAACACTGCCTTTCACTTTTTGTGAACTTTGTCAATTAACTACTTATTAATGCATCTAGATTGCCTTGTAGCTACTCACAGTAGAAGGTATAAACATAACGAAATTATAAAGGTAATCGGAGGCCAAAGAGGTGGAGGGGGACATGTTCTTTAGCAGACATGGCTGCAGTACTGGTTATAGTCTTACTAGTTTAAGTATTGTACAAAATTCAAACCTAAACCACTGGTAAAGATTTAAATGTCTTATGTTACATAAAGAAGTGGGGTAGCAGGAGTTTCCTGCGAATTTGTTATAAATCCTGTTTTATAAAACTATAAACTTGTTGGGGCTTAGATGTGTTTCCAAAATAATTGTTTGCCTGTCAGTAATTTTTGGTGCTGATAGTATTTGGCGTGTTTGTGGATGATGCCTGTCTACTCTGCATTTTCTACTACATGTTATTTAGATCCTGATTATGACCTATTAAAAGAAAACTGTATATAAATAAGATTATATTTTAGAGTACTTTATTCCATTTTTATTTATAGCTTGCCCCAGATTTTTTTTTTTTGCTGTCTCATCTTCTTGCCTATAGCAGCCATCACCTAATAATTCTAGTGATAGTTGCAGCCTGCTAATGGGAAGCATAAGTGTCTCTGAAGATTTCTCTGTAGCACTGCAAATTGATTTCTCCCCTCCTCCCTTCCTCCTTCTCACCAACTGAGATAATGACTCCAATACTTATTTCTGAAGTACATAGTTTATTTTCTTCTCCTCCTGTGCTCTTAATTCTAGACTTGAAACTCAGAAAATCATGTTGCTTACTGGCTTAAGGAAGATCTCCAGTGCAGTGCTGCACTTGCACAGGTTTAGTGACTGCTGTAGTCTGTAACAGAATACATTTTTAAGATTTCATCTGAGTTACTACTTACGTTAATGAGGGATGGCCAACCAGAATCCTGTGTGATGCAGTGAGAATGAACTCGGCTATATTGGCTTGTCAATAGATACTTACATAATTTCTACTTTCTGGAAACTATGCTTTCTATATGCTAATTTTCATTTCTGGAAAAGAATCCTTAAGTAAAGAAATATTCATTACTTGGTATTTAGCTGTTTTAATTTTGTTTTGATTTGTTTGGATTTTATTCTAAGGTATTGCAATCCGAGAATCAGCAAAAGTAGGTGACCAGGCTCAAAGGAGGGTAATGAAAGGTGTTGATGATCTGGACTTTTTCATAGGAGATGAAGCCATAGATAAACCTACCTATGCTACAAAGGTAAGCATTGAGTATTTTTAAGTCATCTTTCCAAAGTTTCACATTTTTATTATATAATGTTCTAGGACTTTTTGATAGCCATTTAAAACATGCATTTGCTTCTTTTCTAAAGTATTTTTGTTGCTTTTTAGAAACTGCATGATTTGGTTCATGGCTTTACCTTTTTTTTTAAACATCTGGTTTACTAGTGACTAGTGTTGTCCTGTGTGGTTTTGGTGCTTGAACCCTTGTGTAAATATCCATTGATACAGTGCAGCTGTTCAGTTTTCAAAATTATTAGCTATTAAAATAGTCATATTTTAATATGAATATTTAAATCCTTGCTAAAAGTGTGTTCTCTTAACATGGCATATGAACTGGGTAATGTGTTGGATACTTTTGCTTCAGGGAATGTCACAATTGTTTTGTGGAGGGCTGTCTTCAATGTAGCTTTTCTGTGAATCATATTTTCCATACCGTAGTAAAGGACTTCTTTTACTTACAAAATGTTACTGGCTTATGAATTATGTGGAAAAAATCATTTTTTATACATCCTACTGTATTACTTAAATGTCAGCTGTGTTCTTAACATTGAACAAAATGTAAACATCATCCCTGCAAGAATTTTCGTTGAAAAACATATAGCCTATGTGGTCTTTATTTCTGTTTATAGATTGGAAGGCATATTGAAGCCAAGTATGATTCTCAACTTTATAAATGATAAAATTTGTACAAAAAGAGATTAAAACACAGTGCTGCAATACAGCAATAGCAGTACTAGGAATAGAGTCTGGATTCTGACTTGTAGTCCTGCAAGATGGAATCGCAATTTGAAGTACCTGGGAGCAGGAGATAACTTCAAATAGTGCTTCTAAATTAAAGTTACAATGGAGGATTTCATAAGGTAACCATGAGATGAGGTGTTTTCATTCTTGCAGAAGATGTAAGAGTTTGGGGACTTAGGCTGTTTGTATTTCTGGGTTTGATTATCCTTGTATGGTCTAGAGTGTTGACAAGTTTTCTTGCTTCAGTGGCCTATCCGACATGGTATTGTTGAAGACTGGGACCTCATGGAGAGATTCATGGAGCAGGTCATTTTTAAATACCTACGAGCTGAACCTGAGGATCACTATTTTTTAATGGTGAGTTAATGAGACTGGGTAAGAAAATGTTTTTGTAAGAGGAAAACTAAATAATATTCCAAGCACAAGTAGCTCTGTTGGAGGATTTTTCTCTGTTTATGTCTTATTTCTTCAGCAACTGGGAGAGATGGGGGGAGGGAGAAGGAGGAGGAAAGTAGTCTGTAAAGCTGCATTATAACTAAAGTCTGTTCATTTTGCAATGCAGGTTACTGCAGGTTGGATTTTGTTTTTGAAAAGCTTCAATCACTTTAAACAAAGTAAATTGTTTGAAATTTTTTGAGTGCACTGAGAATTCTAAATGTTTGATTACCATACCAAGCTAATCAATGCATGAACCATTAGAACTCTATTGAGGTGCTTCTTCAAAACTTTTTTTTTTGCCCCCCAGACAGAGCCTCCACTGAACACACCAGAAAACAGAGAGTATCTTGCAGAAATCATGTTTGAATCATTTAACATACCAGGACTTTACATTGCTGTTCAGGTGAACAAAGTGAATATATACTTCTAAAGTACAGTATAGCTGCAGTATGTATAGTCTTCTGTATGCACGTGTCTAAAATGTTTGAAACAGTGTTTTCTGAGACTGTAAATTAGCACACTCTGCCTGCTTCTAAATACAAACTCTTTCTCATGTAGGCAGTGTTGGCCTTAGCTGCCTCTTGGACATCACGGCAGGTTGGAGAACGTACTTTGACTGGGATTGTCATCGATAGTGGTGATGGAGTGACCCATGTAATTCCTGTGGTATGTAGCAGGATGCAATTTGAAATTATCAGTGGTTTGGACAAGTATGGGTTTGTTTACTATAGAATTAAATAGGAAGTGTCAACTGGAACTTCATTTTAAAATTTTTAGTGTTGCTTGGTTGTTTGAGATTTTTTTTCCTCTGTTATGATTGTTTTGAAAAGTAAGTATTTTATTATGTGAACTTATTTATGCAGTTAATTTAGCTTGCAGACTATAGGAAGGTCATAGTAAGGAATTGTCAGGCCATCTCTTAAAGGCTATTTCTATGTAAAACCTTGTGTTCTGTTAGTGTTATGCCTCAGTTCTGTTTAATGCTGATCATGGTTTTGGATCTCCTGTGTGCCACCAATGTCTGACAAGAAGTGTCGTAACTTTTTTGTTGTCCTGCATTTTAATTTTTTTAATATAGCTGATAACGTGCTTTTTTTTTTTATATGATTTATTGTATTTTAGAAGTTAATGAACTCTGCTTGTGTGGAGACAACTACAAGCTTGTATATGAACATGCATTTATACATGGTTGATCTCATACAGCTTAATTAGGATGTTAAAAATATATTATTATCTGTGCATACTGACATCTGTTGATGTCATTTTGTGTATTTCTGAAGCATATAGTATGCTTGAATGATCAGTTATTTTAGAAGTGAAAATTTGATTCCCTTTAACTTTATCTTGCGTTTTGGAATTAACCTGATCCTCTCAGTATTTTGTTCATATGGGAAATACTGGGAAAAAAACAGCATTTACCATATGAAACTCTGAAAAGTGCAAAAAAAGCAAGGGAAGAAATAATGTTGGCTCAGCAATACCAGTGTTTTCAGTAAATGCATCCTGAAAAATTTCAGCAAATAAATTTCTTGTTTTTATTGTGCTTATCATTAGATAATACTTCATTTGATTTTTCTTGTCTGAGAATTGTAATAAATTTTATACTTCTTCCTATTAATTTTTCACTCTCAAACAGGACATGAGTGGCCTATTTATATTACATTTGCTTTTCACATCATGCGTAAAAGGAACTATCTGATCAGACTTGTCTTCTAATGTGTGCAAGATTTTTTTGTCTATCACTGTTAGATAATCAATATCTGTTTATGTGTAGTAATCAAGGCCCTTTAAATAAATATAATATCCACTTTGCAGAGGGTTGCACATTTTTATAGTAATTTTACAGTTTCAAGATTTTACTTTTACTTAAAAATCAAAACAAAGTATTATAAAAATTAATGTTAGTTTTGCTGTTAATTATTGCTACACAGTAGTTTTTTCCCTAAATATTTTTTATCCTCTCCTCCTACATAGGCAGAAGGCTATGTAATTGGAAGTTGCATCAAACATATTCCTATTGCAGGTAGAGATATTACTTACTTTATTCAACAGCTCCTGAGGGAAAGAGAGGTGGGAATTCCTCCTGAACAATCTCTGGAGACAGCAAAAGCCATAAAGGTACACCCTTCTTTATCTCGTAACAAATACATAAATAAAACTCTTTGAGCTAATTTTTTTTGGCTTTAACAAGTTGCCAGTGGCTCTCTTAAAAATGCAAATGTAGGCAGTGTATTGTAATTATGCAAGCTTCTGGTGGTTTATCCAATCAAGTGCGGGGGAAGGAGAAAGAGGAAGAAAATCTTCATGCTAGACTGTTTGGACTGAATATGTTCTGCAGATTAAATCAGCATTTTAAGCTTTAGATTTGTTTAAAATTTACTTTTTAATTTAATAAAAAAATAAATGTATGTAATGTCAGTATGGTGATTGTGTGGGTCTGATCTTGCAATGTTAGCTTGCTATTGAACTCCTTTATCATCACAGACCTAATGGGTGTGATGTTTTCATTTTGAGAGAGACTAACCTAGATAAGTCAGTGTGCAATCTTTTTGAAACAAATGGGCCATGTGCATTGTCTTGTAGGGTTGAGTCTTCAGTAGTCATTTGGGTGAGAACATCTGTTGAACAGCCCCATCTGTAAGAATGCTCACATATTTTTGTTTTCTGATTGTGTTATATATACTTTAATTCAATGATGGAGTAATTATTCTGGCGGTTTTTAATGCATGGTATTTTTTAACAGGAGAAATACTGTTACATTTGCCCTGACATAGTGAAAGAATTTGCCAAGTACGATGGCGATCCTCGAAAATGGATCAAACAGTATACTGGCATCAATGCAATCAACAAAACCAAGTTTGTTATAGATGTCGGTTATGAAAGGTTCCTCGGACCTGAAATTTTCTTTCATCCTGAGGTAAGAATAGGGACTAGCAATATTAAGTTATAGAAACTTTACTGTGTGAGTGAAGGGGGGGGGGGGGGGGAAAGGGAAGTACCATCATTTTTGGTGCCAGTGCGCCATCACGTGGAAGTAAGATATCAGTAAGTCTCCTGACTGCAAGCAATATACAGTCTGAGATAACTTAAGCACGGAAAAATGAGAGCACAGCACATAATTATTTTTCTCATGTCCTATGTAACATTTAAAACATCTTATTTTGTTTCTTTAAAGGCAATCTAAAATTGAGAAGAAATTGTTTGAACTTACGGATTTTATATAGTATTTTCCTTTTTTGTTTCAGCATTGGTTTAAACCAGTATGCCTTTATACTGTGTATTTGGTTATGTTGCCAATCCCTTTGGTCACTACTCTGCATGGTAGCATTGCATTGATAATATTCTGAGTCTTGGACACTGGCTTTTGATATTGAATCAGTTTATAAAGCATGGATGCTAATTTGGTCCTTGAGGGAAGTCCATTGAAATCTCTGTTGGTGTGGTCATAAGTAACATGTATAATTCTGAGAAACGTTACAATACTTAGTCTGTCTTGTTTTTGGTAGTCCAGTTTGGGTGAGCTTCAGGATATTGTGATATTGCGGGAGAGGAAGGAGTCAAGTTTTAATATGTTACAGCATAGCAGAGAAGGTTCTCTCCATTCCTATGCACTCCACTGAGTTTATTGCAGGCACCCATATTCTGCAATACTATTAAAAAATTTATCGAGATCCACATTAACGCTGGTGAAGTTTCCCTTTGTCTACCCTCCTCCTATCAGAAGAATATTAAAAAAACCTCATTCTCTCACCTTTTGTCTAAATTCCAGCCTTAATCTCTTTGTGGTAGGTTTGTAGCCATCTGATCTTGTGCCAACATTAAACCTCTGGGCTAAATAGTTTGTCCTCCCTGCTGTTTACCCATGTGATCTTACAGAGAGGCATTGAATCCCGTGTCAGACGTCATTTTAATAGCTCCTCTTTCCATAGTCCCTTCAAAGACTGTTAGGAACAGGATATAAAGGACTAATTTCCATTTTCTTCATTTCTTGATAGTTTCTTGGCTCTGTATTGAAAAAAAAACTGAACTGACTTTCTAGACAAGAAAAACACACTAGATGATACGTACTGCATCCAAAGAGAATTTCTCGCTGGACTTCATTAACTCCTCACTTCAAAGGGTATCAAGTTAGCTAGGTAAAAGCTGCCTTTGGTAAAGCTGTCTTGTAATCTTTTCCTATTTTCAGTTCACAAAATTTGTTCTGAAGTCTTTAATACTCTTGAAGTTAGGCTTTGGGGTTTGTAGTTATCCAGATTATTTCTCCACTTTTTAAGTTAGGTATTTTACTTGCTATTCTCCAACCATATGGTGTTTGCTAGCAGACTGCAATTTCACATGTCAGTTCTCTTGTCCCCGTTCTGGGAGCATGTTATACTCTGCTTTGGATGCCATAATTCTCATTTCTACTTATTCCTTTTGCCCTGCTGTTTTATCAATGTCTTTATGGAGAGCTTGGGAGAAGTTTTCAGGCTGTAGCTCATTCAGATGAGAACTCTCCATGTGAAGCATTACCGCTTCTTTCTTCTCTTTTAATTTATGTGGCTTCATGTTTCAGCTTCTTGCATGATTAATTCTTACTATAGAAATTAGCTTGAATTCTTGGGGATTTTTCACATCATTCTTCTGGCTCCTCATCTCCAAGCCAACTTCCTTTGCTAATTTCTCTTTCAGTTCAACATATATTTGCTGTGTTTTGGCTTTTGTTATTCATCCATTTAGATACTTCATCTTGTTTAGGACGTAAATCCCAAATAGTTTTTACAACTTTGGGAAAGTTTTAAAGTTATATAATAATATATCTGTAATAATATATTATTATGTATTGATAATTCATTTAATTTCTCAAAGTTTAACCTCTGAAAGGGCAAAACCTAGGCTATGAACTGTTCTTAAAATTTAACATGAGCTTTAAAATAAAGTGGAAAACTGCCACTAGTCCAAGAATGTTTTCTAGCATTAGCATCTCTGACTCTCGAGTATTTATAAATGCAGAAATATACATTAGGACTGTATTGATGTTTGCATTGATGGGGACTTCCACTCAAGGCCTTAGAGTATTTATACCTTTTTTAAATATTAGAGATTTTGTGTGCTTGGAAAAATTCTGACTTCTGGGTGGGAATTTAACATAAGTATTTTAGTAGTGTTGAAAATTTTTATGGGGGAACATTTTGATTTGCACAGTGATGTTTTCGATTTCACTTAAAAGGAAAGACAGGACCACGTTGCACAGTAACAGTATGTTTAATATTGCAGGAGAACTCAAACTTTTCTCACTTGCAATAGTAGGTCCATGGTGCATAAATTGTAAACAGTGAATTTATGACCAAGGAAGAGAATCTGAATTTCTCAGCAGAAAAAGGAATTCTCATTTCCCTTTTACAGAAGTGGGTTTGTTATAATGTAGAATAAGTGGTGAGCGGGAGTAATACTGACTTTGATTCCCACCTGCCCCCTTCAAAAAGTGCTATTGCAAAATCTGTCCACAGTCTCACTTCTGCCTTTTTGGTTTTCCATTCTTGGGATGAAAAATCTAATGCCTATTTTATTTCATTTTAGTTTGCTAATCCTGATTTTATGGAATCCATTTCGGATGTAGTTGATGAAGTTATACAGAACTGTCCCATTGATGTCCGGCGTCCATTATATAAGGTATGGTCTTTCTGTTGTAAGATTAACTTAATTTATTTGAAGACTAAATAGCAACATCATCATCACCACGAAGCATATACATAGCTACCACTTCCCCCACTATGAGAACTGTGATAAAGTTCAAGTTAAACAAAGTTCTCCTTCTGAATGAAGAGTACTTGATGTTTGCTGCTTTTTCTTTTTGAAAGAAGGGTTATCTGTAACAGTGGCTTGATACAGAGGTAAGTATTGTCCCTGAAGAGCTGAGGCAGAGGGATGTTATTTGTATCTGAATATTTGTAATGTGAATTCTTGTGCATGAAGGTCTTTGGCTTTTGCCCATTTTAAGGGTTATGTCATGGTCTTGCGCCTCTCACTCCCTTCCGCCCCCTGCTTTATTAAGCAGTGGTTTCAAATACGTGTATTTTTTTCATAGTCTTGACTTGTATCTGCCCACTGTCTGTAGTTTTAGCCATGTATTGAACCCAGTATTAAAGTACATGAAGACTTAAAATCTTCTAGGAGACAATAATTAGGCCTTTTTAAACTTGCCCAGGGTGTAGTCCAGAGAGTATTTTGAGTTACTGATTCCTGAAGAAATGAAAAGGAAGGTACTGACAGGCATAGCCTATGGCAATCTCTCTGTATTGACAGCACATCCTACGCTTCCTGGTTGTTTTCTGCTTGTGCAGCAGCAGTGCCCTTTTGGAAATAACAGCATAAAGTAATAGCATGGAGAGGTTTGCTTGCTCATGTAAAAGGTGGTAGTTTTCCTCACCTATTAGAATGAGCATTAAGTTCCAACTAAGTAGTATCTCGGGGTAATTTGTAACTATTAAAATTTTGCAGTCTGTTTTACTTGTCTACTAAACATACTCTGTAATCTAGAATGAGACATAGTGCTTCAGAGCAAATCTGTGGAGCAGGTTAAAACGGGAAGTTAAACTACTTAAGCTCATATGTGGAGTGAATTTTGCAGTAGATGTCTTCAATGGCTTTAGGCTTAGATATGTTGCAGAAGGTTTTAGGAAACTCTTAGTGTCTGGTTGTGCTTACGGTCTGCGCTTTTTTCCTGAAAGACCAAAGCTGCCATAAAGCAATAGCTTCATTGCTTGGTAGGGTAGGGATTAGTACTGACTTCTGGAAAGAAGTATTTAAAAATTGAGGTTAAGTTACTCTTTCCTCACCATAATCAGCAGGCAAATAACTTTCCCTTGGCTTGCCACTGGTGGAGACTTTGTTTTTCCATTTTCTGTTTTTCATTATACTTGCTTAATTAAAGCAATGTTACACAATTACCTGTTGAATGTAATGATAGATGTCAGTAGTTATTAATGCTAATGCTTGTTATCTTATTTAAGCAATGTCACTGCAAAGGGACAAGCATCTCTGTTCTTGCTGTTTAAAACAGTGTACGGGTGGAGAAATCCACTCATGCTTTCTCTTAGTTTCTGTGGTTTATCAATTTCACTTGCCCACAGTGCTGTGTGGTGGCCAGCCAGGGCCCTGTGCTTTGGAGCTGGGTTTCCATCAAATGTATTTGGATTCTTCCTCAGTGTTTATGCAGAAAATACCTGCAAGTACCCTTCTTACAGGTTATATGTGGTATGTAGCCTTTGAAGCATTGTTTCACAACCCATCTTTTGATGTCCTATGGTATTTATCTCCTTTTTTTTTTTTGTAGTTTCATTGCCAGTATCCCTGTTTCCCAGTCTCATCAACATATCTCTTATGAGGCCAGTTATTTTACCTTATGTTGATGTTTGGACTAGCAGGACCTTCATAAGACTGACTTCTTTAGCCAGATCCCATAGCCTGTAGCTGTTCAATACCAAGCACAAACATTCTTTCACACATGATGAAACCTTTTTAATTGTATAATGGTTGTCAGCAATGCACTTTTTAAATTCCTGCGATTATGCCATCTTAATGTGATTGCTTGGAAGAATTGATTTATATTCTTACTCTGTGTCTCTAACACAGAGTTCAGAGTTCTGGATTGCTTGGGATGAGCTGCTCTCTACTAAAATGGAAGAAGATAGGTAGGCTGCTGGGTTTGGAACCAGGGGATTTGCATCAAAATTTGAAGACATAAGGTGGATTTTTTTTTTTAAACACAAATCTTCAGAAAGCAGAATGAAATATAAGTGAGTGGTCAGGTGAAGTGATAGAGGAGTAATTTTGGATCTTACCTTATGGCTGAAATAATCTGGCATCACTGCTATGTTGATTATTCCTGTGTGTTGAATTCCACTGAAAAATGACCCATTCTGCATGTAGCTAGAAATGCGATTGTGCTTTTGTGGGACTCGGGGAGGCATTGCATCACCCTTGGCATTCTTTAGAATGAAAGACGTATAGTTTCTCTAGTTCTATTTATTTGAGAAGTCTTTAGCTTCCTTTTTTTCTTAAAATATTGTTTCACAGCCTTTCCTTATACTTAACTCATATTTACATAAATATATAGTATAACTGGTATCACAGAAATGCAGAGAAATTAGAGGGAGAGAGCAGTATCATGATGGGGATTGTGGTCCGCATAAAAATGCGGTCCTTCCCTCAGCTTTCAGGTTACTATGAGCATACTACTAAACACAGTGTAACATGCACACCCAGCTTGCATCAGTGGGAAACATCTGCTCTGTGCTATAGCCACAACAGATGCTAGTGTTGGTTGTTTTCAGTACTAGTTGCTATTTAAAAATCTCTTTTCAACCTGGAAATGCTCTGAAACTTGTCCTAATGCTTGTCAGTTAAGGCATGAGTTTTGGCACTTAGTGTCAAAAAAGAGCAGCTGAATTTAACTGTTGCCTAGTGAATATAGTTATAATAACTTTAAAGGTGTACAAAGGGCTTTCAGAAGTTCTAAAAACTGCTTGATATTCTAATAAATGATATTTTTTGTTGGTAACAGGTTCAGAAACTGTTACTCTTACTCCACACTCTACTTCATCTTCTTTTTTCCCCATCCAGAGTTTCTCTGCAGATACTTCCAGAGTTTAGATGGTAATAGGAGATAAGAACAGTATTGACAGTTCTGAGGGCTGTGCCTTCTCCAGTAGAAAGATGTAAGTGTAGGGTCATTGGCTGTCCCAACAATTGATTTCTTCTAACTTTGCTGTGGTTTTGGCACAAATACACGGATGAAAGACTTTGAGATGTGACATCTGAAACTAGGTAAATTCTGTCAGAAATATCTCTGAAAGATCCTAGCCAAGAATGTTTAAATATTCATGATTCGAGTCATAATGGATCAAGCGGTAACATCCTTGACCTTAAACTTTTAAGCTAGCTTCTCAAGCTGAAAATACTTGCATGAGGTAGGGACTGTAGTGTATTGGCAAGTGTGGTGTTCTATTGTAGATGCATCATCCAGGTTTTTGGTGGAAACGCAGGTGCATGGCGACAGGATTTTAACGATATTGGCTTTTTTCCTTAGAGAAGGTGACTTTTTGGCTGGGTGTGCAGCTGTTGTGGACACTGGTGAACTTGAGCTTGCCGATACAGTTAAGATTTGGACTACACTTGTATCGGCGTTCTCTCGGAAGGTTAAACTGTTGGCCTGCCCAGCTCATAACGAACCATCCTCAAAGCCTGGAGACATCTGGGGTGCGGGAGGCTAAAAAGGGTGGTAAAAAATCCCCCTGACATCGCTTCTACCTTGAATCGCTGGTGAACGCGTTGGGTGAAAACAGCTTCACAGGCGCTGCGTGGGGTGTAGGTGGCGCTGTCAGACTGCTGTGCGGCCGCCGGCTGGAAGGAAGGCAGGCTGGGATGGTGCCCAGCTTGTTTGCTCTATCAACCCTGTTCTTGCCTTTCCCCTCCAAAATTGTAGGTATCCTCAAGCAGGAGGCCGGGTAGGGGTCAACTGACTTTTGCTTATCTGTGCTTCGGCAAAATGACAGCATTTGCTGCTAATTACAAAGTGCAGAGTGGGGAGGGTCTGTGGGTGAGGTATGGCTGGAGAGACTGCCGGGCTGTTAGATCTGCGTTATATTGGCACCGATGATGAGACGTGGGAAAGGAAGGGTATTCCTGCTACCTCAAGTGGAAGCCCCGAGTGATTAATGCTGTTAGTGTAGCAGAGGAGTACTGAGTAGAAGCCCTGTTTATTCTTATCGCAGCTGTAATTAAATTTAGAACATTACCCGTGCTAGCTGGTTTAACAGTAGCTCAGTACATCTGCAGTATTTTGTGGTTACTTTTGTGTCTGAGTGCAGGCATATTTCTGCGGAATAGCATGACCATAAGTCACACTGAAATCTTTCGCTATTACTCGAACTGTTAAATGAACATTGAAAATCATGATTTTAAAGAAACAGAAATTGTTTCTTCATCATTAAAAGTCAAACTTATTTTAAAAAATAGTGTTTCTCGCAATACATTTACTTCTTTGTAATATATTTGTTGTTTGATATGTATAAAATTTCTCCTTATGCTTTCCATGCAATATTGGCAAATATTGCCCTGTTATAACTAAATTAAGAGGCATGTAGCTTAATTGATTTACTTGCTCATGAAGTGCTTGGCTTCAGCTTGTGAACCTTCCAGTTTTTACCTATAATAATTTTTATTAACAGTCATATATTGCTTTCATTACATGCCTCCAACATGGTTGTGTCATGTTGAACAACTTTAATTTGGAATTAATTATCATTTGGAAAGAAGAGAAACTGGGATGTGTTGTTGAAGTTCGTATTTACCAGAAAAGCAGTGGATACTTCTCAGTTTGGTGCTGCAAAGTCTGAAGTGTCCAGCTGGGAGTGCGCTTATACCATGTTACAAGGTGCAGTGTAAAGATGCATGAACCAGTTCAGCACCTTGTGTATGGTAGCGTTGAGTTCTGCAGAAGCTAATTTAATTTTTTTGATTTTTTTTTTTGTTATGTAAAGTTTTATTTAGATAGAGATTTATGTTACAGTAACTGAGTTGTTTTGTTAGGTAGCTTCATACCTCTGCAGCATTACACTGTACAGGCATAATATCAGAAATGGTATGGAGAGAAATTCAATATCCTACAGCTCATAAGAGAAGCAAAGGGTATGGATGAGAAGTGAGCAATTTCTTGCCAGCCCTTTGAGATGATTGGTGTTCACAGTCTGGTTTCCTCCCAGAAATGGCCTACTTTCATTATTTACTTGTTGTGCTTAGCTTTTTCAGGTGTGTGGAAGGCCTTCATCCCTCTCTTCTAAGGGAATACATTCTTTTGAAACAACTTTCAACCATTTAGCTATAAAAGTAAATATCAGCTGGAGCTTCTTTCTGTGAGATGGTATGATAATTGGTGTTGGCTGTGAAACCTGTGGTCTGCTTAGAGCTGCTAAACCAGCTGAAGTGTGTTTGAGCAGAGTAACATCAGAAGAAGTCTTGTTTAAAGGAATCAGCTGGAAACAGATACTTAAATCCTAACTTCCTTGATGTCTTTTTCTGGGAGGCCAGAGAATTCCCAGGTGGGCTGAAAACCCAAATATCACTAATAAGCTTTCTCCACAGATGTATTCAGCATGCTTCATTGTTATGTTTTTCGTTAAGTAGTTACTGGAATTGCTGTGTTGTGTTATGCTCAGTTACGCTGGAGAAGGTATTTGCTGTGGGGGGTGGTTTCTTGGTTCTTTTTTGGTTTCGTGTGTGGGTGGTTTAGTTCCCCCCCTGCTGCCCCCCAGTCTGACAGTCTTTTCCCACTTTCACTGGGTCCTTTGTAAGTGGTGGGTATGTTGTTTGAGGGGTGGGGAATGTGTATGGATTCTGCTTTCATTGTGAGTGAGGACTACCTGGCTTCTCACCTCTTTGCAGAAGACTCGCCTGCTGAGTTGTGATAGCTTACTGAAGCCCATACATGAGCAGTCTTCTGCTAAAGAGTTAGCACAGATTTGGCCCAGTGCTGTCAAGAAGTGCAGGGAGCAGGGGAACTCTAACTGTATAATAAACCATCTTATAATGGCAGTTGGTGTCACCTAGTTATTTATATCCAAAATTCTGCTTGGCCTGGCTTGTCCACATACGTGGTAATGAGATGACTCACCTTTTCAACAAGTATACCCTAGTGCTTCTGTTCTCCTTGACCAGTATTATTGTTAAACTTCTTTCAGTGTGTAGAAGTACTTGAATAATCATAATGTGAGCAAGGTGTAACCTCTTAGCTTCTAACCCTGGAATGATAAGAGATCCTCCCAATGTTACTGCTAACTCTGTAGTTGGATGAGTTGGTCTCAGATGTATTCAAACAATTATTCTCGGGTGTATTCTGAAATCTATTTTTAGTGGTAGCATTGTCCACTTTATGGAGTATACTTGAAGTTTAATTTGCTTTGAATAGAATTATTGCTTTCACAGTCTTCTCCAACTTCATTATCTCCAGGTAATATTTTCTGATGGCATCTTTTTAATTGCTATTTCATCACTCAGGTTGGTGGTTGCCTTTTTTCTTTTTTTTTTTTCCGCTCATTAGCAATTTTGTTTTCCCATGTGGAGTGCGTGACTACTTTGAGGCAGGGGAAGAGATGGGGGGGAGCAGGGGGAATCTCCCTCCAGCTTTAATTTTAGGACCAACTGTGGTTTCTGGCTCCTGCTTATGCATATGGCTCTTTTCCTTTTCTCTGTCATCCTCTATCTTTTGGGAAATGTTTCAGTAATGTTGTGGGGATGTGTGCTTTTCTTTTAAGTACACCTACCTTGTTATGCACTCTTTTATACTGTAGGTAATCTGAAGCTGTGAAGAAATGAGTTTTTTGTACTGTAATGGTTTTTATGATGTGTAGAGATTTTTTTTTTTCCATGAGTAAACAAACAGCTTTCTTCTCACTTTACAAGTTACAAACAAGGTTTTCCTTGTTATCTGTTGCTTAAAATATAAGGAGTTACTTCTGCACCCTGCAACTGTGAATGCTTATTATGCCTGTCTTTGACTCTTCAGGTCTGTGTGCAGGCTTCCTGGCTGAAAACAGTGGTTCAGGGATTCTTTCATTGCATGCACAGTCTTGGTCTGCAGTGTCAAAAACTATTACTGAGATACAATACTTTGACCTGTGTATAATGAACTCGTGATCTCAGTTGAGTTCCTTGTGGGCATGTGTCTAAGGCATGTAAGTGGTTTTAGTAAGCACTAATTGCCACTGTGGTTTGCAGTTGCAGCAGTATGCAGGGGCATGCATGCAGTTTTGTCACATAGAGTTAATTTTTCTGATTATGAAATGCACTTTTGTTGTCACCAATGTTGTGTTCCAGGATTCCTGTTTTGAATCCACCCACCTTTAAAATGACTTCTGTGTTAGTCTGTGACCCTGCAACATTATCAGAATTAAGGCTGTGACATTTTAAAACCTCTATTCAAAATCCAAGTACAAGTCCAGGCTTAGAGGCTTTTGGTTCTGCTCTGAAAACTAAGTAATACCAGGCAAGCAGGTGTAGACAAGAAAAGTGAAAGGCATTATACCTTTCCCTGTACTGCAGTCCTCTTTTGAGGTATCATACCTTTTTGAAGAATTATTGGACTTGCTTGTTGCTATGTTTAGGAGTCTAACTCTTTACAATAAAAAAATTGAGTTCCAGATAACTTTACAGCTTCTGGAAAGATACTAACAGTAATGTAACAAAGCTAGAGCCTTATTTGGCATTGGGGCTAAATCTGCTTACTATGAGCATCCCTGGGAAACTTTTTGTTGTAGTGTCTTATTTCTGCTGCTCTGCACATGTAGGGTACTAGGTCAGCATTTTAATGGAATCCTTCTCTTTTTGTAATAACATATTCTACGTAAAATTCTTCTTCAAAGGGGAAAAAAGAAAGTAGGGGACCATGGACCTCCTATGGAAATTGAGCAATGCTTAAGGTGTTCTGTGTAGCTTGTCAGCTTCCTAATGATGTTAGGATCCAAATAGTCACCTCTGCGGTGTTGGCTTTTGGGAAACTCGCTTGAAGATGGATTTAAAGAATGTGTCTTTTTATTTTCTGCACAGAATGTGGTCCTTTCGGGAGGGTCCACGATGTTCAGGGACTTTGGACGGCGACTGCAAAGGGATTTGAAAAGAGTAGTGGATGCGAGATTGCGACTTAGTGAGGAACTCAGTGGTGGTCGGATAAAAGTAAGTAAGAATTTCAAGTGCATTAATTACATGAGTAGTGATAGAAATAAAGTTCAGAATTTTCGCCTTACTAGTGAAAATGCAGTGTTGTAAAATGAGTAGTATTTTAGTGGTAATGTGTTGTTAAACATGTTGGTAGCCTTGTAATGTATGACATGTCTTTACATGAATCTTAAAGTTACTGTGAGCAGCCTCTAAGGGCATTTCTGGTTTCCCTTCTAGGAGACATGTGATCTTAGCAGGAGGCAAGAGGGATTTAACGGTTGTGTCCTTCAGCATACTAATCATGAAGAGTTTTATGACTTGGTCTCCTAGGGAGCATGACAGACTGAGTAATAAGTCTGAGATAGTGACATGAATGAAGGGGTGAAGATGTCTGGGTCTGAGCATTTTCAGTTTGTAAGGATCTTGCTAGAAAATGTAAACCAACTAAATACAGACTGTTTTTTCGTAGCCCAAACCAGTTGAAGTTCAAGTGATAACACATCACATGCAGCGTTACGCAGTTTGGTTTGGTGGTTCCATGCTGGCTTCAACAGTAAGTCTTTATCAAAATTGTTCTGAATTTTTTTTTTATTGCATATTGTTTTCTGGCTATATTTGACCTGAGTACTAAGTTTTAAACCTTTTCATTGTGACAGCCTAAACTGTGTCACATTCTGGAATCCTTACCCAACTTTTATCTCAGTAGAATTTGTACAGGGCAAGTGGGAGCTTTACTTGAGTAGGGATATCATGATTTGACATAATTCTGAAGTAGTTCTTATATGATATAGTGCCTTCAAGAATAAAGTCAGCACTAGAGGTTAGTTAGGACTTCAGGGATATAGGATCCAAATCAATGGTCTTAAACCTGAGAGAGAAGCAAATATGGGAGCAATTCCTGTCTCCGAAGTGGGGTTTCTTATTGCTGTGTTTAAAAGCAGTCTTCTGTCCAGAAAACCTTTTTTGATTAATTATATTCATATCCTAATATTTCTAGTTTTATTCTATTTCAAAAATGTAATGCCATATCATAAAGTGCAATCTACAAGAATGTTAAGTTGTTACTTTATTTGTTGTTTTTTTTCCTACTTGATACATTCTTATGCTTTTGAGGGAATTTTTTTTATATTTTCATAGCCAGAGTTTTTCCAAGTATGTCACACCAAGAAAGACTATGAAGAGTATGGCCCTAGTATTTGTCGTCATAATCCTGTTTTTGGAGTCATGTCATAATGCTCGTCTAATGGAAACAAGATCTCTGATATCTTGCTGGTGAAGAAGTTCATGTAAAGCAGAGGAAGGCAGCAAATACTGTAAATACTGAAGCAAGATGTGGTTATCTCTTGGAAGCATTTGGATCACCACCGTGCACTAAAGCACAACTTACAGCCCCAAGTCATTTCAGTAAAAGCCATTTCTCTGCTGACTACTTTAAAGCCTATCCTTCTTTCTTCCTAAATGTGAGGTAATGGAATATAGGTAAGTCTCGGTTTAGGAGGTTGTGCAAATACTACTGAAACTGAATCTAGAAGAATAAGGCAGTGTTTTACTGCTTGTGGAAAGGTTTAAACCTTTCCCACTTGTGCCCTGATTCTGCAATCAAATCTTTAGCAATGGAGCACTAAATACCACATTGCCTTCAGGGGAGCTGGAATGGATGCAGGTACCTGCCCAAAAGGATTAGATTGCAGGATTGGGACTGTACTTTGTAAATGTAGGTTTTTCATATCATTTTGTATTTTATGATATTGGTAGGGTGAATTGATGACTAGTTCTAAGCACGAACAGCTATCAATGTCATGGAGTGATGTTACGCATTTCCAGGTGTGAGGCATGTATTGGAGTTGTGCTGGTATTTCTGGGGGGGTGGGGAAGCCGTGTATGCTAGAAACTGATTTGTTCTTGTTTGGATGACACAAACTAAGTGATTTACAGTATTGTATGAAGTTTATTATAGCCACTGTTACTTTGTTTTGAATTTTCTGAAACTGTTTTATAGAAGATGATGTTTTGTTTTGATGTTGGTGAGTGGTGGATGACACACGGGCCTTGCACCAGTGAAATAAAAGCTGTTAACATCTTTATGAATGTTTGTGGTAGTCCTGATTTACATGCTCCTCCACTTCATCTCACAAGGTTAGCTTTCCATTTATATGTCAATGTACGTGGAATCATCGTAACGCTGAAGTTGGAAGGGACCTCTGGAGATTTCTGGTCCAGACCCTTGCTTAGTGCAGGGCTCACTTCAAAGTCAGATTTGGTTGCTGAGGGCCAGTCAAGTTTCTGTGGATGGAGGTTCCTTAATGTCTCTGGCAACCTGTTCCAGGGCTTAACTATCCTATTATGGGTACATGTTCTTGTGTTATGTATACAGTGTTTGTTCTTCCAATGTTTATATCTAAATAGAGGAGGAAATCCTGCTTTGTGCTGATATTTATCTGATCTTTGTCAGCAGAGGTTTTGTAACAGTTGGTGTAGCCCAATAAGAATTTTGTAAGACACGTCAGTTTGGTTTTAACTGGCATGGAGGGATTGAGACGAAGCAGTTATTTGTTCAGCTTAAATTAGAAATGGACAAAGTGGGACTCCATGATTCAAGCCTGGTTCTGAATGCTTTTGAACTTAAAGCTCAGCTCTCAGGAAAAACACATTGAAGCATACTTTGCTCAATCCTCTCGCTAAGAAAGAAATGGGTAATCTAATAATATGTACTGTTTCAGCTTGTTCCAGTGTTACATCAGCTTGTCTATGTTTAAATCTGTTTCAAGTTTGTCACTGCCTGGTGACAAACCTGCCTAGGTTTTTTGGCCTGTGCAGCTGAGTCCAGAACCATGAGCACAATGTGGCTGGAGTCAGACATTGGAGGAAGATTTGCATGTTTAGTACACTGAGCAAGTATGGGCTGAAACACTGGCACACTCACTTGGTGCTACAAAATAGGGAATGCTGGGGATGTGGCATAGTTACATGTGGCCTGCAACCAGTTTTTGCCAGGCATTGAGATATCTTAGAGTTAACAGGAGGTGGTATTTTTGCTAAACACTTCTGCCATAAGGCATGGGCACACATTTAGGGGGTGGTGGTGGTGGGGAACTTCTTTCAAAGAGTAAGCAAGACTCACGTTGAAAACAAATGAGGAAATGTGCTCATGTTCTCTCTTCATAAAAAGCATTGAGAGTAAGAATACTAATACAGGATGTTCAATGTCCTGAAGCTGAGTTTCCCTGTTGGTCAACTTTTTGGAAGGCTGATCTACCTACCACACTACAGACCATGTGAGTTTAAAACAGTCATTGGGCAGAAAAAAATCCAAGATGAGATGTGTCAGAGTACAAATGCAAATGTGAGTTAGCCCATTTTCTTCTGTCTTGCTGACTACTGTTGGGCTAATTTAAGCTTGTTGGCAAGTAACTTGCCTTTTCAGTTACGTTTTACAGATTCCTTGCAAATTATTAAAGGATCCGTGAACAGCAAGTTGAAAATTGATTCCCTAACCTGCTATTTTGGGTGCTCACCTGAAAAAGGAATACATGCATTGGCTTTGAATTCTATTGGACAGAGGAAGGAACTGAACAAGATCTAAAACCAGAAGGGCCACCAGATACCTCTTCTGCTCCAGATGCTTACACATCAGCAGTTACTAGTGCACTTCCACTTGATTTCTTGATTTCTTGAGGAGTGCTGTCTCTAAACCTAATACATGAGGGCAGATTTCTGGAGCCTGGTGAGGGTAATAGTTTGCTTCTCTAACAGCTTGCTGTTGCTGAAGGGGTTGTGGTACTGCTTTGTCTATGGAGCAGGCTCTGGTGATCACAGGAAAATTCTGTGAGATTGACATGCTAACCTTGCAGAAAACTCTCCCCACTCGTGTTTTCTTGAATGCAATGGTCTGTTAGATTGGCTCACTGTGTTTGGTGAAACTTCAAGTTTACTGAATAGAACAATGAACCTGGACCTAAACTGGTCTTGAGCTTTGCTGCTGGTTGCTTAATGAGTCTTGTGAAGTTGGTTCCTCTGGTTTGTTCTTTTTTTATTGACTTGTAAAATGCCTTGACAATCTATTGAAAAGCACTGTAAGGATCTAGGTCAACAGCATTGCTTCAGTGGTGGGACTGCACGGAGACAGAGCATAGGTAAGCTAAACTGCAGCAAGAAGTTCAGTCTGATCTGCATAGTTATAATTGGGGCTTCTGATTTTGAGGGTTTATGGTACCATATGCCCATTAGAAAAGGGGATTACCTGTCCCCATCAACCAATTAGCAAATGATGTGTTTTAGCCTTGATTAACTTGTGACTTTGAGTCAATGCTCTAAAAGTAGAAGGTATTGTTTCCTGCTACCAATCCTCTGAGCCTGTTCCTTTTTTCAGTAGTATTTAAAAGCACTTAAGCTTTTATGAACCTGAAGAGCATTGTGCATATGTTCAGTATGGTACTTTCAATTAAATACAATTAGTGAAGTCTTGACATGAAATGGAGTACTGATCTTTCTGTAAATAATTCATTCTTTATGATCACTGGGTTTTCTCTCATCTGGAAAAATTACTGTTGTGCCAAACAAGTGTTGGAGATGGAACAAGTGAAAACCTTATTTAAAACCACCAGGGATACTGAGCGGAGATATGCAGACTCCTGCTTAATTGAGAAGTGCATTGCATAATATTAAGAAGTGCTGTGTGGTGCCTGTCAGATAGTTGCAATGAATGAAAGCTCAAACTATGGCAAAGGAATAGCCAGTTACCTCACTTTCATATGCTGGTCTTTAGCAAGAGCGTTTTTGCGAAAGGTAAAGACAAAAATAGTGAAGGGAAGTGTCCATATAATTTTTCAACTTGGGTTTCTTTTCTGTAAAGCTAAATGTACATTATAGAAGAAAGAGGCAGAATAGTATGTATTCGCATCTTGCTTCTGTGGCTGCTTTTGTTCTTGCTGTTTCATATCTGATGATTCTCCTGTAAACTCTCAGGGCCTGACACAGAGTCAGTGGAAAAGGCTTCTCTTTGACATTATTGATCCTGTAATGTTCTAGATTCCTTTCCATTTCTTAACTGCCACCTACATGTCAGTCCTGTCCATGCTGCATCATTTTGGGCAAGTCACTTCATTTCTGTATGATTTTTCCTGATCTTTTCCTAGGGACTGCCTCTTAGACAATACCTTAGCATTTGTCTGCTCTGACATAACTGTCAAATCTGCAGGTGCAGATGTCTGACATGGGCACTTTGGCTTCAAAGAGAGTAGCAGAATTCTGTCCTGAGGGCAAGTAATCGCATCTTAGGATATGCATCTAAAACTGGTTGGTTGACTCATCCTTTGGCAGTGCTTTCTCCATTCAGTTGACTATAAAAATCTATGATGTCTAGCACAGATGTTACATCTAATTCTTAAAGGCTCAAAGTTAGAGGAAAAAAGAATCCCACCCTGATTTTGGTCTCTGGGCACTATGGACTGTACACACTAAAGCAGTGTGGTTGAGGGAGCAGGCTCACTGAGGAGGAGGGCTGATGCAGTTCACTGTACTATACCCATGAAAAGTGGTGAAGGATGAGTGCTGTGCTGCTTTAGCTTCCAAATGACTTGAAGATTTTTTTACCTTAATATTATTTAAATGAACAACCTCTGTGGTCCTGCTTGTACGTTCACAGCTTTAGTCTAACTGTTGCAACCTGTTATGTGTTGTTATACTTTCTGCCTGTTTTTCTGAATGGTTTAAGAGTAACTCCTGTAAACTGCAGCTTATTCACATGCAAGGTAAGGGTCTGCTAGCGCAGTAGTTTTGATGTGCCTCAGGAAACGCTGAGTGTCTGACAGGTGCCGTGCTGTGTTCTTACAGCTTGAGCACAGAGCTCCTGTGAGGCAGTGGCTTCCTCGTGTGCACCAGTTCTTGTCAGGCTGTTCAAGAAGGAAATTTTGTCCACTCTATATGCAGTGCAGTTTCAGTGGCATTCATGTCTTGCAGCACTCTCCTGCCAGGCAGATGAAAGGCTCTGGAGCCAGCCTAAGAATGCCTGCTGC
Organism: Haliaeetus leucocephalus; assembly: GCF_000737465.1. Classification (NCBI taxonomy): domain Eukaryota; kingdom Metazoa; phylum Chordata; class Aves; order Accipitriformes; family Accipitridae; genus Haliaeetus; species Haliaeetus leucocephalus. Next base: position 22,479,967 of record NW_010972436.1, on the reverse strand, counting down.
CTTCAGCTATTGTCAAAGTAGAGGTCAAGCTAAATCAGGACATTTGGATTATTTTTCAACTTTCCCTTTGGTGGAATTGGGAAGAAGAAGGAGCACTTTGTAATTCCTCAGGGATTTAAATGAGACTTTAGTTTTTTACCAGTACATTATGATAAAAGCTAGGTGTCATACTGGGGAGAGGCATGGGGTTCATAAGTACCTGTAAATAATTAAACAGACTGCCTGTCACCTTTACTGTGTCTCTAGTGCTACTTGCCTTTAAGTTCTCTTGAGTTCAGCCAATGAACGTAACTAGGTTATATTATTAGTCATTGCTTCTTACCTATGTCTAGTTTGAAGTTTGGTACTGCTTTGCTTGTGATCCCAGGAGCCTGTTACATCTTCCCAGTTATATCAGCTGTTCTAAAATTAGAGATTTTACATTTCCCAACAAACAAAGCATCTCATGTTATAAATGAATATATGGAAAACCATGAAGGAATTTTTTTCCTCACTTTGAATTTATCTTCCTCTGTAATTGGAGCAAGGAAGTGACAGGGCTACCAGTAATGGGAGGTGTTTAACCCTTTGACTGCCTGGGAAACAATGAACTGATGTGGATTTGAAGAGTCAGAAAATAGAGGATATTTATAAGGATGATGGCCACCACACATCTTGAGTTTGCCATCATGTGCGCCTTGTGTTTTGTGATGCCTATGCAATCCTGTGCATCTGCACTTTAAGAAGTGCTGCCCTATTATGTCTGTTGTACATCAGTAAATAAAGGAGCAGTGTAGTTTAACTGGGAGGCTGCATTCATCTCGCAATTTTTCAGCAGTTTGCTGTGCTATTGTTTTTCTAGCACCCTGTGGGGTAATGACAAGAATTGCAGCCACTTTTACAAAGGGAAAATTGTTCACTGCCTTTGACAGGTGGTAGATACTGTATATGAAAGAGATATTTTTAATGCAGACTTGTATTGCTTGTAATTCTATTACTATTGGTAATCTGCAATTTGGTACAGGAGGCAGATGGTTTGGATCAGTTCCAGTAAGGATGTAGTCGGAACAAAATAGAAGACAAGTTGCTGAGGTGCGCCTACCTGACTGACAGAATAGCTCCAGAATTGGCAGCTGAGTGATAAGGGTGCCCTGATCTGGACTAGTCACTTAGGGTGCCTGGAATTAGTTTATGAGCAGGGACACAGCCAGCTCCTAGGAAATACTAGGCATGACTGTGTCCTAATTCTTGTCCTTTCTCTGGAGCATCAAAGTGCTTTAGGGACACTTTGGATCCAGAAACAGGATGCATTTGGGGGGGGGGGGGGATGTTTCATTACCCTCCTTTGGAGTTCACTAACTTGGCAGGGCTCAGCCTTTTTAATGCGGCAGGTGATCCTTGCCTCTAAGGTACGGACCTTGTGGTGGGGACAGCTGCTGAGGAAACTTCTCATCAGGTTGAAGTGGTCTCTCCTACTTTTGAAGTCTCTTGCACCAGGAAAGGATGAGAGAGGCTGGATCTAGCATCTGGGAGTGGAGAGGGCATGTTCTAGCTTCTGCATTTGAACTGTTTAGGCATCTGTAGTAGTAATTATTGGATAAAAATACAAGTAACTCTTGGATTAGTAAAGACATTCTTGAACACTGCATTACCTTCCTGAGAATAATGGCTAGATTCCAAATTATATTTCCTTTTAAGCTTTTTCTTTCTGGTCCCATATGCTGTATATGCTCTTAGGCTGTAGATAAGCAAAAGGTTTAAGCAAACTCCTTCAGCTTCCTCAGCTCTTATTTTCCAGGGTAAAAACAAAACGTTGACAGTGTTAGTGTGGAGAATATATATAAGGGATGACCAGAAGAATAGTCTTTAGTAGCTCTTGGGTGTATGGTCTGTTGTGGTTTCACTCTGTTTTGGACTGGGGCAGCATCTACTGCAGTTTAGGTCCTCATAACTTCTTTCCAGAGAATTGCTAGAAATCTATTTCTGCCCTTTGCTTGATGGTTGATTGTCGTAAGTGGCAATTTATGACAGACTTCTTTCTAGTAGTCTTAATTTGTGCATCCAGTCGGGTACTTTTGAAGACTAACTATTGGTGCAACAATGGTTGCAAAATATATGCAAAATGAGAGTAGAAATCCTGATGTTTCTAGGCTGTTTATTCTGGTGCTTATTAATTGTGCTTCTTGTTTAATAGCCTGCACCACTGGCTATGCTATTGCTTTTACCGTGGCTTGCTTGCAGAATGTTTTAGTACATTTGTTCATCTAGTCATATGGTATGTCTATAATGCATTAGATGATATTGGCAATTAAAGGATTACGGCTAGGATATAATTATGGCCCCGTGGAATAAGTTTTCGAATTATTCTGCTGCAGTCTATAATTATACTGTGTGTGCCCTGATGCCAAGGATTAATAGGGGGATTACAAACTGTTTTCCTGTAACATGCAGTTCACGGATATGCAGTTTACAATTCACTGGCTTTAAGGAGCTAGTGACCTCTCATGGGAAATGTTGTTGAAGGATACTGTCCAGTGGAATGTTTTTGTGTTTATATTATGCTTGTTCCTCTCCCTCACCCTGAGTTTATAATGCGGTGACTAGTCAAGGTAGCTCAGATCTTGAGTAGACAACCCTTTAACTGGAGTATTATGGAAGTGAAAACAGACAAGCTTCAGTAGACACCCTTGTACTGTTAAACTTGCTCCTCGTTTGTGCTCTTCCTTCACACCAGAGACATCTCAGCAAGATGCTCTGGATTCTCCATCTCTGTGGAATGGAGATGGGAGCCTTCATGATAGATTGTTTAAATCCCACTACTTGTGTAACATGTAACACTTTATTTCTGTATATTTGGAAATGATTTACTCTGAGAACCTCTGCAATCAATGCTTCCCTGAAGAACTGCAGTTGTTTAGTTGTAATGAAGATAAACCAACGTTGATGCTATTTAAAATGGATGAGAATGTAACTAAGGACTGTCTTTGAAGTAGCAAAATAGTGCTGAACTGTTAGTTGAATCCCCAAATGGGAAACTTAGGCTTCTTTTTGCCAAATTATAAGTAAACTAAATGCCATTTAATTTTCTGTGAACTTGGATGACTCTCTTTAAGAGTAGCATCAAACCTTATATTAACTTTGAAATGCAACATCTTACTTCCCATGTCAGTTCTGAGGGGTTGTAGCAATGCTTGTAAAATAAACATGCTCAAAACCCTTCTCTGGCACTGCAACCCACTTGCGTGAAACAGCCTGTTCTTACTAAACTCTCCTGACTTCGCCAATAAAGTGACCTCATCTGGGCTGCTTTTTGGGCTGGCGTCTGGACTGTGTTAATTCCCGAGTTGTGCTCTGCTATTAGTTGGCTCAGTGACAGTTGGCCATGGCCAAAAATGATGCTATGTATCATGCTTACAATTTAACAGCATAGTTGATGGCACTCCAGTGCCTGGGAATGTTCCTCAGCACTGTTTAACTTACCAGCATAAATTGAACCTGTGTATTTTCAGTGGCAGAGTGATGCCAAATATTTCAAATAACAGGCTATTTTATTTTCTTAAGGCTTCAGATCTTTGTCATGCTGTTTTTTATGTGAATCTGATTTATGTTTTAGAGAATGCTTGCACTATAGTTGCTGAAGAAACACGAACCTTGGGCTGTCAGATACCAATGACAAAGACCTTCAGTTTGTTTTGAAAAAGTATCATAATTTTTAAGCCAGTGTTACAGTTCTTAATGTCAGAATAATATTTAAATGTATAAGTTGTATGTATGTAAGAGTACAGGTCAGCTTATACTCTTAACTTTCTGTAGCGTGGGGTGGTGGGTTTTGTAGTTTTTCATAGTTAACAGGGTTTTTTCCTTAGTCTTTTCATTTCACTGTTTTGTGTGAGTTACCATCATGTAACCTCAGGAAGGCTCTCATTACAGAGATGTAGCTAGCATCTAATTTGTCTTTGAGAATCTTTCCTCCTGATGGGAGCATGTTAGAAGGAAAAAGAACCCAGCTTGACTTTTCTATTTTTCCGGATGACTTTACAGAACTATAAATCGAACAATTTGTTCTGGAGTATTGCCACAAATAAGGCCTGGCAGCTGGAACTAGCCTGCAATGTGCATTGCATGAGCATTTAAGCTCTTATGTCTTTCTCTTCAAGCAGAAGCTGCTTTGAAATTGTAGTCAGAATTCTTCTTTCTCCTTTTGTGTTTGTGTGGTGTTTTCCCTGTTGCCCCCTGCCCTAGTTTTCTTCTGTCTTGGACCTAAGAAGCATGCATGGATGTTTTGATGAAATGATTAAATTAACAAAAAAGATTGGCTGTGACAAAATGGCACTTTTCAGTGGAAAGGGGAAGACTTTTTGGGCAACTCTGCTAGAAATAGTTTCTTTGCATAGTCATTTTTCAGAACAAGGTATACAATTCCCAGTATTTGGCAAGATGCAGTCTTTTGAACCTATGTGTTCCTAAATGGGCCAAAGTTAGTGAAATTGTGAAGCAGAATTAAATAAGCTGCTAGATGCGGTTGCCATCATGGTTTGCATAGCAGCAAAATTGTTAATACCAGCAGATGACAAGTTTAGTGGTGTCATTTTTTTCAAAGCCAAGCATTGCTTTCTTTTTTTCATAGACTAGGCTGTATGCTCATAATAAAAACCAAAGAAAGCAAATCTTTCACAGAATAGTAGTTTAAATCTATCCTGAGTTAGAGACACTGAGTCATGAGTACTCCAAAGTCTTAATAACTGGAGGTAACACTGAAATTAATTCCCCTTTCTTCTTCTGGTGCTGAATGTAATCAGGCAACAGATCAGTACTATCATCAGTTGGACTGCCCAGATATAAATATCCCAAAAATTACGCTAAGTAAATTGCAGCAAAGCCAACTCGGTTCTTTCCCAAGGGAAGGTCTGCTTGTTCCAATCATGATTTGTGCCACAGGCTTTTATAGCAGGACTGCAAAAATCTTATAAAAATTGTATTAGAGTAGGATCAGCCACCCTTAAACATATTAGGCTTCCAGCTGTGAGCAAATATGTCCCAGGGAGTTTTGTGTGAGGTTCCTAATTTTCTTAAAATCTTTCTTTAATGGTTTCTATTATTAAAGCTATTTCTTCCTCCTGGGTGTGTACGGAGAAACAAGCAACTCGTGATTAAATGCATGTTGGGGTCCTGGCCATAGCACTTACTGATTCACGAGCTGTTGTGTCTTCAGAAGCAAAAAGACAATTACGCTCCAGAGAGCACACTTTAATTGTTCAAATAGGTACATTAACCTTTTACACTTGAATAATAAATTATGTGGAAGTAGGTCTGCCTCTTTGCAGCTACTTCTTATCTGTTCCAGCCACCACCAGAAATCACCAGGCAGATCAGCAGCCAACTGAGATCATTCAGGTAGCTTCTGACCATGTCCTGTGGGTTGGTGCTCACAGGTTGCCTTTTTCAGGATCGTGTTTTGGCTTCTGCTGCCTTCAGAGGGATAGTTCTGTAGCTTCTCGAAGTAGCTGTCACTTGAAGTGAGATGGCCCGAATTAAGCATTAATGTTTTTTAAAATGCCTGTAAGAAAAGAAAAGGGCTGGCTGGAGTGGAAAAAAACAGCATTGAAAATGGCTTGGTTACTGTATTTTATAATCGGGCAGAAGCGTAATAAGGCACAGCACTCATGAGCTGGAGAATGAACATAACAGGCAAGCGCACACACAGTATTGACATCAAACTAAAAGCCACCTTTCTTTAAATGAGGCAAGTTTAAAATAAATTAGAATAATCCATTTTTGTTGTTCACCCCATTCAGGGCTCTGCTGAAATTCCCAATAACATATCCAAGCAGCATCAACTCTGAGGATGATTTCTGGATTGGCACAACTGGGAGCTGAACTGGGATCAGTTAGATCATGGGAAAGGCACAGTCCTTGAGAACCCCATTAGCTTTGGCTGTCCCAAAGTGGTACTGGTTTAGGAACAAGACTTAAGGAGGATTCATGGTGGGCTGCTGAGCATTTTCTCAGCCAGATTAGGTTAGTCCAAAAACCATTTTTGATTAAGCACTTTTTCATGAAAGGAGTGTTCTTTCGTGTGGAAAACAAAGCATTTCAATCCCCAAACTGAACTTGTTCTTTTCTAAATAATGCTAATATAAGTATTATAAATCAGGTACTACCGCTAAGCTGCACTTTCAGTACAGATTGCTTCTGGTTGGGGTTTACCCTTTCTTTGGGACCATGATTTCTCACTTCACTCCCCCCCTCCCCCTTTTGTTTGGTTTGGGTTTTTTGGAGAATAAGTTTTCATTTCATTTGAGCAATCTTCTTGAAAGAGTTTGGTTGATGTGTCCTTTTGGTTTTGTGGGCAAAACTTCAATAAACCTGATATTTTGACCAATTTTACATACTGTCAGAGATGCACTCAGCATGCTACCAGACCTTCACAGGAATAATTAACAGCAAATACTAAAAACTTTCTTCAGTCCAGATGATCTCTGATACTATCATGGGAATGGTGAGTGCTGACTAGGAGGATGAACATATGGCAGCCTGGCATGCCTGGTCAACACTAGTATCTCTTGCTCTAGATTTTTTTTTTTTTTTTTTTTTTTTTTGTCTTGTCAGCCATGCTGTTGTGGTTTTCCAGCTTTCAGGGTAGCTCTGTGAAGGGAAGCAGAAAGAAGATAGATGTGAGCAAATGCACCTGGAAGGGCATGTATTATGAAAAACTTGTTATTTTACAACCAGTCCTTCTCCTGAAGGTATCAGCTTTCACGCGAGGAAAACGGTCCTTGCATTTGATATTCTTGATTCCTTAGTGGATATTCAATTAACTCACTGTTGGGTGCTGAGAAAATGGGGTTATAATCCTGAGACAAGGTGCTATTTTTAGGACAGAATTCATCTGTTCCACTTTATGATTCTCAAAGATACCTAAATCTGAGCTCATCAGTTTTGGCTCCCTTTGTAATCCAAGGAGAGAAGTATGTGCCTGTGAGTGCAATTCACAGAGGTCTAAAATAGGTCAGATGAATGACTCCGTGGCACTGCCTGTTTCTTTCTGTGAAGTTAGATCAAGATACACAGCTGAACTTAGGTGACAAGAGTTTTCTTCCTAGAAGCTCAAATCTGTGTCACAAGCTTGGGGTCAAATTTTCTGCTAGTATATCTAGTTTCTGACAAAAATGGACGTTTGCTAACCCTTCTTCAGAAACATTGGACTTTTTCTGAGTCTGAGAGCATCAGGTTAGAAGTTAAAACCTCTGAAAGGCTGAGAAAACCTGTTTACTCCTAGAAGCAGGGAAAGACCCTGCATTTCTTAATGAAATTTGTGGTAATGTTTTCATGTTGTCCTGAATTTGAGTCGATTCAGACATCCATTTACCAATTGTAGTACTAAATTGAGTGTAACGGTCATGATCAGATCAACCGTGAGTGTTTATTCTTTCCATGCATCCTTCCTTCATTATTCAGTTGTACTTCATGATGCTGTATTTTAACTGCCTGGTGTAATTTGTGTGAGTCTGAATATTAGATATTTTCAAAGGCGCTGGGTTGATGTGCAGTGTCAGAGCTGAGAATGTTCATTTTGCATTGCTGCTGTTTGACAGTACTGCTTATGTTTAAAGATCTTCTTTTGACATCTTTGAAATCGTCTTACTCCTGGACTGTGGCTGTTCTTGGGTCCTTCCTTGTTTGTGCTTCATGATTCTGTTTTTAAAGGTTTTTTTTGCTTCTTACCTTCACTGAGCTATCAACGTCTCTTCCCTCTAACAAGCAGTGGTCCAATGACTTGCTATATTATGATTTATCGAGTGCTGGGGACATCAACTAAGGCATTTATTATAGCTTTGTAGTTTGATAATAGAGAGTTCAGATTCTGGGGTTCTAGCTTATCCTAAAGGCAGCTTTTAGTTCATCAGTGACCATAATTTCTGTTCCTGGGTCTGTATCTGTTGCCACTGAAGGCAAAGACCAAACTCCTAAATAGCTTTATGAATTCATTTCTTATCATTTGGGATTGCTTTAACCTTTTCTAAAACAAGAACTAGAGCTTTGAAGAAGCAGCAGACAGAAGAGGAGGAGGAGAGCAATGTGTTAAACACATGCACGCTTGAAAAAGATGAGAACTAAAAGCTTGAGCACTCCTGTGGCAGGAAGGAGGACAGCCAGCTCTCCAGCAGAGCCTGTTTTATCAGTGTTTGCTAAATGGCTACTAGGGTGGAAGGTGCCATAGGGTTGAAGGGGCACTGTTACCTTGAGCCTCATCTTTTGTTTTTATTTCAGTCTTAATGGGAAATATTACACCTGAGACAGCCATGCTGTGGCTTTGCTGCACGCAGGCTTTCCAACAGCTGGCCTGCTCTTTCTGACATCTCTGATTGCCTATGGTATTGATGAAGAATGTGACTAGTATTGACAGAGCTTTGACTGACCATACCCAGCTCAGTGGTCCTTCTCATGTTCTTCCACAAAGCAGGTGATGTGATACTGAAGGTCTTGGTAAAAAAGCTGTGCTGTCGTGTCGGCTAAAGTCCATGTGCGATCTGTTAGCTGTTGGTGTAGCATGAGCAAAAGTAAAGAAGAACTTGGAAGTCCCAAGTATTCCCTTCACATAAATTTTAAACAAATTCATTGGCCAACAGTTCAAAAATCACTTTTAGCTAATGTGAAGCATCACCTGTGGTCAGTTTAGCACTTGCTGTTCAGGACATTTGGACAACTACAGCTTGGTCATGTTTTTATTGTTGCTATGAAACTGAATGCAGTGTTTCCATTCCCTGCTCTCAGCTGCCTTATGATGTTTGTTATTATACAGTGGCCATCTATCATTCAAGCTATTCAGCTGCACAATGTCCAGCTATTTGTCTCACATTGAAAATTACTGGCAAGTGTCCTGTTGTTTCAGCCATGTTTGCTTCTCGTAAGGTCGTTACGTGTCTGATCCACTTACGTTCTGTAGTGAATAACAGCAACTGCCGTTGACATCAGAGTGCTGTAAGTCAACCCTTTCTGAATTTTGAGACACATCCAAAGTTCCTTATCACAACATGATTCAAATGGTGAAGGTAAGTTAACCCATTAAGAACAACTCAGAAGAAGCAAAAGGCACGTGCTGTTAGCTACGCTTATTTGTACCATTATATCTGCTCTTCAAACCATGTCATGAATTGTAAGGTTAAAAAGGGTGTGCTTGTAACAAGAGAACAATATATTCCATGCCACAGGAATAACACCCTCCACTTAGATGTATGTTTCCTTTTTGCAAGTCAAGAATTGTACAAGGTGGCTAAATATTTTTATGGCCTCTTCACAGATGGAGGAGCAAAGGCAGAGGACAGTAAATGACTTGCTCTAGAGCATACAAAGGATCAGTGGCTGTGCTGAAGTATTTCCCCTGCTTACACACAGGGCTATTAATATTCTCTTGCTGTGGGCTGCCGTTGTTCTAGGACATTACTCTGAGGATAAGCTTCTAATTAAATTGTTTACAGATGAGTGATTTGCTGGACTACCCACACAGTGTCTTAATAAAACTAGCTTTCCTGAGGGTGTGGGGTGTTACAGTAAGAGAGGTATTTCAGCTACATTGATCAGGAGTGCCAAGCACATCACGGGGCTTTAGGTTCATCGCAGGAAAATTTTCCCTGTGAATGCACCAGGGGAAGTGCGGCACTCAGCCCATGTTTGCTCTTTCTGAATGACTGACAGAAGCAACACAAGCAGCTCAGGTGTTGGTCCTTGTAGTCTACATTGATGCTGCTCAGGACAACACAGTTTTCTTCATCTGGACATCTGGAAATCCATCACTTGGATTTCACATGTGCTGTAATGGTGTCTTTTGAAAGCGTACCATGGCTATAGGATGTCAGTGGTTGTAGCAGACCAGCATTTCATGGGTGAATGTTCCTGAATAATGGTCATTTATTTGGTTATTTGTTGGCAGCTTTAGAGCAAAGTTTGTGAGACTAGCATGCACACAGGGGCAAACATCTCTTACCTCCTTGGCTGGGAAGGATCTTGACAATAGATGTTTCTGACAGCAACGAGGAGCTCTAGGGTGCTTAGGAAGGAGACATCTATAGAAGGGATGCACTGGGGAGAAGGTAGCAGCCAGGATCAAGCAACTGTTGTTTTTTCTGGGCTAAAAAATGTAAGAGCAATAACAGTGGTTGCAAATGGGATCTCCTTGTCACTCGCTGGTACTGGGGAAGGTGTCTTCAGTTTGTCCTGTTGCTTGGGAGAACAGTGCAATTCTGTTTGTCAAGCTGTTAGAATACTTCAGGCATAACTGTAAGAGCTTCCCTAGGGAGTGAAAAATAGTGTTAATTCACTCACATGGCTGCATTACTCTGGATTGTGTTGACTTTTGAACACAAAAGAGTTGTAGGGCACAGAGGGATGGGGAGGAGAGTTCTGCTGACGTTTAGTATAAAGCCTGTGGGCACCTGATGCTGTTTTCTCTGCATGCCTTTACTCCACAGGTACGCATACCTGCTGGGTGAAATTCTGTATCCATCTTCTTTTGGAGATTGCTGGGTTTATTGTAGCATTACATTTTGTCCTGCCGATTACCACAGTACTTCTGATAGTCCTAAGCAAGAACCTGAGTTGCTGTGCAGGTTTATAACATGGGAGAAGATACACTGATTTATCCCATGTGATCACCAGGGAAAGTGTTTTTATTGGTCTGTAATTTTCTCTAGGGAAGTAGCTAAAAGTTCAAGTGCTTTTAAAAAGCTGGTTTACTTTTGCCTATTTGTTGTTGTGCTTAACTTGAGTAAGAATTTGAAAATATTTGGCTTTCTTAATTTTGATGAAAAAAGTTTGTATGAAAAATTTCCCAACTGCCATCCACCACCACCGTCTTGAACAGTGTCCATTAACCTGTTGGCTCCTGCTTTCTAGTCAGTTTTAAATCCTTCTTTTAGTGTTAAGATCCTGCCATTTCACTTGATAATTTAAAAAAAAATCCAAGCTTCTGGCCAGTTCATTGCATGAAGTTTTAACTGATGTAAACCTTTTACTCTTCAGCTAACATTTGTATAAGCGAAACTAAATTGCACCACTGTGGTTAGCCTAGAAGGTGCAAAGTCATAGCTATTGGGCAGCAAATTCCTTCATTACTCTCATTTTTGTGTAGGTAAAGTACTTCTGGTATGTTGCCAACCACTTTTTTCAAGGTCATTTCTATTTAATGTATCATACTGCTTAATTCTGCTACAGCTTTCCCTGAGCAGAATTATGAATTCCTGTATGCCGTAACAGTTTCTTTTGAAAGCATACCTTATACTTTTCAGAATAATGAAATGGCCAGGTATTAATAGGGGTGCTTTTTCAAGGATTCTGAAGATGGTAAAAAAATCTGTCAGTCATTTCAGTGCTCTCTGCTGAAATTTAACAGGGGCACTTGATGGAAGTGTGGAGGCAGCCCAAGAGCCTGGACGTGATTTACTTTCTCCATTTCAGAAGTGAGTGGGAATCAGCGGAGGAGAGATTTCAGGCAATGTTGATAATTGGGAATCTGATGGACAGATTTTGTCATTTTTATGTGCCCTTTATACAGTCAAAATGTCTCTCATCAGTCTTAGCAGGATCCCCAACTCTCAGTAATGATTCTGCCTAGCACAGTCCAGTGCTCGCTGTCCTATTGGAGATCAAATACAGAATATAATGTTCAGTGGTGAGTTAAACTGGGTCTGGGAAGGTTGCTTGTTCATCATCTATTTTTGTTATCTGCAGAAGAGCAGAGTTTAGGAGAGGTGGTGGGGTAGGAGGATTCAATATCCAAGGGGATCTTCCAGCTTATTTGGGAGAGAGTGGTCTCAGTTCTTTTCTGCTGCCTGTATAAGATCCTGGCAGGTGTAAATCACAGCTTCTGGTCAGTGCAATCAGGAGAAGCTAGAATACAATCCAGTGTTTGATGCATAGCTACAACTTACATCTCGTTTAGGTTACATATACAGCAACATGAAACATGCACTATGTATGCATAGAAATGCTACAGATCACGTAGCCTGTTGCACGTTTTCCCAACCACAGAAATGGCTGCATAGCTATTAGTTCCTATAATTAACATTTGTGTCTTTTGTTAAAATGAATCTGGTAAGAAAACCTTTCATTAGAATAATTAGAGGTGTCAGGGTAGTGTGTTGTGCTTTTTGCAGAAAACTGTATTTGGAAAAATTCAAAATTCTGAAGCCAAGATGGAACCTTAGGATGAGCAGCACCAAACGATCAGGAGAAATAGCTCAATACACCTGCAGAATAGCATGTTTTAGTTCTGCCTGCTTGTACCAACCAACAGCTCTTATTTATACCTGCCTTAGAGTCTGTCAGTCCGTGCCACAGACAGAGCATGCTGTTCGCTGTGTTTAACAGCCTCTCTGTTATTGTGTGCATGTGTTCATCCTGTGCTACTTGTCAACCCACAAACCACGCTTATCTAACACCTCATTAGCATCCAAGTGCCCAGGCCGAGGGGTCTTCTGTCCCAAGAAAGGTGTAATGGTCTCCATTACAATCAGAATTGTGCTGACCCTTCTAGGAATCCCTCTGTCTTTCAATAAAAACAGTTAACTTTGGGAAAGCTGCTGAGTGGCAGCAGGAGTTTTCCATTGCTTTGCTGGGCTGTGTAGGGAGAGTGGCAGGAAGGGAAAAACACAGTGAGTGTGAGTTTGTATATCCTAGCTTCTAATTTCTTGCTTTTTATAAGTTTGACTTTTTCATAGTTTGGTACTCAGGGAGGACATGTGATTGTAGAATCAGAATAGTTTGGGTTGGAAGGGACCTTTAAAGGTATCTAGTCCAACCCCCCTGCAATGAGCAGGGACATCTTCAACTCGATCAGGTTGCTCAGAGCCCCGTCCAGCCTGACCTGGAATGTTTCCAGGGATGGGGCATCTACCGCCTCTCTGGGCAACCTGTTCCAGTGTTTCACAAACCTCTTCGTAAAACATTTCTTCCTTATATCTAGTGTAAATCTACCCTCTTTTAGTTTAAAACCATTGCCCCTTGTCCTGTCACAACAGGCTCTACTAAAAAGTTTGTCGCCCCCTTTCTTATAAGCCCCCTTAAAGTACTGAAAGGCTGCTATAAGGTCTCCCCGGACCCTTCTCTTCTCCAGGCTGAATAACCCCAACTCCCTCAGCCTGTCTTCATTGGAGAGGTGTTCTAGCCCTCCGACCATTTTCGTGGCCCTCCTCTGGACCTGGTCTAACAGGTCCGTGTCTTGTGCTGAGGACCCCAGAGCTGGACGCAGTACTGCAGGTGGGGTCTCACCAGAGCGGAGCAGAGGGGCAGAATCGCCTCCCTTGATCTGCTGGTCACGCTTCTTGTGAGGCAGCCCAGGATATGGTTGGCAATGATGCTGGATGGTAATTTGAAGCTTCTTATCATGGAATAATGAAGAAAGTTTAGGTTTTGATCTGACTGAAGACAAGCGTATGTGAAGTACAGCCTGGCAGGGGTGACATTTCACATCATCCTACCCCATCCTTCAGCTGTCCTTTCTGCCCAGCTTACGCTGTGCTTGACTTGACAGCCTCCTGTTTCAATTCAGTGCAGTAACAGGAGACTGTATTTGGTAACCAAACCTAGCCCAAATTGCCAAAGCATGCTAAGAGTAAAGCAGAGGTATTAATGAAAGCCTTCTTGTGTATTTGAAAGTTTTACAACAGCCATACTGTTTGCAAAACATTTTTGCTATCTTTCACCTACTACTTTTCTCCTCTAACCAGAAGTACCCTGGCTTCCTAGGTGATGATTGTAATGGGTTTAATTTCATAATAGAAATATGCCATGTAGCAGTGTTTGGACATCACTGCAACACAGTGATTTACCCAGGCGGCCAGCTGCTCATTGTTAGATAGATGCTAGCATCCCTGTGACTCTGTGAATTAAACTAGCAGCCAGCACTAGTTTGTTAGTTATGTAAAGGGAATTAAGGTACTAATTGGAAAGGGGGTGCATAAATTTGACTGGCATGAGTAGGAAATGCCTGAGGAAGCTGACAATCCATCTCTACAATGCTGTTCCTCAGAAATTCTAATTAGAGATAGCAACTGGGTTCTTTTAATTTTCTTCTGTGTGCACTCCAAGCAACATGAAACCAATTAACTTTCTTATTGCATCTATACATTACTTTATGAACAGAACACAGTGATAGAAGACGTTTCTATTTGAATTCTTGCCTTTTGGCCTTTAACAGAAAATCAGATAGTTGCAGTTTATTAGACTATTAGAGAGTATATAGGAATGCAAATTTTAATCTTTTTTTCTACCAGAAAGGAAATCCTAGACCTTTATACTTCTAGAAGCTTTTTTTGTACAGTGCTTGTGATTTCTCAGCAATTTTCTAAAACCTGATAAAGATGCACATTAATTAAGTTTAGATGAAGGAAACTTCTTTGCAGTTAATCTCTGAAGTCTGAACTGCTATTCTGTACATAAAACTCCCCGGGACTAGGAGTAGGTATTTAACCAGCATTTTGTTTTGAGGCAAGGAAACATGCAATCTTGAGTCTGGGCACTGTCCACTTTCATACAGAGGATGAGCTTTAACTAAAAGTAATTGTCTTGATACAGCTTGGGATGATTAACAGATTTACCTTTTCCCTTCCTGGCTTTCTTCTCTTTAGGTAGGACTTATTTCTCAGGGAAAGTTATATAAAGCTATAAGCTAAAGCTTTATGGTGATTCTAAGTACTTGCTTAGGTCTTACCCTAACAAAGAGAAATACTGAATTGAGTCTGGTGGGGGGTTGGAAGGAGGCAGACACAGATCTGTCTCGAGGCGTTGTTTCACTCTAAGCCCTACTTCCATTTACTTTCTTTATCAGTTCTTCCATCATGGCTCATAAATCAAGAAGAACAGCTATGATGACTTCTGAAAAACAGTGTCTGTATTTGGGGAAGCTCAACAAAGGGTGAAAATTGGCGAGACTGAAGTACCTAGCACTGTCTAGGTGTAGATTTATGGTGTTACAGACCCCCAGCCACCCCCTCCATCATGGCCTCACATGGTGCTGCCTGTCCTTCATGATGCAGAAGAAGGAAGAGGCTGGCTGCTCC
The DNA here is from genome assembly GCF_000737465.1 of Haliaeetus leucocephalus. Classification (NCBI taxonomy): domain Eukaryota; kingdom Metazoa; phylum Chordata; class Aves; order Accipitriformes; family Accipitridae; genus Haliaeetus; species Haliaeetus leucocephalus. Next base: position 22,464,932 of record NW_010972436.1, on the reverse strand, counting down.
AGATGTAGGACCCTCCCCAGTCTTTATCACAGCTCTATCCAGCTCTGATAAGAGATCCAGACCCAGCTCTCTGTTCAGACATCACCCCCAGACAGAGGCAGCTGATGGAGAAACCAGTTTCTCTATTGCTCAGTAAAGCAATACAGGGCATCTGGACTTTATTTTCCTCATAAGCTGTGCTGAGGTCCTCAGCAGAGGATTAAAGCATGACATGAGTCCTCATTATTTGCAGCAGCGTGGTCCAACCCTTGCAAGTGCTAGATTTGGGGAGTGTGACCCTATCCCCATGATCTCTCTCTCCAGGGATGTAACCTTCTTTACCTTCCAGAAAATCAACCGTTTTCATCTCCTCTCCCACCTCCCTTGCCCCTCCAGCAACTGTTGCAGCTACTCTTTGGTGCCTACTTCATACCTGAGGATGGGGAGAGTGGGGCAGGGTGGGATGATCGCTGCTACCTAACACACAGTGCAGGGATGCTGCTGCTGGGCACGTGCGTGTTTAAGAAGCAGCGACAGTAACTCAGACCTGTGTTGAGCCTGTGCAGGCCCAGGAAGGGGTGTCAGGGCAGTCAAGGTGCTTGAAGACCTGTGCTCCATCTCTGCTGGGGACAAGGCAGCAGGTCGGTCGGTATGTTGGCTTGTGGACCAGGAACCAACCCTGAATTTATCAGCATTCAGAGGGATTTTGAATAGGCGGAATCAATCTCTTGGGGAATGCAAAATGATGTTAATTAGCATGGCTGCAGTAAGTGTGGGCACTGCCCTCGTTCCCAGGAGTCTATTTTGCTGGAGGAGTACTTGTCCCTTTCTTCTGGCCAGTAAGTAGCTGTGTATCAGTTAATCTGTTTCCAGTATGTTGGTTACTGGGGGAATGCTGAGTCTCCCCATTTGCTTTCTGATGCTAGAAATCATCCTTTGGCTAGTGCTGCCAGATGCATTTGAAGGGGTCCTACCTCACCTCCCTAAAATGGCTGTGTTTCAGAGGTAATTGAACAATTTCTGCTTAGCTGTCTCCTCATGGTGAACGTGGAGAGAAAACATCAGCTGCATTACACAGATTGACAGAACAATATTGAGAGCTGTGGGTTTGGGTTTTTTTTTTTTTTTTTTTTGGTAAGATGCCGAGAGAGTTACAAGAAGTGGCAAAAACTCTTTTAGGCCAGATTGGATTTAACATTAAGGAAATAACCTCGGAAGTGACATCTCAGGAAGCTGAACTTAATGGCTTACTTGTTCATATTTATTGCTGTTCTCTAACCTGTGGGGTGATGAGAAATAGACTTTCATACTGCATATACACTATACTGCAATACTTTCTGTAAAGTACAACTTGCGTATGCGCAGCGTTGCTCTGTGGTGCAAGAAATAGTTTTGTGCTACTGAAAACTACTGATTAGCTAGAGGGAGCTCTTTGTCTAAGATATATGCTATTTCAGCCCTGCTTTTTCTCTTCATTAAACAGTAATTTCAATAACACCAACCTGTTATGTCTATAGTTTTCCAAACTAATTTTAAAATTGCATGTAAAGATTTAGAATAGGTTTTCCATATAAGAAACTGTTTTTTGCTGGGTTTGTTTACCTGTCTGATCTCCAGAAAGAGTTTGGTCACCCTGATGGGAATTTTTCAGCTTCTCTTGCAGTGAATTCCTGCTACAGCAGAAAGGAAAATAACTCAATATATGTTTTAAAAAAATTCCTTTTTAATATCTGGAGTTGGTAGAGCTGTATATAAGTGGTGTTTTCCAGTGAGAAGCACATTTGCTCACAGGATGCTCATGTGTGCACGTGCTTGCTCCTTAACAGCCTGATCCAAAGCTCTTTGCTGTCTGTGGGATGACACTCATTGACTTCAACAACTTGACCCCAATTATTTTGTGCTGGAGTTGTGGCTTCATAGAGGAAGGATTCTGTGTCTGTTTTCTTCAAAACTCAGTAGGTTTTTCTCCTATAACAGCTTCTCCCTCCTCTCACATTTGGATTTGGTAAAAAGCTTTTGGTGCTTTCTGAATCTTGATTTAGCGCTTTTCCGTGTTCAGATCATCTTGCAACTATTAATGAAATAAACCCTCCAACATCACAGGAATCCAGCAAAGCTGGTGTTCCCAGTTTACAAGTGGAAGAACTGAGGTACAGCAGGAGCCAACAGCATACATTGAGACATGCAGGATTTCTGTGGCAAAGCCACTGAGCCCCTAAACCTTCCTGTTTTCCTGCCTTTACTGTGTGGCTTGGACTACAGTGCTTGCAGGCTTTTAGATGTTTGCACATGTGTCAAGAGTGCAACTTGCAACCCTTTTCCTTTCTGGTCAAGACTCTTGCTGTTTTATTTCTAAATATCAGTAGCTCCATGAAATTCAATGTGCCAGAGACAAAACAAAGTGCCTGACTGCCCCATACCTCAAAATCCAGTTTGCTGAACTAGAGCAATAGTGAGCGTGAGTGATGGATTCACATCCGTACATCTTTTGCAGCAAGCTGGTAACTTGATCCAAAAATGTAATGGCTTAAAACTGGACTATTGGCATTTGTAATTCAAGGCTGCAGGATACGTTTTTGTGTGTGGAGATAATGGGTATCAAGTCTAAAAGACTCCTGCACAAAAGCAGCACTAAAATCAAGTGGAGCATGGAGTACTTTTCAGTGCAGATGAAATCAATGACTCTTTCAGCGCCAGCTGCCACGTGATGTCCCAGCCTGGTCTGTCTGTGGAGGAAGCTGGTGATGCTGGGAAGCCTTCCATAGGCAGAGGGTTAGGTCAACTACCTGATTTTGCAGAGGGCCAGGAAGAACTGGCAGTGTAACTCCATCAGTGCTATGAGCCTTCTTTCTCAGTGAACAATTTGTTCTGGGCAGGACAAAACATCATCTCCATGTTTCCATTTCAAAATAAGTATATTCAGGGTGAAAAATATGTTTAGTTTAAACACACAAAAAATCAAATAATTTAAAAATAACAGAGTAAAATACTTTGGAGACCTTGAAAACTGCCTCATTTTTCCTCATCAAAATGATTCAGATAAACTCATGCAAAATTTTAGTCCCCCAAACAGAGATTTCTGTTGTTAAGAAGGGAATTGTCTGGAAAATTTTGCCCAGCTCCAGGCTTCAGCCTCTGCCCAGAATTGCATGGCGCAGTTGCATACTGGCTGAGAATCACGGAATCATGGAATTGTTTAGGTTGGAAAAGACCTTTAAGATCGTCAAATCCAACTGTAAACCTAACACTGCCAAGTCTGCCACTAAACCACATCCCTAAGCGCCACATCTACACGTCTTTTAAATACCTCCAGGGATGGTGACTCCACCACTTCCCTGGGCAGCCTGTTCCAGTGCGTGACAACCCTTTTGATGAAGAAATTTTTCCTAATATCCAATCTAAACCTCCCCCTGGCAGAAGTTGAGGACATTTCCTCTCATCCTATCACTTGTTACTTGGGAGAAGAGACCGACCCCCACCTTGCTACACCCTCCTTTCAGGTAGTTGTAGAGAGCAATAAGGTCTCCCCTCAGCCTCCTTTTCTCCAGGCTAAACAACCCCAATTCCCTCAGCTGTTTCTCGTAAGACTTGTTGCTCTAGACCCTTCACCAGCTTCGTTGCTCTTCTTTGGACGTGCTCCAGTGCCTCAATGGCTTTCTTGTAGTGAGGGGCCCTCATACAAGCCAGGATGCTGTTGGCCTTCTTGGCCACCTGGGCACACTGCTGGCTCATACTCAGCTGGCTGTTGACCAACACCCCCAGGTCCTTTTCCACCAGGCAGCTTTCCAGCTCCTCTTCCCCAAGCCTGTAGCGCTGCATGGGGTTGTTGTGACCCAAGTGCAGGACCCGGCACTTGGCCTTGTTGAACCTCTTACAGTTGGCCTTGGTCCATCGATCCAGCCTGTCCAGATCCCTCTGTAGAGCCTTCCTACCCTCCAGCAGATCATCCCTCCCTCCCAACTCCTTGTCATCTGCAAAGATACTGAGGCTGCACTCGATTCCCCTCATCCAGATCCTTGATAAGGATATTAAACAGAACTGGCCCCTGTACTGAGCCCTGGGGAGCACCACTTGTGACCGGCTGCCAACTGGATCAACTCCATTCATCACCACTCTTTGGGCCCGGCCATCCAACCAGTTTTTACCCAGTGAAGAGTACACCCAGCCAAGCCGTGAGCAGCCAGTTTCTCCAGGAGAAAGCTGTGGGAAATGGTGTCAAAGGCTTTACCAAAGTTTAGGTAGACAACATCCAGAGCCTTTCCCTCATCCATTAAGCAGGTCACCTTGTCATAGAAGGAGATCAGGTCAGTCAAGCAGGACCTGCCTTTCGTAAACCCATGCTGACTGGGCCTGATCACCTGGTTGTCCTGTACATGCCGCATGATGGCACTCGGGATGATCTGCTCCGTAGCATTCCCTGGCACCAGGGTCGGACTGACAGGCCTGTAGTTCCCCAGATCCTCCTTCTGGCCCTTCTTGTAGATGGATGTCACATTTGCTAACTTCCAGTCAACTGGAATCTCCCTGGTTAGCCAGGACTGCCGATAAATGATTGAAAGTGGCTTGGTGAACACTTCTGCCAGCTCCCTCAGTACTCTTGGGTGGATCCCATCTGGCCCCATGGACTTGTTTGTGTCTAAGTGGTGTAGCAGGTCTCTAACCATTTCCCCTTGGATTATAGGGGCTTCTTTCTGCTCCCTGACCCTGTCTTCAGGGGAGCTCCAGCTTGAAGGGGGGATGCACCTCAGCTGTGAAAATCAAAATCACAGTGTGAAATATTTTTTCTGAACAACCTAGAGAGGCAAGGTATGGTTTGCCCTTTCCTATTCCTCAGGTGACTTTTGCAGGACCTGCTTTCTAGATGCTCTTTAGTCAGTTTGGTCTGTAGGGGAGCACAAATGAACACAAAATTTTCTTCCTTATCTGCAGTCAAAAATGCTTCAACTGGCAGCTGTTGCTGAAGTCACTTCCAATCTTGTCTTGCAGAAATATGCTGCCAGTTGATATGCACTGGCTTTCACTTCTCCCCGTTACGGATGCAGCTGCCAGGAGCTGGGGCTGGTCCCATTGGGTAAACTGGCCACCAAGTCTGAAAGGTAATGTGTGTATAGAGCAAGAGAGAGAGCGGGGAGATGGAGGTATGCTTTTTCCTATGGATCTCATCCTAGACTGGGGATCCTGGACCTGGCAATGATTTTCTCTTTTGTTTGTTGCTGTCGCGTCTGTTTTGCCTGCAAGTGCCTGCCCAGGGACTGCCTCTCACTGTGTTTTTGTGCAGGGCTCGGCATTTCTGTAGTACAAGAAATTATAGCAGCAGTCTGGGGGCTGCTCAGGTTGTGTAGATAGCAGTACCCACATGAAACTCTTCTATAGGAGAGAGTGGCTGTGATGACATTTAACATAGCTGCATCTGTGGACAGTACATATGAGCACAGATTTACAGGGGACAGGCTAAGAAAGGTACAGTCCACCTTGATCAGCACCAGATGCTGAAGCCTATTCCCACATCACTTGATAAGGACACAGCTATGTAGCTGTGCGGTCCTCCTGCTTATGTCAGGATGTGTCTGGCCCTGTGGAAAGGTCAGGGGGGTTCCCAGTACCGCTGTAATTATTTTCTGGCTGGTGAAGCATTGAAACTGCTCCACAGCCCCAGATTTAATCTCTTTAAAATTCCTGGGCCTGGGACATCTGCCATTAAAAAATCCCTGGCTGAAAAGTTCCTGCCAGGTTAACGTTTTCAGGCCAGGATAGGAGTCTTCTGAATTGTTTGTGGTGTAAATAACTAATTTGGGGGAAAACTTTTAGAATGCAGTTGTTGAGAGATATAAGCCAAGTGGTGTAGGCTGGAAGTCTTGGAGCTACCCCAGAGGCTTGACTCCACTGGTTCATTTGAAAACAGTGAAAATTATATGGAGATCATTTGATACCTGGTTTAGATACCAAAGATTTTTTGGCTACAGTATAAGTATCTGCAAGTGAAGCAGCTGTCTGAGCTCTCATAGCTGATGAAGATGTAGGCAAAATAGTCAGTGGAGATCTCTGCTTTACACTGAATGGAATCATTCTCTAAACTCTGTTGGCTGACTGTCAACTACATTGGGATCCGAGACACCTGGCTTCCATGTATAGAGATACAGGTAGTCACTTACATATAGGTTCATTCATCTGGAAATGAATCCTACTGTAAATTAATAGAAAATATAACCTGAAGAGATTGAGAACAACTCAGTTGCTCAGCCTAAATATGAAAACATTGAAGAGAAGTAGCACTACTCTTCAAATACACAGAGGACTGCTACCAAAAATAACTTGTTTTCCAAATCCCTGGAGGGTAAGGTGAGAAATGATGGATTTTGGTTGCAACAAGGAGGATTTAAGATCGACATCACAAAAAACTTGCTAATGAAACACTGAATAGATTTACTGAGAAGGATGTAGAGCTGTCAATGTTTGAAGTATTTGTCAACAGGTATAGACAAATACCTGTTGGAGGAGGTTGGTGTAGATTCCTTCCAGTTCAGTGACTGAAAGATAAGGTCACTTTACTATTGTAATACAATTGAAAGACAACGTATAAAACACTACACAAATCATGGTTTCATTTACAGAGACAGTTCCCCGCCCTGGAATTGGGGATGTCATCAGACTGGGATGGTCCCCATGTGTAGGTTACTGACTGTGCTTACATTTTCCTGAGTTGCTGCTGGTGTGACAGCAAGAAGAGATATGTCCTTCTGGAACAATGCAAAGGCAGTTTGATTTTCAAAGGCTTAAGCTACTTACAAAACAAAGTGTAAGTCATCTTCAAGATGAGCGGTATGACCATTTCTGCTAGCATTTTGCCTGTTGAAGGAATCGCATCCACCATTTTGAAAGTGTAGGCCATCGTGTCATGCAGAAGCACCTTCTGAAGCTGCAAGAGTCCTAGCAAAACCTGTGTGATCTAGAGCACATTGCACCATTTGTGCTCTATCTTAAGGCTGAGAATTTGCAATATGCACATAAGAAATTCTTGGATACTGGATTTTCGTGGCAAAAAATAGGGAGAAATGAAACCTTCAAAGGCATTTGACATAAAGTAGTTTAAGCCTTGTGAACTGCTGAAACAGCGTGTTTGGGTAGGGCTATCTACTGTAGCTATTATAAATATCAAGCAATATATTACTGTGGCTGTGTTATCTCTGACAAGATTAAGTGCATTCCTGTCAGAGAGAATTTTCCGATAAAGATTTCATTGCCTGTTCCCCACATACAAAATGATAAGTGACCCTGATATTTCCCTGCTCCACTTTATCAATAAAAATTGTTCTGGTTGGATTATTTCTGTTTGTCTCCTAATGAAGTGACATTTTGTGATGTGTCAGTCAATCCTGGAATTGAGAAAGACGTATCAGCTCAAATCCACATCCTAAAAGCAGTAGGTATGTACCACACACTGAAATATGCTGTGCTGTGCTTTTAATCTGCTTTACTCATAAAAGCATAAATCACCCATTAAAAATAATTACTGAGGTGAGGGAATAGATGAAGCAGATAGCTCATTGTGAATCATAGCATCGCTTGCTGAAACAGACATATGATGGTATGGAATTGGAGACATCAAAACTGATTTAAGAAGAGACACTAGCAATGTTAAATCAAAGTTACTGCTTATAAAGCAGAATATATGGTTTGCTGGGTAGACATCCTGAGGACCACATGGGGTCCCATGAATATTAAATATTCCATGCCACATGTGAGAAATGCAACAAAGTCTAAAATATGCATAGGAACCTGAATTGCTGACAGTGTCTGCTGCATTGAAGTCTGCCATTGTGACCTTTTCGTCACTCACTCATCCTAATGCATCCATTTCCAGAGAAACTCAGCAATGCTGTGATGAACCCTCCACAGTCAGTTGGGTCCAGCATAACAAAGGCAGTTGGGATTTCCACATTGGCACAAGTGAGCATACCCAGAATAAAAGTTACCCCTTGGCATCTATGTAGGTTGGAGAAGCTCATGGTGGCTGAGACTACTTTCCAGGGCTTCTTGTGAAGTGTGAATCCCATTTTAAGAATATTTTTAGCAATAGAGATGGCTTGGGGGATGCTAGAAAGAGTCTGTGGTGAAAGAAGTGGGAGCTTGGAATATCTGACTGTTCCTGGCTTGGAGCGTTAGGGTGGTGTCTGGTGGTGATTGCAACCAGAGTTACACCTCCAGCGGGAACAGACCAAGGTACGTGTTGGTCCCCAAGCATGGGAGGAAGAAGGTGGAAGAGCATTTAGGAGAGGCTGAGGCTGCTGAGATTGTATCTGATTTCGTGCAGAGTTTGCTGTCTAAACTGAGGCATAGAGCAAAGCAAAGAGCCAAGAAAATGAAGCACTGAGCTGTAACTAGAGAATTGACACCCCAGCATGGATGAATGATTGATTCCTTCCATTCAAACAATGACCCATTGGTCCTTCTTAGACCACTGGCTGTTCTGGTGGCCTTGGACTAGGTGAGTAGCAAGACCAGAGACTGGGAAAGTTGATGTGAGTCTGCAGCAGTTAGCGCTGCTTGTTCTAAAGGATCTGCAGCTGTTTTCATAGGTGACATAGTTTTCATTGCCCATTATGATGTCAAGTGTGTTAAATTTATGATGCAATGTGTTTATTTTAATGTGCAGCGTCTGCATCTCACCAGCCACATATATTTCAATCTTTAATGTAGCCATCTCATTGTATTGTAACACTCTTGCATATTTACTCACAGTCTCTCTGAATGGAGAATTGAACAGTATCTCATGGCATTTTACTAATTAAATAGATTGTGTGTTTTGCTGGCAGTGTGTTGTGAACATTAACTTCTGAAAGCTTTTTCATTTGTCATTGTCTCATTCCTTGGCATTATGATTACTGCAATTTTATATGTGATAAGACTTTACAGCAAGTTAGACTGTATGTCAGAAATTCCTGCCTGCAGCAATCTGCTCCGCGAGATAGAAGTGTAATGGGATTCATAATGTTCACTCGCACTCTCTCTTCATCAACATTTCCTCCCTCCTCTTGACTGGGGGTTTTATTTGTGTCTCTCCCTATTCCATTTGGACTGTGGGGAGAGGGGCAGCGGTTGTTTTTGATTTCCTGCTTTAACCTTGACTATGAAACACTCTTTCTTATCAGGAAGCTGTTAGGTGGTGTTTCAAAAAGTCCTGGATGCTGGAGGAGCATATGACTGTGAATAGGATATGTGCTCTCACAAATGCTATCAAAAAAACCACTGCCTCGTAGGATGTGGAATAAGCAACTCCATCCCTGAACTTCCAGCTTGGTGGCACTGCTCTGGCAGAGTGTGAGGCATAAAGCCACGTAGCTGAGTACTTGCTTGCTCCTGGCACTGAGTGAGGTTTGTGTAGCAGTTTATAAATCCCCATGTTGGCTTTAGGGTTGGTGCTGCTCTTGTGGCACTGTGGTGTTGGTACCTGTTTGTGCCCATTTTCTACTGTAGAAAAGCTATGGCCATCAGTCTGAGTGGTGTTTATATCCCCTAATGTAGGATGTGTACATTATAAAAATTTGCCTCATCTGTACTCCAGTGTGGAGTGGAGAAAGGATTTATCCTTGGAAAAAGAGATGTATTCTAGTCCTGATTTCAGAAACTGCTAGTGGGATTCAGTTTGTCCTAAATTTTGGGATAGTTAAACTCTCAGATCAAGGTGGCTGTGTGTGAGCCAGGTGCCTGAACTCCCGTTTTAATCTGTGAAGATCCAGTTGATGGAGCCAGCAGAATGCAGAGAGCTGTTCAGCTCTGCATAAATATAGGATGGGATGGGTACTTCCTAGGTTTCACTGACTGTATGGACTGGCTCTCTATGAGATATAATGGGAGCTCACATGTAGACGTCTCCAAGTAGTCACTGGCAAGATGTAGTGCCCAGAGGTGACAGTGCTGGCTGTTGAAGCTACTGTCCTAGCTGCAGACTGCAACCATGATATCTGTCCCTAGGGATGGCAGGGACCTTGAAAATCGCCTTCTCCAGACACCTCATATTTCCTCATCTGAAAGAGAGCCCTTCTAGAAATGCTGTTGAGCTGAACCCGAGCCTGGACATGCTTCTTTCCTCCTTGTTGGTGCTTCCAAAGGCCACAGGCTTTGTGTGTGGCAGACTGCCTTCCGCCTGAGCGATGGAGTGTGCGCAGGAGTGCACGTGGCGCTGCTATTTCTGCAGGACTAGTGTACCATGATGCCTGTTCGCAGCTGCCTCTCCAGGAGCAATCAGTCTCCTCCAATCTGATGAAGTACATCCTTCTTCCTCCCTCTGCCAGTGGTCTCATCTCCTGACGACATGCCTGTTCATGTACATATGTGTTTTGGAGTCCCTCTAAGCACTCTGATCTTTGACACTCTTTTATACTTGTTAGGCCCTTCTATTTCTTTAAGGTAGGGAGCTGCTCTTGTAAGTTATATTTTTTGAATTGATTTTTTCTCAGGCAAAATAAGATCAATCAAATCATATGGCTAATAAAATTGATAAAGAACCAATAAAAGCCCAATGACACACCATCTGGCACGCTGAAGATGAACGACGAGAAAACCAAGCCACTGCTCAAATCTTAACCTTCCTTATCACATTAGAAGCTCATTCACACTTCATAATAGCCCAACATTTCATTTCAGCTACTGAGATTAATGCCAAAGAATACATAATCAGACAATAATTCTCTGTATCTTTCTATCCAGATGCAGCGAGTGGAGTCATCAAAATAAACAGATCAGCCGTTTATCCGCCCCCCCCCCCCCCCCCCCCCCCAA